>NC_047526.1:3420089-3740922 GCF_902827115.2 Pseudochaenichthys georgianus | reverse complement strand
TTTTAACATGATTTTTTTGGGGAATTTCTGTTTTATTGGATAGTAGAGATCTACTGGAACCTAACACCAGAGAGAGAGAGATAGAGGGAGGAGATGATATGCAGCAAAAGGCCGAGCCGGATGGTTGCTGCTCCGTGTGGAGCGTGTTCTATCAGGTAAAGCACTTTGGTACCCAGTTATTTATGGTATTGAGTTTGAATTTAGCCTTTGGAAGGTCATTTCCTGAAAAAAACATTTATTTGTCTCAACATTCCTGTAATAATTTGTTTTTTATTGTTGATATTGTTTTGTTCTTTATTTTTGTTGTGAGAATCACTTTGCAATTGTGTAAGTGCTAGCTATATACATAATTATACTAATATTATTGTTGTTACCATCATTACCATTATTAAAAAAAAAATCTTTATTTATCGCTGCAGAAAGGATCATGCCAGCCCACATCAAACACCTGATCAAGAACTTGTGAATCTTCAGGCAGAAAAGATGAAAACACCTGTTCAAAGTTCCAGTTTCCTGTACATGGAACCATGCCTGTCCTCTGTTCCACATGTCTTCAGTCAGTCCTGAGGCCTGTACTACGAAGCAGGATGTTCTCTTCGCGGCTAACTTCAGGGAAAACTCCGGCTTTCCGGTCCTACGAAGCTGGTTCTCTTTTTAGCGGGCTAGATCTCCATGGTAACTTATGCTGAACGGCTAAACTGCCCCGGAGCAGGTTAGGTTGCAGGCTAAGAGCTCAACTCAGTGAAAGCACTGCCTGCTGACCAATCAGAGCTCAGTGTGCGGAGTTTAAAGCGATCAAGTCATATTACAGGAGAAAGGAAATACAGAAAAGCTGCCGTCGCAGGAAAGACGGCCGGCAAAAATCACCGACTGTGTGAACGTGAACATGAATAGAATATCACCTCCATCTTCAGAGCAATCTGACTATTATAACATTAGCGTTAAGAAAGCTTACTTAAATATCGGCCACAACATAAGTAACCGGATCAGAGTACATTAAGTACAGTCCGCGGCATATCACTTCATAATGTATCATATATCTCCTGATCTGAGTCAGCTGAGCCGTATCTGGCCGTGCAACACTCACAGCGTCACATACTGTATGCAGAAGTATTATTTTAAGCAACACATTAAGTTGAGGAAACACTCGAGTCAAATGTAATGAAAGTCAGATCGTGTTTTAGACGGGGCAGTGATATCATAAACCTGTTAATGTACGCATTCAAACACGTGTTCTGTTCCCAGCTGTATTCACCTTGCAGCTGCAGCTCTGTGGCTTTGATCCTGATCAAGTGTTTAAGTCATGGATGTTTAAAGTTTAACTTCTTCATATTTGACTAGTATTAAAGTGCACTTTTCATTCAGGAAGTATGACGCTGCGCTGTCAGTACGCTTCTCCATGTTTGTGATTGGTCGAATGCTCCAGATACCACCCCTTTCATGTGAACGCGCACCTAACTAGATAGGACACGGCTGGCTTGAGCGATCCACTTGATAACCCGCGTCGTACGGTTTAGCGAGAGCGCGTATGTTTTGGATTAGGCCAACCGGCTAACTCAAACATATCCAGGTTAGGTTGAACCGGCTTCGTAGTACAGGCCTCTGGACCCTATGACTCGGACACTAGTTCTACCAAGGCTTATTAGAGGTAAGAGTGGTAGGAGAGGAGTGGAGTTATCTTTGTATTTAGGCTGCAAGTCGACAAAGGTGATCAGATGCTAATAATGATCCGATTCATTTGATATTGATTGTCTGCCAATACCGAATCCTGATCCGATTCTTCTATTTCCCAGATGATACAGCTGCACCGTGTACACTAGCTCTATTTGTTTTTGCCATTGTAATTCACCATAAGCAATTGTTGACTGTAACGTCTAGACTCTATGCCAACCAACTGTAATTTGTAATGTATTATACTTTAACTGTTCTGGCAACCACAGCAGCCCAAATGTTAACGTAAATATTAAGTTTTCTTTTTACAGTGTACTTATATCTGTACATTTCTTTTCAGTTTGCTTCAAGAAGTGGCTTCAACAGACAGAAGTGCAGGTCAGATTGGGAAAGGCTGGACGCTACACAACGGGAAACATTATAGACATGAACAAGGAAAAACAACAAACACTTTCTTTGTTGCCTTGTTCTTATCATACATAGTGTTACGGTTTTTGTTACCATTTAAATATTGAATTATATGTATTACTTTTATTTTAAATCAAATGCACCGGTTTTAGATAATATATTTATTTTGATGTGTAGGTTGATTTGCAGGTTGGTTGTTATTTGTATAATTATTGTATTGTTACTGTGTATTTTATTATATTAACTAGCTATTTATTAAATTAAAATACTATTGTGAACACTATACAATGTCTTTATTTTGTAGATACCAGAATACATGACACAATGAATCTTTGTAATATATTTATGTTCTCTTGTTTAAATAATCATACCAGTATTTAATGTATGCTGGTCACCTGGAATCCTGGTAAGCTCCCAGCAGGGTATATTCAATACTATTATTAAACATAAGCTGGTGATAGATGGATAAACCAGCCCTCCTGGCCAGCTGAAGTGTCCAAAACCCCTCTCCAGCCAACCGTTCCAGCCTAATATATACTGGCTGGTCAATTTACAACAGCCTGACCAGCTATATGTATCTAAACTGGTTATTTCAGCAGAGTCATTATTATTTATTTACTATTTTTTGAGAATCTCTGAATTTTAGTCAAATGTATATACCAGTCTCTGTTCTGTTGCCTGAGCCAAGTTTGCCTGCTACATTACGATGTATTATTATTTATTTACTATTTATTGAGAATCTCTATGAATTAAAGTCAAATGTATACCAGTCTGTGTTCTGTTGCCGCATCGGATCTCCGCCAAATGAGTCTTGTCTGTCACTCGATTCTGTCTCCAGAGTCCGACATCAGCCACAGAGGTAGTGTATTATTCAACAGGTGTTCTACTCGTGACGTGCGTGACGTCACTAACCGGCGAAAGCTGTTTTGTTCGGAGCGGTCGTGTAACATCGGAAGTGAGCATGGAAAGTTGTAATAAACCACGATTTATAAATACTGCGGGCATATTGTCATGAATGACATGATTTCCCATTAATAATAGTATATATATTATCGTAATAAGAACAGTATTGTCCTTCATTTCGTAAGCTCTTTAAGTACAGTATGAGTACATTTACTTAGTAACTTTACACTACTGGTTTGAAGAGTATGAAGTGGCAATTTCACACTCTTGTTGGCCATGAGTTAAAATACAAACAGAGAATATTGAGTGCGTCGACATTGACACCAACGCAGGAGACCTCCCTGCTTTGGTGTCAATGTTGACGGCCACACTGACAGTTTGACTGCTCCTCTCATCCGTCCTGTTTCCAGCCTTTTTCTTGTCTTTAATCAGCACTGCTGTCAGAACGGCTGCCAGGATGAGCAGCACTACAGAGATCACTCTTCAATGACCTCCGTCTCATCCCCTCTCTGAAAACCAGGGCCTTTCAGTGTGCGCTCTGAAGCCACACAGCTTGTTAGCTCACATGGCTAACAAGGCACAACGCAGCGACACAACATCCTTCTCTGCAACACAATGCTGATCACACTCAATACCTCCAGAGATAACGAGTGCACCACGCTTTCCTGCGTTGATGGCCATCTTAATTAGAGCTTATTTGAGCGCAGACGTTTTACCAGCCTGTCCTCCTCCAAAAAACGACCAAATAGGTTGATTGTTCAGCAGCTTATTACGACCTTTTGCCACATTTTAAAGTTTAGCACCTCTAGTGGTCGTGTAAGAAACAACAATTTGCGGCAATTGCAAACGCTCCGGAGGGTCGTATATTCACAAATAACCCTCTCTGGAAAATCCTAAATTGTAGAATAGTTTGGCCATTAAAATGCTTTTTGATTAGATTTCTAGCGAGAAGTGCATATTGTACTTTTAGAATCCAGGTCCAGTGGATGTGTAGGATCTACAGTTTGATAGATATTACGAAGATTATGTGAGGTCTCGCCAGGAGAATGTGTATATACTACGTCTTTCCCCTATTCATTTATATTGATGGCAGCTTCCATGTAAAGTTGGCGTCAACCCTCACGGGGTGAAAACAGTATTTCCGGTCTCAAAGTTTTCATAATAAAACCGGATATATTCCCTTCACTCTCAAATGATTACACAGTGATATCTGCATTACTCATCCACTAAAAAACATCAGTTTATCCTTGTAAATTACACAACGTTGATTGCTTTAAATTGTGTACAATGCTTTTGTGTTTTTAACCTTCGATTCAGAGAAACAAATAGTTTTTTGTTTAGTTTAGGATCGCTGAAGACGCTACACTACCCATAATCCTCAGCTATCATTTAGGACTACAACATCCGCTTTGCTTGACAAACCCCGTGATTAGTTCTCAAGCTCTGTGAATGGATGTTGGAGTGGCAGTGCGCCAAGGTTACGCCAAGCAAACAGCACTTTGAAATGGAATGAAACCATGGCAGACTATACAAAACTGGATTAGAACAGGTTAAGATAAGATATACTTTATCAATCCCAAGTTGGGAAATGTTTTTGTTACAGTAGCATGTACAACATGCAATTTATTGTTAATTTGTAATTCTACTCCACTACAATTCAGAGGTTAAACTGGTATTTTTACTCCACTACATTTATTTTAGTTACTTTGTATATTCTGATTAATGATGTGAAATATAAACAACCCTTAAATCAGACTTTAGTTACACCTGAGTAAAATTCAGGGAAGGTGATTGTCAAGTGCCAAAATAAACTATGCAATATATTAGACGTTAAGTACTTTGTCAGACTTAATGTTTATCTCTAGATACCCCCACGATTTTTTTTTTCAAAAGAAGACCTTGAAGGTGGGGTAGGTAATTTTGGAGAAACCAGATCGAGATCGCTAGAATTTGAAAATACACAACCGGAAAAAATCTGCCACTTCCTTACAGAGCCCCTCCTCCAACACACACGCGCTCATGACCAATGAGGGCACGAGATAAGTTTGTGCACAGATGGACAGGCAGGTAGGCCATCCAATCATTTTTGCTGGCCCGGCTAAAATGATTGGTCGTGCTTTTTACAGTACTACGGCTTCCACTGATTAAATGTTGTTATGGATTTTTTGTCAAAGCACTTAAGATATTCATTGCTATCGGGATGTTAAGAGCATTCCACGGAATATAACAAAAAGTGTATCTCGAGCCGGTTTCTCAAACTTACGCGTGAACGCGCAAACGGAGGGGTAGGGTGTAGGGGGCGGTTTGGGAATGGGCCTAAGAAGCAGTTTATTACGGCGCGACATGTCGTTGCAGTAAATTAAAGGGTGTTTCATGTTGTCGTTGCTGTGGACCTTCTTAATCTACCTTCTTTGGGGGCCCCCTTCTGGTCCAAGCACAATTGCCTGCCTTGCTTGTCGGCAAATGGCGCCCCTGTATACACACACACATTCAATACATACATACAGTATGATGGCTTGAATTAGTGGGAGAAATGGCACTGTTTGTCTTGAACCTCGGCAAAAAAGGCATTAGAAGCATTAGAAAGTCAAGGTAAACTTGCGGTTAACTTGCGGTCTGCAATGCGTGTCACGCTCGCGCACACAAGTAAATATATATGCCCGTTCATTCTCACAACGCGTCAGACTCAAGAAAATATACATTAATTTACATCAGAATCAGAACGTTTTTATTTTGTATAATTTTTCTTTTTTAATAATGGGACACAGGGTTCGGTCCGGATTGATTTGCAGTTTGGTCCGGATTCGGACCTTGGTCCGGAGTTTGAGAAGCCCTGATGTATAACATCTGAAGATGTGTATTTGTATTCATGTTTTCACAACATTTTACAGGATATTGCTATATTATTTCACATATTGTAGTTCTACACATTAATATCTGAGGTATATCCGCCATTTAATGGTAAGCTATTGAAATTGTGATTATGTGTCTCCCATCACCCAAATTCCATGACTATTCTCTCAACTCAGTATTTACATTCTTTAATTCAAAGAAAATCAGTAATATCTTTAAAAACTACAAGTCCTTTTCTATCAGCTGTGCACTGTTATGGTGTAAATATAACCTATCTACGAATTAGATCAAATGTCAAAGTCAGCCGAATTTCTATTGATACTGCAAGGAGACGTATTGTGTGACGAGAAATTGAAGATGTTGTGTAATTGCTGATATATTTATGATCCACGTCACATATTCATGTTTCGGTGGCAGTTCTTCCAGTTTGTCCAAAGGTTTTCTAATCAGAGCTCTATACATAAAGAACTACGGCAGATGTGTAATATTTAATGCAGCCAAACCGTGTATTACAATGACGTTATGTGATGACTTTCAAAGAGAAAAGCAATTACACGCGGAATAAAGTATTTAAAATTAATTTTTTCGGATTTCACATCTCATAAACACTATATCCCAACGTGCGGCTAAAACATCCAATCACCGAGCTTCAACGATAGCTGAGGATTATGGGTAGTTCGATGTTTTAGCCAATCAAGACCTCTGAAAAAATAAATGTGTCCCTCAGAATCGAAAGGGAAAGATCTATGGGAAAAACACAAAAGCAGTGTACACAATTTATGTATTTTAGTGGATGAGTATGGCAGATATTACTGTGTAATCATTTGTCAGTGAGGGGAATACGGTTTTATTATGAAAACCTAGAGACCGGAAATACTATTTTCACCCGGTGAGGGTTGACGCTAACTTTTCATAGGGGGAAAAGACATACACGTTCTCCTGGCGAGACCTCAAATAATCTTCGTAATATCTATCAAACTATAGATTCTACCCGTCCACTGGGCGTGGATTCTAAAAGTACAATATACACTTCTCGCTAGAAATCTAATCAAAAGGCATTTTAATGGCCAAACTATACTACAATTTAGGATTTTCCAGAGAGGGTTATTTGTGAATAAATGACCCTCCGGAGCGTGCAATTGTCGCATATTGTTGTTTCTTACACGACCACTAGAGGTGCTAAACTTTAAAACGTGACTATAGGTCGTAATAAGCTGCTGAGCAATCGACCTATTGGGTCGTATGAGTTGGAGGACTTGTTGTATTTTACTGGAGCAGTCCAGAAAAGCAGTGAACAGAGCAGGAAAAAAACCAGAGGTGACAGGGCCTTCAGTGTTGCAGCTCCCAGACTGTGGAACAGCCTCCCAGCACATATCCGGACTGCTGTGATACGATGGGCTCGTAAGAACTCAGATGCTCGATTCTGTTGCTTGGTAATAGTCTTTATTGGACAGAAACCAAAGCTATCAATGACTTCTAGGTTCTACTAGGACTCTCCATGGAATCACTAGGATCTACTAGGTACTGTAATATCGATCTCTGGTAAACAGGCATGGATCTAACGATAACACAAGACGAACCAACACCAGACAAAGGGAGAGAAGGACTAAATATACATATTAGGTAATGGGGCACAGGTGGACACAATCAGGGGCGGGAACAACAATCAGTCTAGCAGGTGCCACACGGACAGGAAGTGCCGACACCTGGAGAGAGAGAGTATAGTGATTATTATCAACAGACCGATAGACAAAACACTAAAACACAACAGCTAACAGCATACTAGCACTAAACCCTGACATGCTGAGTCTATTGAACTTTTTAAATCCCAGCTAAAAACTCACCTCTTTGCACTGGCTTTTAATACTAGTTGAGCATTACATTTTTATATTTGTATGTGTTTTTTATTTATTATTTTTTATATGTTTCTAGTTATTGTGCTTTTATTATGTTTTTAATTATTGTTTTATTATCGTACTCCCATTGGGCTATTCACTATTGTAGTTACTGCCTGCCCTGTACAGCACTTTGGTCAGCCGAAGGTTGTTTTAAATGTGCTATATAAATAAATAAAGATTGAGATTGAGAGCTGGTGAAGCGACCTAAATCAGACACTTATTGTTGAAGGCGAATGTAATACTTTATTTTGGTATTGAGGTAGTTCAAGGGTAAGATCACCAAATTAAAAAGAAAATAATGTTTTCTATTGTTTAGGTTTATGGTAGCTTAGATTAGTCTTTAACCCAAAAAACACACGTTTGTAGGAATGTAATTTTTTTAGCAATCTTCATCTACAAAGATAATATCACTTTTGATCTACATCATCTACGGTCTTCACTACAATCAGATTTTGTTTGAATCCTTTATCGACAAAAAAGTTCAAAGTTACATGACTTAAACTGGGCTCTAGTCATGCATCTAATGACTAAATTAGAGGTACTAAAAAGATGTAATGCACGTTAAAATGATTTGCTATTCTAGAAATAAACTGAAAACATTTACACTGTTTAAAAATGTAAGTATTGTTATATCAAATACAACACAATTATTCTTGTACAAGGAAACATAATGATTTGTTAACGTAACAGCCCAGATGTAGCCTCTGACCAAGTACAGTGCCATTTGCCATTGCACTTTCTGCGTCCTTCAACTCTGTAGTTGCGTACTCAGGCTAAAGGCCTAGGGCACAGTTGGCCAGATGTTGCAGCAGCTGGACATGATCCCCCTATCAAAAGGTGTTGGACATGTCAGCCAGGGGCAGAGCCCTCCACCAGTTTGATGTGTTGCACGTATGTCTGTGTCCATTAACCAGGAATGTGAGGCTTTATCAACAGCAGTTATGGTGCTGGACCTAGGGAGGTAGGCATGCTGGTTATTACATCCAAACATCAATGAACCTATAAGGGGCTTCAGTTTGATTAAAAACTCACAAGCATATTTCCTGTGTTGGCATATAATAATAATAACTTGGATTTGTATAGCGTCTTTCATGAGACCCAAGGTCGCTTTACAAGTTAGAACAGGAGTGAACCAACATAACAAACATAACAAAAGGCAGTCAGTCGAACAGTTATACAGACAAAACAACAAATAGATTTGGGGCCAAAGGCCTTGGCAGACAGATGGGACTTGAGAGCCCTTTTGAAGGCTTCAAGCGTGGGTATGCTGTGGATCTCCACAGGGAGAAGCGTTCCAGAGAGTGGGGGCTGCCATACTGAAGGGATGTTAACAGCTCTTAACATCCCGATGAAAAACAGCGAGCCAGCTAGCAGCTAGCAACATTAGCCTAGTAGAAACCGGACCCCGAACCCCAGCAGCGGTGATGGAAAACACCCCAGTTGAGATGGCAGGACTGAGGGAGGGTTTGTTGATAGTCCTGGGAGCGGGGCAGAGAGGAGCCCAGTCAGGGTATTCCGGAGCGGGGATTCCACGGATAGCAGAGCATGATGGTGAGCTTGTTTAGCTCATGGCAGGACGGCAGAGGCTAGGAGCTAAACAGCACCCAAACATAATCGGTTGAAGCAACGGAGATGGCAGAAACACAAAACCAGAGCAGAACAATCTTTCGCTGTGTATGTGAAAAATAATTGACGGCAGGGAGTGATGGACACGAAGGCAAGAAGAGCGGCAAAAAACACGCCAGCGTTCCCTCTAGAAAACTTCCGGTCGTATTGATATCAAACATCTCATGCTGATCCAGGAGGAGAAGACGACAGCCTCCACGTGGCCTCCTCTGCAAGTACAAGAAATGGTGCAAGGACCAACTTGTGAAACTAATGTCGCCAACCAAACGTCGAGCTGGCAGGCTTAGGACCGGCAGACGGGCAATCATCCCGACCGTCGAAAACCGAGGCCTGTCAGTGCTTCAACTCAATGTCGAGGGCCTAACAACCGCCAAACTCGAAGTCCTGCGTCACCTGGCTGATTCCAATGGGGCAGCGGTTCTGCTCCTGCAGGAGACACACTGCACATCAGACAACATCATCAAGATCCCTGGGTTCCATCTCGCTGGGTCCATCTACAGCAAGCAACACGGTGTAGCAACGTTCGTCCGGACTGAAATAAGCTGGTCAGCCAGTAGCCAATCCCCACCAGGCTCTAACATCGAGTGGCTGGTTACAAATATCCAGGAACATCAGTCGTCAACGTATATAAGCCCCCACCATCAGAGCTGTCCACGACGTCACTCCCATCAATAACTGCACCTGCCATCTATGCAGGGGACTTCAACTGTCAGCACACAGACTGGGGTTACAACTACACAACACCTAATGGAGTGGCGCTGAGTGAATGGGCCTCCAACACTGATGCAACTGCTGCTGTATGACCCCAAGGAGCCTCCAACCTTCTTCTCTGCACGCTGGAACACCTCCACCAACCCGGACCTGGCCTTCGCCACATGCCACAGTAACGACCCGATACCGGTGAGACGCGTCCTGGACAGGTTTCCTCCCGCTCACATCACCGACCATCCATCATTAAAGTCCCATCACTGGTGGAACCGGTACCAGGGAAACCCGTCAAGCGATGGAACTTCCGAAAGGCCAACTGGGAGTCGTATGCTGAGGAGACTGAAAGAATGTCAGCTGGCCCTGCCAGACCCAGGCACAGCCGACCTGGATACGGCCTATGCAGCCTATTGCCAGGTCCTCCTGGGTGCGGCAAAGAAGTCCATCCCACGTGGCTATAACAGGAATTAACATCCCGGGTTGGGACGAGGAATGCAGCCACCTTCTGTGTGACCACCAGAGGGCTAGCTCCAGAGAAGAGGTGGATGTGACTGCAGCAGGCACTGCTCAAGAAGCTAGATATCACCCGCAGGGCCAGATGGACAGAGGTCGTTGAATCAATCGACTTCACCCATTCTAGTCGCAAGGCGTGGCAGACCATCAAACCAGCTCACAGGCAGAAATACAACACCCCACAGCTGCCCAGTCCACAGCAAACGCCATCCGCATCCCAGCTCATGAAGACGGCCGCTTCCCGGTATGCTGACAAAGCCTTTGCCCCGACTGACAATCGCGTGAGGTGTCTTGCATCTCGGGAGCGGCCAGTGTCGATTCCCAACCTCTCGGGAGAATTCACAGCAGAGGAACTCAGTGAGGCCATGAGCAAGCTCAAGCCAGGCAAATCCCCTGGCCGTGACAACATCCACCCCGGAGTTCGTCATCCACCAGAGCTCAACAACATCTGGCTGGCTCTGTGCTTTCTACACATCATGCTACCAGAGATTAAAGCTCCCAAAGAACTTGGCGCCGTGCCTCTGTCATAGCTCTGCCAAAGCCAAATAAATCTGCAGAAGACCCCAAGTCATACAGACCAATCTCATTGCTCTGTGTCCCATTTAAGATCTTGGAGAGGATGATCCATAGCCGCATCGAGCCAGTGGTGGACTCCCAGCTCCCACGGGAACAAGCTGGTTTCCGTCGTGGAAGATCAACAGCAGACCAGGTAACACTACTCTGCCAGGACAATCGAGGACAGCTTCCAGGCCAATGAGAAAGCTGGGGTAGTGTATTTGGATCTGACTGCTGCATATGACACTGTGTGGCTCCGGGGACTCCACCTGAAGCTGCTGAGGACAATACCGGACCGCCACATGGTGAAGTTCATCATGGAGACTCTTTCCAACCGTAGCTTAATCCTCCAGACCAGCAATGGCCAGTGGCAGTAGGCTCAGAAGACTGAAGAACGGGGGGTAACCGCAGGGGTCTGTTTCTCTCGCCGATGCTGTTCAATATTTACATCCACGACCTACCTGATACAACATCCAGAAAGTATGGCTACGCAGACGATCTTGCCATCATGCTGAGCCGACCAACGTGGAAGGCGATGGAAGAGGGGTCTTAACGAAGACATGGGGCACACTAGTAGCATACCTCCGAAGGTGGCGCCTACAGCTCATCATCGGGAAAACAGTCGCAGCGGCATACCACCTTAGCACCAGAGAAGCCAAGAGGGAACTTGAGGTGCGCGTTGACAACAAATGTCTGGAGGTCCAGCAAGCCCCGAAGTATCTTGAGTGCGTCTGATCGGACATTGTCCTTTAATAAACACCTGGAAGAAGTCAAGGCCAAGGTGACATCCAGGGTCGCGCTGATCCTCCGCCGTCGCTGGAACAACCTGGGGAGCCTCCGCTAAGACGCTGCGAATATCCACTCAAGCCCTGGGTCTTCTCTGCAGCCGAATACTGCGCCCCAGTCTGGAGCAGAAGCCCTCATGCGAAAAAGGTCGACGTGGCTATCAATACCTCCCTTCGAATAATAACTGGATGCTTAAAGCCTACCCCTGTGTCCCTCTTGCCAGTCCTTGCGGGAATAGCACCGGCCGCCTCCGACGGGAGGCTGCCACCCTCGCCCTGGCCAGGAAGGCACAAAAGTATGACTGGCACATCCTGCACCACACCACAATAACTCCAGCACCTCCAAACAGACTCAAGTCCCTCCACCACCTACAACATAGCAGCTCAAGAGATGCTCAACTCCACCTCTGAGGACATCTCCAGAGATGCATGGTTGGCAGCAGCTTGGAAGAAGGAGTGGGTGTCAGCCGGGCCCTCCCGAATCCACCGTTACATCTGGGACCCAGGAGATGGCACCATTGGAGGGAGACGACCTACCGCGCCGGCAGTGGACCACTCTAAACCGTCTACGAACTGGGGTCGGTCGCTTTAAAACCACGATGAAGACGTGGGCTTGGCGGACAGTGCGGCATGCGAGTGCGGTGACCCTGAGCAGACCGCTGTCCATATAATCACCATCTGCCCCTTATAGACCACCCTCGGAAAGCCAGCCTCTCGACCTAGGACCAGAGATGCGGGCATGGCTACACGACACCGAGTTGGACATATACGTTATACGAAAGAAGAAGATGCTGATCCAGCCCATAACTACACCATATCAAAGTCCTTTTAAACTATCTGCACACACTAGATATTGTAATTAGTCAGGCCCGGTGCAACTGGCCATCTGGCTACAGTGGGAGTTTTCCCAGAGGGCCGTGGACCTGTGGGCGAGCGATGAGTCCAGCAACACAACGAGTTAAAACAGTTCCACACCGTCAGCAGGGGGGTGGCCAGCTGGCTCAGGAGGCATGTCTATGTGGGGGTCAGCATTGTGTGACATATCATGAGTCCATCTTTACTTTATATGCTGAGCCATTAACAGGCAGATCTGGCTGCGTTGTGCATTCATGGCAGCTGACCTATCAATTAATATGGAAATGAAGATGAACAAAAAACAAGCTGCAGGTCAGAAGTGAACCAAAGTCACAGATTGATCAATTTATTCTGTCAGATCACAACTGATGCTGCACCACATGTTGGTTCTGTTCCGCAGTGTGCAGCTGCATCAGTTGTCAGATCAAACATTGGGATCTCATTTGATGGGTGGAGTTACAGAGGGGACATTTGCAGGCAGATCGCATGGACTCATCACAACATGTGTAAAATACTAACTTGTTGAGTTTGTTTCTCTTATGGGTGAAACATTGAGTTCTTTTTTCTTCCTTTTTTTAAATGTATCATCTGGTACTTAATGCCATTTTAGCCATCCACAGAAAATCAATGCTTTCCAATGTTAGACCATTCTATTTGATGTGCTTTTCAGGAGATAATTGGGGGATAGCAGACATGTTCACTTGTTGTTGCTGGATCTTGGACTGATAATCCTTTGTGTTGCTTTGCATCGACAGCAGACATCTAGAGAGGAGGGTAGAACACGGACTGGACATTTAGAGCTCCACTTCCTGGATGTTTGCAGTGCAGTTCTGCAGGAGCAGGCGGAGTGATAGAATAAATAATGGCCCTGCTGGTGCTAACAGCAGGCTTTTCTTAATTTGAAGGGGCTTTCTAAGCCCCCTGTTTAATGAAGTTTTTTTTAAGATAACAGCATAACAATCTGAACGTGGGCACATAAATCTACTTGCATTTTCCTGTATTGCATTACACTGTATGTAGCCACAGGTGTAGAAAGCAATGGATGCTGTCTGTCTGCTCCCACCCCCCTCTTTCCTTTCGTTTCTCTCCCTCGCTCACTATCTGAATTACAATGTTTCCCTTGGAACATTCCTCTGGTACAGAAATGAAGACATCTTGAGCTCAACTTCAAACATGCTGCTCAGTAAACAGCCACTGTGGAGAAAGTGTTTCATCTGTGCCTCTGGGATATTATTAAGCTTCGTGGTAGCAGACTGCAGAGGAGCAGTATGAGAGCTCCTGTCTTTACCCCCGCTCCAGTGACAACATCCGGTGACCACAATATCTGAGACCACTGTTGTAGCGAATCAAACTAAATTAACTTTACGAATGAAAAAACGTTTACATTTGAGTCTGTGTACCTTTGTTCCCATTGTTTTTTCTTTCTTGAAAGTAACAATCGTTCGTTGCGCCGGAAACATCAACTTCGGCCATTTCCGGCGGTGACGTCATGAGTGGAACACAGCTGAGCTCAGTCCCGTTTGAATGCATTGAAGGGCCAAATATTACGACAAAGGATGCACAGCAATAAGACGCCAAGAATAATTGGCAAGCGATATGTTGTATGGGGATGTGGGGCCGTCTCAACATCTGGTTATGGGATGTTTTTGTGGCCAAAAAATGATCAAATGTTGCGTATATGGACAAAACAAGTGCGTCGTACGAGGCGGACCTTTGCTAGACCAGGTAACCCGGGGTCGATGAAACCGACGATGTGTGGGGCAGCACATCAAGAGATCGTGTTTCGAACTATCAACAATGCCCGCTAAGGAGAGAGAGTAAACGCTTTCTCGAAGGTTCGTTTTGCTTTCTTACAACGTTACGTTAACTCAACCTTACGTTTGCCATGAGGCTATGTTACTTCCCTTAAGAGCTAGCTGTCTTAGCTAACAACGTTTTCTGCAGTTTGTGTTTCCACTGAAAAACGTGATGTAGTTATTTAAGGGTAAGTTAACTAAACGTTATCTTACAAGTAGAGAAAGTTAAGTTGTGTTTAAAATCGTCAATGTAATGCACGTTAAAGGTTTTGTGTTGAGCATGAAGTTAGCTTTACTGTAGCTCACCAAAGGTTAGCATGTTAAGCTGCACTTTCTGTGGCAGCTCGCTTAATACAAAGAGGGGTTTTGTGCTTCATTGTAAACTTTTCTTACAAATGTGTGTTATCTACCTGAAATTGTAGGGACAGTTTTTTTCTACTCAACTATACAGACCATTGTTGAGGAGATGCAAAACATACTGTAAATGAGTTGGGTCTGACATATACATGTTACTTTGCTGCTAAAAAATGAAACATTATCAGATGAGGACATCACCAAAGTGTGTGAGTCTGTCAGGGGATTTGATCTGTTCTCTGCATGTCGTACAGGGCCTGTACACACTGCTCTGGTATGAATTAAAAATATAATTGTAAAATGTATGTCTCTCGCTCTTGTCATCATTCAGGCTTTGCATTTGAACTCCTATGACTGGTTGCGGACTTGAAGGGAACGACTCCATGGCCTTCCTGACATCCAGGAAAAAGGTGAGATTCTAATCCATTTCAATGCCAACAGCAAGTCATTGTTTTTAACATGATTTTTTTGGGGAATTTCTGTTTTATTGGATAGTAGAGATCTACTGGAACCTAACACCAGAGAGAGAGAGATAGAGGGAGGAGATGATATGCAGCAAAAGGCCGAGCCGGATGGTTGCTGCTCCGTGGAGCGTGTTCTATCAGGTAAAGCACTTTGGTACCCAGTTATTTATGGTATTGAGTTTGAATTTAGCCTTTGGAAGGTCATTTCCTGAAAAAACATTTATTTGTCTCAACATTCCTGTAATAATTTGTTTTTTATTGTTGATATTGTTTTGTTCTTTATTTTTGTTGTGAGAATCACTTTGCAATTGTGTAAGTGCTAGCTATATACATAATTATACTAATATTATTGTTGTTACCATCATTACCATTATTAAAAAAAAATCTTTATTTATCGCTGCAGAAAGGATCATGCCAGCCCACATCAAACACCTGATCAAGAACTTGTGAATCTTCAGGCAGAAAAGATGAAAACACCTGTTCAAAGTTCCAGTTTCCTGTACATGGAACCATGCCTGTCCTCTGTTCCACATGTCTTCAGTCAGTCCTGAGGCCTGTACTACGAAGCAGGATGTTCTCTTCGCGGCTAACTTCAGGGAAAACTCCGGCTTTCCGGTCCTACGAAGCTGGTTCTCTTTTTAGCGGGCTAGATCTCCATGGTAACTTATGCTGAACGGCTAAACTGCCCCGGAGCAGGTTAGGTTGCAGGCTAAGAGCTCAACTCAGTGAAAGCACTGCCTGCTGACCAATCAGAGCTCAGTGTGCGGAGTTTAAAGCGATCAAGTCATATTACAGGAGAAAGGAAATACAGAAAAGCTGCCGTCGCAGGAAAGACGGCCGGCAAAAATCACCGACTGTGTGAACGTGAACATGAATAGAATATCACCTCCATCTTCAGAGCAATCTGACTATTATAACATTAGCGTTAAGAAAGCTTACTTAAATATCGGCCACAACATAAGTAACCGGATCAGAGTACATTAAGTACAGTCCGCGGCATATCACTTCATAATGTATCATATATCTCCTGATCTGAGTCAGCTGAGCCGTATCTGGCCGTGCAACACTCACAGCGTCACATACTGTATGCAGAAGTATTATTTTAAGCAACACATTAAGTTGAGGAAACACTCGAGTCAAATGTAATGAAAGTCAGATCGTGTTTTAGACGGGGCAGTGATATCATAAACCTGTTAATGTACGCATTCAAACACGTGTTCTGTTCCCAGCTGTATTCACCTTGCAGCTGCAGCTCTGTGGCTTTGATCCTGATCAAGTGTTTAAGTCATGGATGTTAAAGTTTAACTTCTTCATATTTGACTAGTATTAAAGTGCACTTTTCATTCAGGAAGTATGACGCTGCGCTGTCAGTACGCTTCTTCCATGTTTGTGATTGGTCCGAATGCTCCAGATACCACCCCTTTCATGTGAACGCGCACCTAACTAGATAGGACACGGCTGGCTTGAGCGATCCACTTGATAACCCGCGTCGTACGGTTTAGCGAGAGCGCGTATGTTTTGGATTAGGCCAACCGGCTAACTCAAACATATCCAGGTTAGGTTGAACCGGCTTCGTAGTAACAGGCCTCTGGACCCTATGACTCGGACACTAGTTCTACCAAGGCTTATTAGAGGTAAGAGTGGTAGGAGAGGAGTGGAGTTATCTTTGTATTTAGGCTGCAAGTCGACAAAGGTGATCAGATGCTAATAATGATCCGATTCATTTGATATTGATTGTCTGCCAATACCGAATCCTGAATCCGATTCTTCTATTTCCCAGATGATACAGCTGCACCGTGTACACTAGCTCTATTTGTTTTGCCATTGTAATTCACCATAAGCAATTGTTGACTGTAACGTCTAGACTCTATGCCAACCAACTGTAATTTGTAATGTATTATACTTTAACTGTTCTGGCAACCACAGCAGCCCAAATGTTACCGTAAATATTAAGTTTTCTTTTTACAGTGTACTTATATCTGTACATTTCTTTTCAGTTTGCTTCAAGAAGTGGCTTCAACAGACAGAAGTGCAGGTCAGATTGGGAAAGGCTGGACGCTACACAACGGGAAACATTATAGACATGAACAAGGAAAAACAACAAACACTTTCTTTGTTGCCTTGTTCTTATCATACATAGTGTTACGGTTTTTGTTACCATTTAAATATTGAATTCTATGTATTACTTTTTATTTTAAATCAAATGCACCGGTTTTAGATAATATATTTATTTTGATGTGTAGGTTGATTTGCAGGTTGGTTGTTATTTGTATAATTATTGTATTGTTACTGTGTATTTTATTATATTAACTAGCTATTTATTAAATTAAAATACTATTGTGAACACTATACAATGTCTTTATTTTGTAGATACCAGAATACATGACACAATGAATCTTTGTAATATATTTATGTTTCTCTTGTTTAAATAATCATACCAGTATTTAATGTATGCTGGTCACCTGGAATCCTGGTAAGCTCCCAGCAGGGTATATTCAATACTATTATTAAACATAAGCTGGTGATAGATGGATAAACCAGCCCTCCTGGCCAGCTGAAGTTGTCCAAAACCCCTCTCCAGCCAACCGTTCCAGCCTAATATATACTGGCTGGTCAATTTACAACAGCCTGGACCAGCTATATGTATCTAAACTGGTTATTTCAGCAGAGTCATTATTATTTATTTACTATTTTTGAGAATCTCTGAATTTTAGTCAAATGTATATACCAGTCTCTGTTCTGTTGCCTGAGCCAAGTTTGCCTGCTACATTACGATGTTATTATTATTTATTTACTATTTATTGAGAATCTCTATGAATTAAAGTCAAATGTATACCAGTCTGTGTTCTGTTGCCGCATCGGATCTCCGCCAAAATGAGTCTTTGTCTGTCACTCGATTCTGTCTCCAGAGTCCGACATCAGCCACAGAGGTAGTGTATTATTCAACAGGTGTTCTACTCGTGACGTGCGTGACGTCACTAACCGGCGAAAGCTGTTTTGTTTCGGAGCGGTCGTGTAACATCGGAAGTGAGCATGGAAAGTTGTAATAAACCACGATTTTATAAATACTGCGGGCATATTGTCATGAATGACATGATTTCCCATTAATATAGGTATATATATTATCGTAATAGAACAGTATTGTCCTTCATTTCGTAAGCTCTTTAAGTACAGTATGAGTACATTTACTTAGTCACTTTACACTACTGGTTTGAAGAGTATGAAGTGGCAATTTCACACTCTTGTTGGCCATGAGTTAAAATACAAACAGAGAATATTGAGTGCGTCGACATTGACACCAACGCAGGAGGACCTCCCTGCTTTGGTGTCAATGTTGACGGCCACACTGACAGTTTGACCTGCTCCTCTCATCCGTCCTGTTTCCAGCCTTTTTTCTTGTCTTTAATCAGCACTGCTGTCAGAACGGCTGCCAGGATGAGCAGCACTACAGAGATCACTCTTCAATGACCTCCGTCTCATCCCCTCTCTGAAAACCAGGGCCTTTCAGTGTGCGCTCTGAAGCCACACAGCTTGTTAGCTCACATGGCTAACAAGGCACAAACGCAGCGACACAACATCCTTCTCTGCAAACACAATGCTGATCACACTCAATACCTCCAGAGATAACGAGTGCACCACGCTTTCCTGCGTTGATGGCCATCTTAATTAGAGCTTATTTGAGCGCAGACGTTTTACCAGCCTGTCCTCCTCCAAAAAACGACCAAATAGGTTGATTGTTCAGCAGCTCTATTACGACCTTTTGCCACATTTTAAAGTTTAGCACCTCTAGTGGTCGTGTAAGAAACACAATTTGCGGCAATTGCAAACGCTCCGGAGGGTCGTATATTCACAAATAACCCTCTCTGGAAAATCCTAAATTGTAGAATAGTTTGGCCATTAAAATGCTTTTTGATTAGATTTCTAGCGAGAAGTGCATATTGTACTTTTAGAATCCAGGTCCAGTGGATGTGTAGGATCTACAGTTTGATAGATATTACGAAGATTATGTGAGGTCTCGCCAGGAGAATGTGTATATACTACGTCTTTCCCCTATTCATTTATATTGATGGCAGCTTCCATGTAAAGTTGGCGTCAACCCTCACGGGGTGAAAACAGTATTTCCGGTCTCAAAGTTTTCATAATAAAACCGGATATATTCCCTTCACTCTCAAATGATTACACAGTGATATCTGCATTACTCATCACTAAAAAAACATCAGTTTATCCTTGTAAATTACACAACGTTGATTGCTTTAAATTGTTGTACAATGCTTTTGTGTTTTTAACCTTCGATTCAGAGAAACAAATAGTTTTTTGTTTAGTTTAGGATCGCTGAAGACGCTACACTACCCATAATCCTCAGCTATCATTTAGGACTACAACATCCGCTTTGCTTGACAAACCCCGTGATTAGTTCTCAAGCTCTGTGAATGGATGTTGGAGTGGCAGTGCGCCAAGGTTACGCCAAGCAAACAGCACTTTGAAATGGAATGAAACCATGGCAGACTATACAAAACTGGATTAGAACAGGTTAAGATAAGATATACTTTATCAATCCCAAGTTGGGAAATGTTTTGTTACAGTAGCATGTACAACATGCAATTTATTGTTAATTTGTAATTCTACTCCACTACAATTCAGAGGTTAAACTGGTTATTTTTACTCCACTACATTATTTTAGTTACTTTGTATATTCTGATTAATGATGTGAAATATAAACAACCCTTAAATCAGACTTTAGTTACACCTGAGTAAAATTCAGGGAAGGTGATTGTCAAGTGCCAAAATAAACTATGCAATATATTAGACGTTAAGTACTTTGTCAGACTTAATGTTTATCTCTAGATACCCCCACGATTTTTTTTTTCAAAAGAAGACCTTGAAGGTGGGGTAGGTAATTTTGGAGAAACCAGATCGAGATCGCTAGAATTTGAAAATACACAACCGGAAAAAATCTGCCACTTCCTTACAGAGCCCCTCCTCCAACACACACGCGCTCATGACCAATGAGGGCACGAGATAAGTTTGTGCACAGATGGACAGGCAGGTAGGCCATCCAATCATTTTTGCTGGCCCGGCTAAAATGATTGGTCGTGCTTTTTACAGTACTACGGCTTCCACTGATTAAATGTTGTTATGGATTTTTTGTCAAAGCACTTAAGATATTCATTGCTATCGGGATGTTAAGAGCATTCCACGGAATATAACAAAAAGTGTATCTCGAGCCGGTTTCTCAAACTTACGCGTGAACGCGCAAACGGAGGGGTAGGGTGTAGGGGGCGGTTTGGGAATGGGCCTAAGAAGCAGTTTATTACGGCGCGACATGTCGTTGCAGTAAATTAAAGGGTGTTTCATGTTGTCGTTGCTGTGGACCTTCTTAATCTACCTTCTTTTGGGGGCCCCCTTCTGGTCCAAGCACAATTGCCTGCCTTGCTTGTCGGCAAATGGCGCCCCTGTATACACACACACATTCAATACATACATACAGTATGATGGCTTGAATTAGTGGGAGAAATGGCACTGTTTGTCTTGAACCTCGGCAAAAAAGGCATTAGAAGCATTAGAAAGTCAAGGTAAACTTGCGGTTAACTTGCGGTCTGCAATGTGAGTCACGCTCGTGCTCACAAGTAAATATATATGCACGTTCATTCTCACAACGCGTCAGACACAAGAAAATACACATGAATTTACATCAGAATCAGAACGTTTTTTTTTTGTATAATTTTTCTTTTTCATAATGGGACCCAGGGTTCGGTCCGGATTGATTTGCAGTTCGGTCCGGATCCGGATCTCGGTCCGGAGTTTGAGAAGCCCTGATGTATAACATCTGAAGATGTGTATTTGTATTCATGTTTTCACAACATTTTACAGGATATTGCTATATTATTTCACATATTGTAGTTCTACACATTAATATCTGAGGTATATCCGCCATTTAATGGTAAGCTATTGAAATTGTGATTATGTGTCTCCCATCACCCCAAATTCCATGACTATTCTCTCAACTCAGTATTTACATTCTTTAATTCAAAGAAAATCAGTAATATCTTTAAAAACTACAAGTCCTTTTCTATCAGCTGTGCACTGTTATGGTGTAAATATAACCTATCTACGAATTAGATCAAATGTCAAAGTCAGCCGAATTTCTATTGATACTGCAAGGAGACGTATTGTGTGACGAGAAATTGAAGATGTTGTGTAATTGCTGATATATTTATGATCCACGTCACATATTCATGTTTCGGTGGCAGTTCTTCCAGTTTGTCCAAAGGTTTTTCTAATCAGAGCTCTATACATAAAGAACTACGGCAGATGTGTAATATTTAATGCAGCCAAACCGTGTATTACAATGACGTTATGTGATGACTTTCAAAGAGAAAAGCAATTACACGCGGAATAAAGTATTTAAAATTAATTTTTTCGGATTTCACATCTCATAAACACTATATCCCAACGTGCGGCTAAAACATCCAATCACCGAGCTTCAACGATAGCTGAGGATTATGGGTAGTTCGATGTTTTAGCCAATCAAGACCTCTGAAAAAATAAATGTGTCCCTCAGAATCGAAAGGGAAAGATCTATGGGAAAAACACAAAAGCAGTGTACACAATTTATGTATTTTAGTGGATGAGTATGGCAGATATTACTGTGTAATCATTTGTCAGTGAGGGGAATACGGTTTTATTATGAAAACCTAGAGACCGGAAATACTATTTTCACCCGGTGAGGGTTGACGCTAACTTTTCATAGGGGGAAAAGACATACACGTTCTCCTGGCGAGACCTCAAATAATCTTCGTAATATCTATCAAACTATAGATTCTACCCGTCCACTGGGCGTGGATTCTAAAAGTACAATATACACTTCTCGCTAGAAATCTAATCAAAAGGCATTTTAATGGCCAAACTATACTACAATTTAGGATTTTCCAGAGAGGGTTATTTGTGAATAAATGACCCTCCGGAGCGTTGCAATTGTCGCATATTGTTGTTTCTTACACGACCACTAGAGGTGCTAAACTTTAAAACGTGACTATAGGTCGTAATAAGCTGCTGAGCAATCGACCTATTGGGTCGTATGAGTTGGAGGACTTGTTGTATTTTACTGGAGCAGTCCAGAAAAGCAGTGAACAGAGCAGGAAAAAAACCAGAGGTGACAGGGCCTTCAGTGTTGCAGCTCCCAGACTGTGGAACAGCCTCCCAGCACATATCCGGACTGCTGTGATACGATGGGCTCGTAAGAACTCAGATGCTCGATTCTGTTGCTTGGTAATAGTCTTTATTGGACAGAAACCAAAGCTATCAATGACTTCTAGGTTCTACTAGGACTCTCCATGGAATCACTAGGATCTACTAGGTACTGTAATATCGATCTCTGGTAAACAGGCATGGATCTAACGATAACACAAGACGAACCAACACCAGACAAAGGGAGAGAAGGACTAAATATACATATTAGGTAATGGGGCACAGGTGGACACAATCAGGGGCGGGAACAACAATCAGTCTAGCAGGTGCCACACGGACAGGAAGTGCCGACACCTGGAGAGAGAGAGTATAGTGATTATTATCAACAGACCGATAGACAAAACACTAAAACACAACAGCTAACAGCATACTAGCACTAAACCCTGACATGCTGAGTCTATTGAACTTTTTAAATCCCAGCTAAAAACTCACCTCTTTGCACTGGCTTTTAATACTAGTTGAGCATTACATTTTTATATTTGTATGTGTTTTTTATTTATTTATTTTTTATATGTTTCTAGTTATTGTGCTTTTTATTATGTTTTTAATTATTGTTTTATTATCGTACTCCCATTGGGCTATTCACTATTGTAGTTACTGCCTGCCCTGTACAGCACTTTGGTCAGCCGAAGGTTGTTTTAAATGTGCTATATAAATAAATAAAGATTGAGATTGAGAGCTGGTGAAGCGACCTAAATCAGACACTTATTGTTGAAGGCGAATGTAATACTTTATTTTGGTATTGAGGTAGTTCAAGGGTAAGATCACCAAATTAAAAAAGAAAATAATGTTTTCTATTGTTTAGGTTTATGGTAGCTTAGATTAGTCTTTTAACCCAAAAAACACACGTTTGTAGGAATGTAATTTTTTTTAGCAATCTTCATCTACAAAGATAATATCACTTTTGATCTACATCATCTACGGTCTTCACTACAATCAGATTTTGTTTGAATCCTTTATCGACAAAAAAGTTCAAAGTTACATGACTTAAACTGGGCTCTAGTCATGCATCTAATGACTAAATTAGAGGTACTAAAAAGATGTAATGCACGTTAAAATGATTTGCTATTCTAGAAATAAACTGAAAACATTTACACTGTTTAAAAATGTAAGTATTGTTATATCAAATACAACACAATTATTCTTGTACAAGGAAACATAATGATTTGTTAACGTAACAGCCCAGATGTAGCCTCTGACCAAGTACAGTGCCATTTGCCATTGCACTTTCTGCGTCCTTCAACTCTGTAGTTGCGTACTCAGGCTAAAGGCCTAGGGCACAGTTGGCCAGATGTTGCAGCAGCTGGACATGATCCCCCTATCAAAAGGTGTTGGACATGTCAGCCAGGGGCAGAGCCCTCCACCAGTTTGATGTGTTGCACGTATGTCTGTGTCCATTAACCAGGAATGTGAGGCTTTATCAACAGCAGTTATGGTGCTGGACCTAGGGAGGTAGGCATGCTGGTTATTACATCCAAACATCAATGAACCTATAAGGGGCTTCAGTTTGATTAAAAACTCACAAGCATATTTCCTGTGTTGGCATATAATAATAATAACTTGGATTTGTATAGCGTCTTTCATGAGACCCAAGGTCGCTTTACAAGTTAGAACAGGAGTGAAACCAAACATAACAAACATAACAAAAGGCAGTCAGTCGAACAGTTATACAGACAAAACAACAAATAGATTTGGGGCCAAAGGCCTTGGCAGACAGATGGGACTTGAGAGCCCTTTTGAAGGCTTCAAGCGTGGGTATGCTGTGGATCTCCACAGGGAGAGCGTTCCAGAGAGTGGGGGCTGCCATACTGAAGGGATGTTAACAGCTCTTAACATCCCGATGAAAAACAGCGAGCCAGCTAGCAGCTAGCAACATTAGCCTAGTAGAAACCGGACCCCGAACCCCAGCAGCGGTGATGGAAAACACCCCAGTTGAGATGGCAGGACTGAGGGAGGGTTTGTTGATAGTCCTGGGAGCGGGGCAGAGAGGAGCCCAGTCAGGGTATTCCGGAGCGGGGATTCCACGGATAGCAGAGCATGATGGTGAGCTTGTTTAGCTCATGGCAGGACGGCAGAGGCTAGGAGCTAAACAGCACCCAAACATAATCGGTTGAGCAACGGAGATGGCAGAAACACAAAACCAGAGCAGAACAATCTTTTCGCTGTGTATGTGAAAAATAATTGACGGCAGGGAGTGATGGACACGAAGGCAAGAAGAGCGGCAAAAAACACGCCAGCGTTCCCTCTAGCAAACTTCCGGTCGTATTGATATCAAACATCTCATGCTGATCCAGGAGGAGAAGACGACAGCCTCCACGTGGCCTCCTCTGCAAGTAACAAGAAATGGTGCAAGACCAACTTGTGAAACTAATGTCGCCAACCAAACGTCGAGCTGGCAGGCTTAGGACCGGCAGACGGGCAATCATCCCGACCGTCGAAAACCGAGGCCTGTCAGTGCTTCAACTCAATGTCGAGGGCCTAACAACCGCCAAACTCGAAGTCCTGCGTCACCTGGCTGATTCCAATGGGGCAGCGGTTCTGCTCCTGCAGGAGACACACTGCACATCAGACAACATCCTCAAGATCCCTGGGTTCCATCTCGCTGGGTCCATCTACAGCAAGCAACACGGTGTAGCAACGTTCGTCCGGACTGAAATAAGCTGGTCAGCCAGTAGCCAATCCCCACCAGGCTCTAACATCGAGTGGCTGGTTACAAATATCCAGGAAACATCAGTCGTCAACGTATATAAGCCCCCACCATCAGAGCTGTCCACGACGTCACTCCCATCAATAACTGCACCTGCCATCTATGCAGGGGACTTCAACTGTCAGCACACAGACTGGGGTTACAACTACACAACACCTAATGGAGTGGCGCTGAGTGAATGGGCCTCCAACACTGATGCACTGCTGCTGTATGACCCCAAGGAGCCTCCAACCTTCTTCTCTGCACGCTGGAACACCTCCACCAACCCGGACCTGGCCTTCGCCACATGCCACAGTAACGACCCGATACCGGTGAGACGCGTCCTGGACAGGTTTCCCCGCTCACATCACCGACCATCCATCATTAAAGTCCCATCACTGGTGGAACCGGTACCAGGGAAACCCGTCAAGCGATGGAACTTCCGAAAGGCCAACTGGGAGTCGTATGCTGAGGAGACTGAAAGAATGTCAGCTGGCCTGCCAGACCCAGGCACAGCCGACCTGGATACGGCCTATGCAGCCTATTGCCAGGTCCTCCTGGGTGCGGCAAAGAAGTCCATCCCACGTGGCTATAACAGGAATTACATCCCGGGTTGGGACGAGGAATGCAGCCACCTTCTGTGTGACCACCAGAGGGCTAGCTCCAGAGAAGAGGTGGATGTGACTGCAGCAGCACTGCTCAAGAAGCTAGATATCACCCGCAGGGCCAGATGGACAGAGGTCGTTGAATCAATCGACTTCACCCATTCTAGTCGCAAGGCGTGGCAGACCATCAACCAGCTCACAGGCAGAAATACAACACCCCACAGCTGCCCAGTCACAGCAAACGCCATCGCATCCCAGCTCATGAAGAACGGCCGCTTCCCGGATGCTGACAAAGCCTTTGCCCGACTGACATCGCGTGAGGTGTCTTGCATCTCGGGAGCGGCCAGTGTCGATTCCAACCTCTCGGGAGAATTCACAGCAGAGGAACTCAGTGAGGCCATGAGCAAGCTCAAGCCAGGCAAATCCCCTGGCCGTGACAACATCCACCCGGAGTTCGTCATCCACCAGAGCTCAACAACATCTGGCTGGCTCTGTGCTTTCTACACATCATGCTACCAGAGATTAAAGCTCCCAAAGACTTGGCGCCGTGCCTCTGTCATAGCTCTGCCAAAGCCAAATAAATCTGCAGAAGACCCCAAGTCATACAGACCAATCTCATTGCTCTGTGTCCCATTTAAGATCTTGGAGAGGATGATCCATAGCCGCATCGAGCCAGTGGTGGACTCCCAGCTCCCACGGGAACAAGCTGGTTTCCGTCGTGGAAGATCAACAGCAGACCAGGTAACACTACTCTGCCAGGACATCGAGGACAGCTTCCAGGCCAATGAGAAAGCTGGGGTAGTGTATTTGGATCTGACTGCTGCATATGACACTGTGTGGCTCCGGGGACTCCACCTGAAGCTGCTGAGGACAATACCGGACCGCCACATGGTGAAGTTCATCATGGAGACTCTTTCCAACCGTAGCTTTATCCTCCAGACCAGCAATGGCCAGTGCAGTAGGCTCAGAAGACTGAAGAACGGGGTACCGCAGGGGTCTGTTCTCTCGCCGATGCTGTTCAATATTTACATCCACGACCTACCTGATACAACATCCAGAAAGTATGGCTACGCAGACGATCTTGCCATCATGCTGAGCCGACCAACGTGGAAGGCGATGGAAGAGGGTCTTAACGAAGACATGGGCACACTAGTAGCATACCTCCGAAGGTGGCGCCTACAGCTCAGCATCGGGAAAACAGTCGCAGCGGCATACCACCTTAGCACCAGAGAAGCCAAGAGGGAACTTGAGGTGCGCGTTGACAACAAATGTCTGGAGGTCCAGCAAGCCCCGAAGTATCTTGGAGTGCGTCTGGATCGGACATTGTCCTTTAATAAACACCTGGAAGAAGTCAAGGCCAAGGTGACATCCAGGGTCGCGCTGATCCGCCGCCTCGCTGGAACAACCTGGGGAGCCTCCGCTAAGACGCTGCGAATATCCACTCAAGCCCTGGTCTTCTCTGCAGCCGAATACTGCGCCCCAGTCTGGAGCAGAAGCCCTCATGCGAAAAAGGTCGACGTGGCTATCAATACCTCCCTTCGAATAATAACTGGATGCTTAAAGCCTACCCCTGTGTCCCTCTTGCCAGTCCTTGCGGGAATAGCACCGGCCGGCCTCCGACGGGAGGCTGCCACCCTCGCCCTGGCCAGGAAGGCACAAAAGTATGACTGGCACATCCTGCACCACACCACAATAACTCCAGCACCTCCAAACAGACTCAAGTCCCGCCACCCCTACAACATAGCAGCTCAAGAGATGCTCAACTCCACCTCTGAGGACATCTCCAGAGATGCATGGTTGGCAGCAGCTTGGAAGAAGGAGTGGGTGTCAGCCGGGCCCTCCCGAATCCACCGTTACATCTGGGACCCAGGAGATGGCACCATTGGAGGAGACGACCTACCGCGCCGGCAGTGGACCACTCTAAACCGTCTACGAACTGGGGTCGGTCGCTTTAAAACCACGATGAAGACGTGGGGCTTGGCGGACAGTGCGGCATGCGAGTGCGGTGACCCTGAGCAGACCGCTGTCCATATAATCACCATCTGCCCCTTATATAGACCACCCTCGGAAGCCAGCCTCTTCGACCTAGGACCAGAGATGCGGGCATGGCTACACGACACCGAGTTGGACATATAACGTTATACGAAAGAAGAAGATGCTGATCCAGCACATAACTACACCATATCAAAGTCCTTTTAAACTATCTGCACACACTAGATATTGTAATTAGTCAGGCCCGGTGGCAAACTGGCCATCTGGCTACAGTGGGAGTTTTCCCAGAGGGCCGTGGACCTGTGGGCGAGCGATGAGTCCAGCAACACCAACGAGTTAAAAACAGTTCCACACCGTCAGCAGGGGGGTGGCCAGCTGGCTCAGGAGGCATGTCTATGTGGGGGTCAGCATTGTGTGACATATCATGAGTCCATCTTTACTTTATATGCTGAGCCATTAACAGGCAGATCTGGCTGCGTTGTGCATTCATGGCAGCTGACCTATCAAATTAATATGGAAATGAAGATGAACAAAAAACAAGCTGCAGGTCAGAAGTGAACCAAAGTCACAGATTGATCAATTTATTCTGTCAGATCACAACTGATGCTGCACCACATGTTGGTTCTGTTCCGCAGTGTGCAGCTGCATCAGTTTGTCAGATCAAACATTGGGATCTCATTTGATGGTGGAGTTACAGAGGGGACATTTGCAGGCAGATCGCATGGACTCATCACAACATGTGTAAAATACTAACTTGTTGAGTTTGTTTCTCTTATGGGTGAACATTGAGTTCTTTTTTCTTCCTTTTTTTAAATGTATCATCTGGTACTTAATGCCATTTTAGCCATCCACAGAAAATCAATGCTTTCCAATGTTAGACCATTCTATTTGATGTGCTTTTCAGGAGATAATTGGGGGATAAGCAGACATGTTTCACTTGTTGTTGCTGGATCTTGGACTGATAATCCTTTGTGTTGCTTTTGCATCGACAGCAGACATCTAGAGAGGAGGGTAGAACACGGACTGGACATTTAGAGCTCCACTTCCTGGATGTTTGCAGTGCAGTTCTGCAGGAGCAGGCGGAGTGATATGAATAAATAATGGCCCTGCTGGTGCTAACAGCAGGCTTTTCTTAATTTGAAGGGGCTTTCTAAGCCCCCTGTTTAATGAAGTTTTTTTTAAGATAACAGCATAACAATATGAACGTGGCACATAAATCTACTTGCATTTTCCTGTATTGCATTACACTGTATGTAGCACAGGTGTAGAAAGCAATGGATGCTGTCTGTCTGCTCCCACCCCCCTCTTTCCTTTTCTTTCTCCCCTCGCTCACTATCTGAATTACAATGTTTCCCTTGGAACATTCCTCTGGTACAGAAATGAAGACATCTTGAGCTCAACTTCAAACATGCTGCTCAGTAAACAGCCACTGTGGAGAAAGTGTTTCATCTGTGCCTCTGGGATATTATTAAGCTTCGTGGTAGCAGACTGCAGAGGAGCAGTATGAGAGCTCCTGTCTTTACCCCCGCTCCAGTGACAACATCCGGTGACCACAATATCTGAGACACTGTTGTAGCGAATCAAACTAAATTAAACTTTACGAAATGAAAAAACGTTTACATTTGAGTCTGTGTACCTTTGTTCCCATTGTTTTTCTTTCTTGAACGAGTGAACAGAAAAGCGAAACTGTTACAATGTTTTCCATGTTCAGACATAGACACATTGCTTGGTGTTCTATCAGATGTACAGCCCTCAGTAACATGGTGTTGTGATCTCAATGTGTGGCTTCGTCGTTTTCATTGTGATCACAATCAACTGGCCTAAATTCACCTGTGTTAGTATTTTTCGTGTCCTTTTCTATCTTTGGGTTTCCTATTTTATTTTGTAAAGTGTTCACCCCCGTTTCCTGCCTGTTTCCTTTCTGTCGGTTTCCCTCTCTGATTACCCAATTGTGTTCACCTGGTACCTATGTGTTTTCTCCTCCCTCCTCACCTGTCTCGTGTTTATGTGATTAATTCTGGGTGTATTTAAGTTGTGTGTTTTCTGTCTCTCTTTGTCGGGTTGTCTTGTGTATTGACTTGTCCACGGTGAGTGTGCTGTGCTGTCATTGTCCTTATAGCCTTGAAATAAAGGAATTTCACGTAAATCTGCATTTGGGTCCTACCTGCTTCACACATCGTAACATTACAACCCGACCACAAATGGACCCAGCAGATGATCCATGGGAGGTTGAATTGCAGCATTTAACCTTCTATCTGGCTTGCTGCTTCGATTGGTGGAAGGGAGCGTCCAGTGTTCGGCAGAAGAGGGCCGCTCTGGTAGAGGTGCTCCGGTTGGCAGCAGAGAAACCATGTTTCGTTGAGTTCTTACCTGACTGGATTTTGGACTTCCTTCAAGCATGTGATTCCCGGCCTGCTAGCCCTAGGCATGCTAGCTCCATGTCTCCCAATTCCCAATCTGGCACCATACGCCTTGGTGGGTTCCGCCTGAAGTCAACCCGTGCTTCTGCCCCAGTTCCTGCTCCTGTCCAGGAGTCGTATTCCGGAACTCGTCTGGCTTATGGAGGTCCATGGAGTATTCAGGCGGCTGCTAAGAGGAGTCGTCGCAAGGCCAGGCTAGCAGCCCGAGCCCCAACAGCCATGGTTCCGGCTCCAGTGCTGGCCCCTGCAGCCATGGTTCCAGCCTCAGTCCTGGCCCCAACAGCCATGGTTTCGACTCCAGCCCCTCGTCTCCGGCCGATGCCAGCTCCCCGTGTCCTGTCGGCGTACCGGCCGACTCCAGCACCTCGTCTCCTGCTGGCTCTCCAGCCGACGCCAGCTCCACGAGTCCAGTCAGCATACCGGCCGACTCCAGCCCCCCGATTTCTGTTGGCGAACCAACTCTCTCAAGTCACCACTCCAGTTCCCTCTCGAGTCTCCTCTCGAGTCCCCTCTCGAGTCTCCTTTCAAGTCACCCCTCCAGTTCCCTCTCAAGTCCCTCCTCTAGTCCCTCCTCTAGTCCCCTCTCCAGTTCCCTCTTTTAGTCCCTCCTCAAGTCCCCTCTCTAGTTCCCCTCTCGCGTCTCCTCTCGAGTTTCGTTCTCTAGTTCCTCCTCTGGTCCCTTCTGTAGTCCCTTCTCTAGTCCCTTCCCTAGTCCCTCCTCAGGTCACTTTCCTAGTCCCTTCTCTAGTCCCTTCTCTAGTCCCATCTAAAGTCCCTACTGAAGTGCTGTTGGAGGTCCCGCAGACTACTCTTCTGCCGGGGGTCTTGCCAACCCCAGGTCCTGTGCCGTTGGAGGTCCCGCCGACTGCTCTCCTGCCGGGGGTCCTGCCAACCCTGTGTCCTGTCCCGTTGGAGGCCCCACCGACTCCTCTCCTGTCGGGGGTCCTGCCAACCCTTTGTCCTGTGCCGTTGGAGGCCCCACCGACTCCTCTCCTGCCGGGGGTCCTGCCAACTCTTAGTCCTGTGCCGTTGGAGGCCCCGCCGACTACTCTCCTGCCGCGGGTCCTGCCAACCCTTTGTCCTGTCCCGTTGGGGGTCCCGCCGTCTGCTCTCCTGCCGGGGGTCCTGCCAACCCTTTGTCCTGTGCTGTTGGAAGCCCCGCCGACTGCTCTCCTGCCGGGGGTCCTGCCAATCCCGTGTCCTGGTCCTCTTCCGTGGGGGATCCTGCCGAGGCCTGTCCCACCAGCTCCGACACCGGGTCCTGCCCGGCCTCCGGCACTGTCCCGTCAGCGCCTTTCTGCCCGGCCTGCGGAGCTGTCTGGTCTTCGCCCTCGGGCCCGGCCGCCCGAGTCCCCCATTTTGGACTCCGCCTTACCCCCGGGCCGTCCGCCCGAGACCCCTTCCTGGTCCTCTGCCTTGCCCCCGGGCCGTCCGCCCGAATCCCCCTTTTTGGACTCTGCCTTACCCCCGGGCCGCCCTCCCGAGACCCCTTCCTGGTCCTCTGCCTTGCCCCCGGGCCGTCCGCCCGAGACCCCTTCCTGGTCCTCTGCCTTGCCCCTGGGCGGTCAGTTCAGTCCGGTCCTCCTGACCCCCTCCTCCCACCCTGGTGGCTTAGTGATGCGTCCCGTCCTTCGACCCTGCTTGTGTTTTTGGATTTTTGTTTTGGGACGTCTGGGATCCGTCCCTTGAGGGGGGGGTACTGTTAGGATTTGTCTGTGTTAGTATTTTTCGTGTCCTTTTCTATCTTTGGGTTTCCTATTTTATTTTGTAAAGTGTTCACCCCCGTTTCCTGCCTGTTTGCTCTGTCGGTTTCCCTCTCTGATTACCCAATTGTGTTCACCTGGTACCTATGTGTTTTCTCCTCCCTCCTCACCTGTCTCGTGTTTATGTGATTAGTTCTGGGTGTATTTAAGTTGTGTGTTTTCTGTCTCTCTTTGTCGGGTTGTCTTGTGTATTGACTTGTCCACGGTGAGTGTTCTGTTCTGTCATTGTCCTTATAGCCTTGAAATAAAGGAATTTCACGTAAATCTGCATTTGGGTCCTACCTGCTTCACACATCGTAACAACCTGTCCCTTTGATATTTAAAGTTAACATCGTTTCTTCAATCTGATACTGTAGTGCTTCAATGCAAGTGTATTTTATTTTGAAATAACTTCCGAGATTGTCGCCCCGCCCCAATGATCATTTGACAATTTAGTCAGATAAAAAGCATCGCAGGCGCTGTTCAGGTTTAAAAGAGAAAAACAATGTTTTCGCTTTTCTGTTTACTCGTTCAAGAAAGAAAAACAATTGAAACGTTAAATATAAATGATGTGGACAACTCTAATAAGATAAAGTAATGTTTCCATCTGTATGTCATTTTTTAGTACAGTGTGTATAAGGAAAGGAGAGAGCTGTTTCTGCATTTATCAACCTCTGCTGTAATGAGAGCTTTAGTACCTTAGACATTAATTGTCTGTTTTCTTATACACTTACAGTCTCCTTACAACGTGTGTATGTGTTAGCTTAAGCGCATTTTGGTCGTCTATAATACAGTCTTAGATGAATGTGACTCAGATCGTATTGTATGGCCTATGTATATGTTGTAATATATATACTGGATTGTTGGTATAGGACAAGGTATATACTGTATGTACCACAAATAACAAAGTGTAGGTCTATTTCTTTTGATTAGATTTGTAAAATCATACAGGGATATGTTCATCCCGTCTGATGCCAGAGAAAATGTATTTTTCACTCTCCGTTTATACTTTGAAGTGTTATATTCCAACAGTGTAAGGGCCGATATTTATTTACGATATTTTCTTCTCCGCAGTTTCCTAGAATATTGTATCAGTATATTCTGTGTGATGAGACAAACAGCTCATCTATACATGATTCAAAGCGTGATGTGGCCTTCTAAGTGGGTTGATCTACCTTTCAGTACCTTGGTGTATTGTACTGAAACCATTATGGCAGCATCTCGGTGAAAGAAGGGGAAAAAGAACGAGAATGCTTAATATATTTATCGCAGCAGATATTTATTTTCACACTGTCTGCCTGTAAATCAGGACTAGAAAAGCAATTCAGAGGAACGGTTAATAATAGATGGGGAAAATGGAAAATGCACAGATCGTGACCAATGTGATTTTGAGACGTACCAACACGTACAGTACGGGTCTACATGACAAATGATTTATCAGGGAACAAAGATCATAAATCCTCTAGTTGTTTCAACATTAGTATGTCTGCGAGAAGACAGTGCTGCACTGCATTTAACTCACTCTACCTGCTGTGGACATCTTCATTAGCTGATCATCATTATGGGATATTAATGCTTGTACTTCTGTCAATCAGGTCTCAGTGCTGATGTACACTAGTTCAACAGATTTCACATAACTGTATTAGGATTGTTTAAAGGTCGCCTATTATACTGTTTTTCATCAATATATTACAGGTCTCAGATATATACAAAACATGTCTCTGAAGTGTTTGGCTGAAACACCAAACAGATCATTGTAGCATCCCATAATCCCCTCTGTTTCAGCCCTGTTTCAAAAGTGCTGATTCTCTGTCTGTTACTTCAGAGGAAAATAAGGAGCCCCTCCCCACGCCCCTCCGAGAGAGATTTGGTTAAAAAGAACACATGGTGCTCTAGGAGGAGATTCAGGTGATAAGGGGGGGGGACAATAAGTCAGGCCGGGAATTATACACCCAGCCTGGCCACTACCAGTTTTTATTTTGTGCCATTTTTCTGGAGTTATTTCTCAATATTTGCAGTGTTGCTGCCCATAGTGATAACACTTAGCTTAAATATACTACCCCAAAATAAACATATGGACATTGTAGAGGAAACTTCTGTGTAGCAATGTATCTGGAGTCACCGACTCATGAAAGAGACACAGGACGAGCAGGAGTTCTGATGTCAAACACTGAGATTTAATACAAATATCGGCCGGAGAATTCACATCACAAGTCACACAGTGAAAGGTTTCTGACTGCACGGGTGGGTTGCCATGTCAAATCTGAATCCGCCTCTCATCCTAATAGACCTTTTAACCAGCTTACAGGGAGTCAACCCCCACATTGGGGAAGGCATCTGTGTCCACCTGGAAGCAATGAATTATCTTTATCTGACTCTAGGGCTCTTATGACCGAGAGTTGACCGGTCATTAAATTGGTAAGGTCAGCCACAGTTGACCGTTCCCCTTCCTTAAGACAGATACCAGACAAGCTTGGGCTTGGTCATAAAACATCAACAGGCTGAAAGGTCAAATATCTTAGTAAAGCTACAATTATTCCCTTACAGACATGGGTTACTATTTAAAAAAATGTGAAAATATATTTAGGAACCTATTCATGTGAACATATTTTAAGTGGGGGTGGACCTGAAATTCTCTAGGGGGTCCGGGGGCATGCTCCCCCAGTAAGATATGTTTTAAAATGTTGGAGTTAAATGCATCAATCTGGTGCACTTTGAGGGGGAAATAAAGAGACTAGATCTATGGAAACACCCATATGAAACAGAACTGTATACATTTAAATAATCATAAGAACATGGCCATAACCAATAACATACCATATCCAATATGAAAAAACATTGAAACTTGTATATTTATTTGTTTTTGGCTCATTTATAGTTGTGAGTGTGTCTGTGCTCCTGAAGCCTCTCCTGTCTCCCCCCTCTCCCACCTGCTCCTCTTTGAGGAAGCAGCAATAACTAGTTTTAGCTCTCAACAAGTTTTAAAAGTTTATCTTACCTTTTTTCACCTAGTACATTTTTTTTAATTATTATTCATGCATATTTTACTAATCACTCCCCCCTCAAATGGAAATATGTGTTTATAATGGTGACCAAACCGTTTGAGACCCACTGAGATAAGTTAACTATCTAAACCAGGGGTCTCCAACACGTCGATCGCGAGCTACTGGTAGCTCGCGGGCAGCTTTTCAGTAGCTCGCCGCTCGATGCTCGATTATCCATTATAGCGTAGTAACGTTGCTCCTTTTATTTTAGAATTGTTTCTGTCACACAAATATAAAATTGGTCGGTGACGCAGAGATCAAGGAGCAGACGTGACAGCGGCACAGCAACACCACACACGGAGCAGTCTGCTTTCTCCAGCAACACCAGTCCAGAACCAACAGCAGAATGACCCGCTCTGAATCAGGCCGCGTCGCTGTGGCTCAGAGACACACAGGGAGGGATTTGAGTTTTTGAAAAACACTCGTTATCGTCATGTCAGGTTTTTGGTGGATTTAATCAAGTCTTGGATTGCAGAGTATGAATGTCCTCTTGCTATTTTCAGTTGATAAAAACGTGTGTAATGTTTGTGAAGGCAGGGGAAAGCTTCCGCGATCACCGTCTCCTCCAAACCCCGCCCCCTCCTGAAAATAATGGCTGATAGTGACCCGATAGAAACTTTATTATTCACTTAATCACTGATTGATATAATGAAGCTAACTTAATCTCATACATTCATGGGATTTATGTAACAGTAAGACAGAGAATGTAAGTGTGCACCCACATGCACTATTTTTGTTTTTATCATGCTGTTGTAAATACTCCTGTTGTCTGCTTTGTTCAGACTCAAGTCATGTGTGTGAGCCTCATTCAAGACATTCACTGTCCTTTTTTTAACAGAAGACCGTTGCTAGAAGCAGAAGTATTAGTTTTTTGTTTTTGAGGATGGAACAATTTCACACACAGATATATGGAGGCTAGACCTATAATTGATTAATTATGGTTTATAATTGCATGTCAACACTAAGAAGAAGAAAAGATGGCTGCACTGTTCAGTGTCAATCCTGTGGAGATGGAGGTTATAAATCTCCAAAATCATGTTCAGCTTAAGTCTCAGCAAAACTCACAACATTTCTGGAGCCTTGTAGACTCAGACAACTATAAGAACATTCACCAAGCAGCACTGAACCTGTCTGCTTTATGTGGTTCTGTATACATCCCTTTGTGAAGCAGCTTTTTCTGACATGAATGAAATCTAAATGCAGAACAAGACCAACTGATGAACATGTAAATGACTCCATTAGAGTGAACCTAAGTGGGTCCAACATACACCTCTATGGTGGACTCCATGCAGCGCCATTCATCTCACTAACTGTAAAAAATAGTGAATGTACTTATTTTACACACGTGCCATAAGATGCTTGCAAGGTGGTGATTAAGGCGATGTATTTACTATGTGGGCCATACTAAGACGTGAAAACATTGTAATTTGCTCTTGGACATGTATGTGAATCTTCAGTGAAGTACTTACTATGTTGTCCATATTAATATGTGAGAAATTGTCGTTTTCTTGGACCTTGATGTGAAGTTAAGATTTTAGATAAGCTTGAGGTATTGCAATTTCACACAAAAGTAGCTTAATTCAACTGATGAGTGCTATGTGAATAAATGTAAGCGATGCGATGCAAGTAGCTCTTGGCCACTTTCATTTTTTCAAAGTAGCTCTCAGGTGGAGAAAGGTTGGAGACCCCTGATCTAAACCCTCAGAGAGTCTTTTACCTCACCTGAGCTGTAGTTATCAGCCTCTCAGTCTGACAGCAGTGGACCCTCCTCCTCCTTATATCCATTAGCGCAGCTAGCTAGCACCAGATGCTAACAACATCAATACAAGTAACCGGTGCGTGCGCTCTATCTCTCTCGCTCGCGCCACACATACTGTACACACACACCATCCTGAGCTTGAATGACACACAGAGACCAATCGAGGGCTTTAGTGTATGGTCGGCAGGCCACATCATGGAGACAGCCAGTCACCCTCTGTGAGGCAGAGTCAGACCCACATTTGCGCAGCGTTGCGTTGACAATACATACATTAAAAAAAAAATCCTCAGGCCAGCAGGCCACTTAGCAGACCAGGCCATCGGGAAACCTCCCGGTCCTCTCGATGACCAGTCCGGGCCTGGTGGGGGGTGTTACCTTGGTTGGTTATTGGCTAATGGTAACACAACCCAAAAGAACATTATGACATCACAAAGTAGCACAAATCTGATCAGCTCATTTTCAGACAGGTTTTTATATAAATGGATCAGGACAAAAAGTGAGTGAATCTTTTTTCCTGAAACTTTCAGAATCTCTTTACACAGAGGGGACACATGTTTATGTATAAAATACATGAACAAGTGGATATTGCATAATAGGTGACCTTTAAAGCAATAATATTAAGTTTAAATAGGTTCAACTTAATGTTTATTTTGTTAAAGTTAACGTTTGAGTTTTTGCATTGTATCAGTGTGAACAGGAGACAGAGAGTGGTGCATTTCACGAGAACGCCTAACCTAGACACACGTTGAATAATGTATTCCCTTCAACACATCTGAGACTGTGGTCATGTTTGCCGTGCAGCAGATGTCACTCCTTCACTCCTCCTGTCAGTGGAAGGTCTTCATTAAGAGTTTCAAAGGTGGGCCCTCTGGCAAAGCACCAACAGCCAGCAGCAGTAACAGAAGCACATCAACAGTGTGGATAAAACAAGATAACCCCTCGTTTTCTAGCACCATATTACCATATCCTCTATTATTCATGCAGTGCTGGTTCACATTGTGCACCTTTAACATTGTTTTAGAGACTGGATGTGTCCTGTGCAGGTACGTGAACTCACTGAATAAAATATTCTTCTGGTTCCAAGGGAGACTTTGGATTGTTTGCTGTACAGAGGCTTTTATGGGGGAAATGGGTAGAAAATAAGGAATATGTGTAAAGAACCAAGCCTGTATTGTAATATGTAAATTACCCGCCTTTAAAAGCACAGCAACCTTAAAGGACATCCTGCCTTTACAGAGTTAGTATACCTACTGCTCATGAGTCGATTAAGAAAAGGAGGGCAACACTATTTTTAAGTGGGGAAAAGTCAAGAAGAACAAGACTACATTACAACCATACTACCAGCCCCTGGAGGCTGAAATGTTTATTTCTTGAAGCCTATGATATATCACTTAGATTGAACACCATAACCATATCACAAAATGATTAAACAACAAGAAACACCAAATCAGTAGGTAACACATAGCAAGGCTCGCGAGAGAAACAGCCCTCTTGCTCGCTCGCGGGAGTGTCAGCCTCGCTGAGTCTGTGTATGCGCGTCAATAGTTTCTGGCAATTTGGGGTGGAGCCACTGGACTTTGATTGACAGCTGCAAGGAAGCCTGGAGTTGCCAGGTTTGATAAATGCCTGAACTACCAAGAGCCGAGGAGCAGAGTCCTGCACGGGTCTGATTTTTAAGACCCGCACCCGCGACGTGCAATACCGAACCCGCCCCGCTACCTGCACATATTGCCAATTAGTTCCGCAACCCGACACGACCCGTCGGCACAAGATCCGCAACCCGACCCGAACCCGCATATATATGAGCAGTGAAAACGTGCAATTATTAACACACACACACAGTTGCATATTTGTCTCAAAAAGCGTGGGATGTTGGTTCATTTCTCCATCTGGGATGACACCAAAAGCCTCCAGACGTTGGATTTCGCTCTTGAGGAAGTGTTATTGAAAATGCTGTATTCTCCGCTAGAGAGCTTCACCTCAGACATTTCGAATGTGGCGCACTCAGCAGCAGATTGATGGAGTAGCATGAAGCTGCAGCGTCGGAGACAGCAGTTACAGGACCGCACTTGTAGAACCGCACACACAGGTCCCGCGTCACGGCGGCAGGTGACGGAGCACGTTCACATGAATGTGAACGTCAACGCAGAGAATGTGAGTAATGTGAAGTGCTTTTACAGTTTTATTTGTTTAACATTAATAACAATTCCGGTGTCTTGAAATGAAGTGTGATTAGCTAACATTAACTATGATAGTGTTAAGGCAATACACACAAACATCTGTTTGCTTATGATAGCTTCTAACCGTATTAAAGTCTCTAAAAACAACTATTCGTTAGCTATAGCTTTCGGCAAAAGCATTAGCTTCGTTATCTAATTTGATCATTTGTTTAATGAAACTAGCGTGATTTTGGCAAGCCCAACTAGGTAGTTGAGTAATCGAATCACTAATGACAGTAAGAGTGTGAGTAATGTGAATCATGTTTGTTTTTTTAAAGTTAACAACTATTCTGTTGTATTGAACAGCCATACAGCAACAAGTGCTAAATGTAATCTGTTAGCCCCAGTGAGATGATAGTGAACTGTTCATGAACTTGTCATGAAAAGTTCATGAAATATTAGTGAACCATATTCATGAACAGCTCATAAACAGCTCATAACAAAGTTGATGAACTGTTCATGAAAGTGACATGAACATTAAATGGCACTAGGGCAGTTCATGAACTACTCATGAAACTCCTGTGCTGGAACGGTTCATGAACAATTCATGGAATATGGTTTTAGGCAGGTTCATGAACAATTCATGAAATGGAGTTTTCAGTGAGTGTGTAGGGATATTCAACCAAGAACATTTCAAGAACTGTTCATAACAACTTCATGAACCGTTCATGAACAGTTCATACCCAGTCACTGAATATAATTCAATGGCTGGCTATGAACTGTTCATGAACTGTTCATGTACATGAACTGTTCATGAACCACTGACTGTGGGTCAATTGGCAACCATAGAAAACAACAATTATGTCAATCACAATGGAACTTTACTCAAATTAACAAACAAACAAACAAACAAACATACATACATGTATACAGGTGGAGCACTACAATTAATCCTATCACTATTTGAAGCAGTTCTTGACACTCAGCTGCACAACATTTTTTGTTACGGGTCCCAAAAGCTTGGGTACCACAGCAACAATAAATGATTTCTGTAGAAAACAGAAAAGTGCAGCAGCAATAATTATACACAGGATCCGGTTGATCGTCTGGAATGCTTCTTATTCAAAATTCAAAGTACACAGTTACATTCAAATAGCTGAACTTTACAAACATCACATTTCTCCATTTAAGTTATCCGTCTGTCAGTCAATTACTGTATCTCAAGGAGAAATTTAACATAGTCAATATAAATTATTACATTACATTGCATTTAGCTGACGCTTTTATCCAAAGCGACTTACAATAAGTGCGTTCGACCAACAAAATACAAACTTGAAGAAAACAGAGCAAAAACATTTCAAGTGCTACTCAACTGGCTTTAGGTACGCCAGTCCATAAGTGCTTTGTTAATAGTTCTATCGCTCGAAGTGGAGTCGAAAGAGATGTGTTTTCAGTCTGCGCCGGAAGGTGTGTAAGCTATCTGCTGTCCTGATGTCAATGGGAGCTCATTCCACCATTTTGGAGCCAGGATAGCAAACCCACGTGTTTTTGCTGATGGGAACTTGGGTCCCCTTCGCAGTGAGGGTGCAGCGAGCCGTTTGGTTGATGCGGAGTGCACGTGCTGGGGTGTACGATTAACAATGTCCTGGATGTAGGAAGGGCCAGATCCATTCGCAGCATGGTACGCAAGTACCATTGTCTTGAAGTGGATTCTAGCTGTTACCGGAAGCCAGTGGAGGGAGCAGAGGAGCGGCGTGGTGTGGGAGAATTTAGGAAGGTTGAAGACCAGACGAGCCGCTGCATTCTGGATGAGCTGCAGAGGTCGGATGGCACATGCAGGTAGACCAGCCAGGAGGGAGTTGCAGTAGTTTGGCGTGAGATGATGAGAGCCTGGACCAGAACCTGCGTGGCTTTCTGGGTCAGCTGGGGACGCATCCTCCTGATGTTGTAAAGCGTGTATCTACAGCAGCGGGTTGTAGCAGCTATGTTTGCAGTGAAGGACAGGTTGTTATCTATAAACACATAACGCTATCAAATAATACTTTCTATCAATATATCTATCTTTACCAAATATAACATATTATGGAGATCACAAAAATACACTGTCAATGTTAATAAACAAAAAACAAGGCAATGTGCCTGCAAGACTGCACTCAGGTAAACCAAACATAGTACCCGTGCGCAGCAGCTAACCTGCCTGCGAGCCTTCGCTCAGGTCACATTTACCCAGGTGCGGCTGAAGCCCGCGAAAATGGCATCTATTGTTGCCGACAGTTTAGTATTTTTAAAATACCGTTACTATGTCAAACATGCTCAAAACCTTCTGACACACTCTCCTAAACATCTCCAACATCATATCTAATTCACACAAGTTAACATCGATCATTTTCATCATGTACTGACCTGTAGAAACCAGAAAAGTGGAGCAGCAATAATTATACACAGGATCCGGTTGATCGTCTGGATTGCTTCTGAGGAGGGGGCGGAAGTGTCCCCCCTAAGGTAACCCAGATGTCACCGCTCACCTGCCAAAGGTTCCACCTTGGCGCTACTTACTCGTACTGCTTCTCAAACAGTACAGATAAACCATAAAATGATATGAATGTCACCAAAATAAATACAGAATGTTCAGTTTCAAATTCACTATTGTTTTTGTTTTAAGATTAAAAGTTTTAAAAAAGAAAGAAATGTTCAAATAGTAGATGAATATTCAAGAGGTCTTTAAAAACATCACACTGATTATCAAAAGTTCATAAAATGCTCATGAATGTTCCAAAATATTCTGAACTTGCCACAATCATCCAAAATTCAGGAAATGCTCATAGTCATGAAAAGTTCATGAAATACTCATGCACACTTTTTGGGGTTTTAATTATAATGTTGTGATTGGCTGGATCATGAAAAGTTCATAAATTGCTCATAAAAGTCTGTCATGAGCAAAACAGGAACTTTATATGAATGAACAATGTTCATAAACATTTCATGAACTGCTCTTTAAAATGGTTCATGAGCATTTTAAGAATGTTGGTTCATGAACATGACAAGTGAACATATAATGAGTTGTTCATGAATGTTTCATGAGTGCTCATGAACAGCTCATAAAGTCATGAACTCCATCTCGCAGGGGAGCCTATGATGACTCGCTGCAAAACCAACTGTTAACCATTTTGTTTATTTGTTTAATGAAACTGTATGTTATGGTTATGTTATTTGACAGAGGCTTTTATCCAAAGTGACTCACAAAAAACATAAAATAACCATAATTAACATTATAATTTCAATACAAATAGTTACATAGTCAAGTTACATTACTTATTACATTTTTAACAGGGTAATTACTCATCTGTAACCTACTACATTTAAAAAAAGTAAACTTCCCAACCCTAATGATTAATTATAGTCAGCTAATTAATTAAACTTCAACGGATGACAAAAGCATGTCAATATGTCCACTACATTAAATCAGCAGTAGCCTAAGTTCTTTCTTCAGTGTAAATGCTTCTTTAATAGTCATTGTATTACAATTTGAATTCATTGTAAATAATCTTTACTGTGCTGACTGCCTGTTTACCGTTTATCAGACAGTGTCATCATTTTGACATGTTTTGTAATATTGCATGAGGTGTTTTAGTCAGTTATTGTTGAGATTATTAATGCATATCAATTGTGCACCAATGCCTTAGCCTATGCAATACTTTAGATGACGTCTTGTTCTTATTGTTTCAAAGGCATGGCCAAAGGTTTGCCTTCTGGACTCTGGAGGCCAGAAGCTTGCTGGAGGGAACCCTTCAGCCAATATTCAGAGTGCCACGACAGGTTATCTCCCGGAACAGCAGACCCCGCCTCACCCCCAGTGAAGAAACAGCAGACCCCGCAATAAAAATAAATAAAAATGTATTCTGAACTGAAATGCCTCTCGGTCAAACTGCTTGTTTATCTTTTGCAGGCTGGTGCATGAACACACTAACAGTTGTTTTTCAGTAATCTAGCACCTCTTCGAAGACACCTTTGATTTATTAATAATAATAATGAAACGAGAATTATGATACTGTAGAAGGAACAGTGTTTAACAGTGTTGTTTTCTTTTGAATAATAATGAAACGAGAATTATAAACATACCCAAAACTAAATTAACAGTGTTGTTTAATATACATATAAAAGACATAAAAGACTATATTTTTGAAATTCTCAACTAAATTAACAGAATATATATATAAACATTCATGTGAACGTGCGTTGACCGTCACGTGCTCCGTCACGTGACGTGCTCCGTCACGTGACGCGGGACCTGTGTGTGCGGTCGTGACGTGGGACTTGTGTGTGTGGTTCTGTAACTGCGGTTCTGTAACTGCTGTCTCCGACGCTGCAGCTTCATACTATTGGATTGATGCGCTGCAGAGGTTATGATTATGCGCGGTCCCGCGGGGGGGGGGTCTGAGGATTTAAACATTAAACTAAATTATTATTATTTTAATATATTTATTATGCAATACCCGCGACCCGACCCTGCATCATCTTTGTTTTACCCAGAACCGAACCCGGAAAAAATAGCGAAAAAAATACCACCCGCGAATCACCTTTTTTGCGGGTCACCCGTCGGGTACCCGCGGGTATTGTACCCGACCCGATGCATGACTCTGCCGAGGAGTGACAGCTGCAAGATCAGTTGGACGAGATTGAATGGTAAAGTTGTCAATAAAAAACTATTATATTCGTAAAGTGTACAGCTAATATATATATATATATATATACACACATATATATATATATATATATATATACATATATACTATAGTAATACTATAATTCATTTATAGTTCATTTCGTAAGGGAGGTGCATACAGCAGACAGCAGTTTGACAGAAACAGCCCACTCAAAAATATATTGTTTTATATAAAATTCATTAAGATATATCTTAAGGAAGTGTGCCGGACTATTTGTTGTGGCCAAATGGCGGTACTACACTTCCGTTTGATTGCCAGGCCCGGAAACACTTTTTCCCATTGACTTACATTGGGAAAGAGTGGTCTGCAAATCGTTGGATAATTGTTTTTAAACTAAATAAACTACCCAGTATGAACATTTGTATAGCCCTTATTAAAAACATTCGGTCCTCAAGTTGTAAAATGTGCTAATAACGTTATTCTGAGAGTTATTTCCCTCGGCATTATGAACGCGCATCTAACCCACGGGACCGCGCCGCCCGGCACGTTCATGTTACGTGTTCAGCACTACATGAGATGTACCTTTTACCCATGGATGCACAATAACAACGGACCATATCGCCTTACTGCCAGCCCACGGAGCTGTAATAATGGATATATTGCACATGTTTGCTGTAATTCATCATTTGTAAAATATTATACTACATGGGCTGTATGATGTACATATTGTACCGTAAATGTTGTATTAAATAAAGTGAATATTACCGACGTAGATTAACGTCCCTGTAGCTTCTTATTGCACTTGCAATATACCATTAAAGGTGGGGTAGGTAATTTTGGAGAAACCAGCTTGAGTGCGCTAGAATTTGAAAATACACAGCCGGAAAAAATCTGCCACATCCTTACAGAGCCCCTCCTCCAACACACAGGAACGCGCACATGACCAATGAGGGCACGAGATAACTTTGTGCACAGATGGAAGGCTGAGAGGCAGGTAGGCCATCCAGTTACTTTAGCCGAGCCGGCTAAAATGATTGGTCGTACTTTTTACAGTACTACGGCTTCCACAGATGAACATTTTTTAATGTATTTGTTGTCAAAGCACTTCAGATATTCATTGCTATCGGGATGTTAAGAGCATTCCATGGAATATAACAACAAGTGTATCTCGAGCCGGTTTCTCAAACTTACCTACCCCACCTTTAAAGCAGTTGAACGTAGCTGTTTGCTATTACTATATAATACCACGCAGGGATAAGAGCGTACAACCTTTGCATGTGGGCACAACACGTTTTGACCCAGTTTGATTAATTTGCTATACCATATGATATCGCCCGGGGAAGTCCTCACACTTATATACATATATAAATAAAGATATACGTTTCAAAGCTCTTATCAAATTAACAGTTGTATTAATTATAATTGTATATGTATACATACAGGCCAATCACGCAGGCTGCATGGGGCCCTGCCCAGAGGGCCTCAGCTGCTGTGTGCAGTTCTCCGCTCAGTTCTCCACTCAGTTCTCCGCGCACCCCCCGCGAGAGTGGGAGGTGACAAGGGGAGCACTTCTGTAACCCGACACCGTTACAATGAATCGACATCTGACCAATCACGGCTTTGATACGGCCACTAGTGCAGGTGAAGAGATGTCGGTGAAAAGACAGTTTCAGTCCGTCGCAAGCAAGAGGAAAAAAAACAAAACATGAAGAAACTAGAGCATCACTCGAAGGTGGGTTATTGTATGAGTCAAATGTACAACTTGCGAATGTTGTATAAGTCAAATTGCCATATTAAAACATCAGCTGCAATTCACGACATGAAGAAGGCAGTCTCTGCAGCATATAGGCTAATGGAGATGCAGTTATTTCCAGCATTCTTTATTTACCATTCATTCAAGTATGTTATGCCTTTTATCTGCTAATGTACAGGAGGAAGATAAACGGTCTGTCTAGTTGGCTTACATAACAGTTAAAGTTTACAGCCTAAAAAACATGGAGCATTTTTTCCCCTTTTATTCTTTTTTATGTCAATTTGCACATGTCATGGTGATGCTCAGCCTCTCCCCTTAACTCCTGCAGTCATCATCATGTCAACCACAACACAGAGAAATACTGATAGGAATGTGTGTGTAGTTGTTGATACATTGCTGACAGAGAGAACTAGAATACAGATTTAAGAAATATCAGTTTTTGAGCTTGTCATAAGCATGTTTTGTCTTGACTATATTACAACTATATTATAATAAGATAATATAGTATTTAAATTATTGAATTGATTATGATTATTATTATTAGTAGAAGTAGTTTATTTGCATTAATTATATTTGAATCTTTTTGAGGCTAGTACTTGGCAGGGAATGCAGAATTCACATGTAAACGCATACTGAACGACATACATGCACATTTACCATTTACCTCACTGTATACAAAAGTAACTGTGTTGATAATAATAATTAACAGGAATTATATTTGCAAAGTAACCTACTTTGTTTCCAAAAAAATAAATGTCACTCCTGTCGGTTGGGGGGGGGCCTCATCTCACAATGTTGCTTGGGGCCCAAGATGGCCCTGTATACATATATGTATATAGCCTGTGTGTTGTATATTTATACACACAAAGGAACAACCTTTGTTGTCAAAAAACAAATAACAAGTTGTATTGTAGTGTTTATTTTAGTGTTGTTTCATGCTTATCCACATTTTGATTTCAGAGCACAGGACAGGAGAATGCTGGGCACAACATACATTTTAACAGTGAAGCTGGCAATGCTGAACAAAACCATCTAGTTATAATATGTTTTCAGCTGAAAAAGTCAAAGCTCTACGAAAATGTCCAGAGCATCTTATCGTCATTCACGTTCTTGCGAAACACATGAAGTCTTTCAAAGACGGCGAAGTTGTGAAAGAAGCATTCCTGGAGGCTGCCGACGCGCTTTTTGGGGGACAGTAAAAATAACAGTAGCATTTCAACAGGTTTTTGATATAATAAAAACTCAAGTTGGATACCGTTATTAATCAGCTGTATGTTTTAGTTTGTTTGAACTTATTCATTATAATTATTGTACAAAATGGTATAAGAATGCAAACTTAAATTGATTATATTCTCATCAATTCAGGTTAAGAAACTAGTGTTGCTTGCATCCTATTTTAAAGGCATTTCTTTTTATACTCTACTAAAATGCAACAAAAAAAGGGTTTGATTCTATTAATTTTGTCTTTTTTATTGCACGTTGGCAGCAGATTCCTGTGTAGCTTCAGATCTGAGTCGTCTTATTAGTAAGCCTCATTTATACTTTTGTAGCAACACTATTTTTATATAATGGCAAAGAAAGGGTTCAGCGTCTTTTCTTTTTTTCCTGTGTCATGTGGCAGCACTGTTCAATGGTTCTTGAAAACGTTACCACGTGACGTGTGAATAAACTCCAACTCTGTATCAACAACACTGTTGTGTAACTTCAGTTAAATACTTGTATGTGTGTAGATTAGAAAGAGGTAAGATAAAGGATCTGCAGTATTTTATGAAGTATTCATCGTGCAAAGGTCAGTTTTAAACAAGTAGAAGTGTGTATTTACCTGGTAGTAGGCTGTCAGTAATGGCCTCTCTATTTGGACTGGTAGATCTCGGCAGACTGGCAACTTTAAAAGTAGCTCTCGGTTCAAAAAAGGTTGTGCACCCTGCTCTAGATCCTGTTACATCCTGTAACTTAGCCTAATTACTAGCTAGCCGCTAGCTGCTAACTGCAGCCGCCGCCTCGTTAATATCAAATCCATCATAACAATCCAGTACCATGCTGTCATGAACACGCGGTGCTGTTACGTTTACAAATGGAGGTGCTTGATGTGAACCAGCCTTTTGGGGGGCGTGGTTAAAGTTGTGCATGCTCTATGAGCGCACATACGGGTACTTCTCAGGCATGACGGGTAATCTGTGACGTTTCGCTCTCTCAAAAGTTGGCCCATTTTATATTCATGCGCCAATGAGCAGCTCTCATAGGAATGAATGAGGCCCCGCCTCCCACGCTGTATCCAGTTCTTATTATACATCCATGGAGCAGCTCCATGGTAACGGTGAACACTGCGGAGGAGAAGCGTTTCACAATGTCAACAGGCAGAAACTCAGTGTTTAATTTCCTCTAGATTCATCTACAATACTACTCACTCCACCTTAACAAACAATCCTAATGAAATTGGATCATGGATGCGAGCAAACTTCTTTGAACGTGATGAATATGACCTCCCCTTCAAACACTTTGTCAATAAAATCCCCAAAAATGTACCTTGTCTACGTACATCACTCTCCTCCTCTGCTGCAGAACATTTCATCCACGGCTAAATCACTTCCACTACTGCAACAGCATCCTTTACGGCACATCATTCAAAGTCCTATGCAGAACTCTGCTCCTTGTTAATCCTCATTATTACTAGCAATATACATGTATTATTATTATTACTAGCAATAGACATGTATTATTATTATTATTATTATTATTATTATTACTAGCAATGGAAGCATAAGAGCTCATGATCGCTTCTTGGAAACTCTATTATCCCCAGTGTGAGTATTTTAAGAAAATATATGTGTTGCAATGAATAGTGACTGTGACTGTAGGTTAATGGTCTGAAATGATAGAACGCTGCATGTAATACACAGTTGACCGCCCACACATTGTTAAACTGCCCAACCCCCCCCCCACTCTGCTCCCTCATGGAAAGCACTGGTTCTTGACAATGCTGTCAGCTGAGTCCATTACTCTATACGCCCATGACTGCACTCAAACCCACCCCACTAAAACCATGGTTGACACAAATATGGTCGGACTTGAGGTGAGTCCTAAATAAAGCCAGTGTGGTGTTGAGCAAACGACCTGACATTGAAGACCACACAACTTCTGATAACGTATACAACTGCAAGGACTATTATAGAACTCTCTGAGTCCCTAGTACATTTTACTGTTGAGGTGACTCAGCAGGTGAATTTACCAAGTCGCAATGTATTATAAACCTCCAGTTTATAGTCTAGAGTGGCCATAAGACTCCTCTAATTACTTTCATCATAGTGCATTAGACGGCATTATGTGTGTTTATGAGTATAGTCATGACACATATTGACTGCATTGAAATCATTATAATGCCTTCATTATCTATAATACAAGACGAAACATGTGGCTGGAACAATTACAATGACTAACAAGATTACAATTGTTTAAATGTCACTGATACATCAATAATTGCAAACAAATTCTAGAAATTGTGGAAAATGTACAACCTGTTTTTGTTGGGTAATCTATGGTAGGGCTAACCAGTGGCGAACCGTGTCTATCACAACTGGACCTTCTGTAGACAATATGATTGGTTGATCAAACTGTCAGTCCAAATGTACGCACTCATTCAGTGCAATGGCCAGGGCATTCTATCAAGGATGTAGAATACCTTGGTTAAAGGATATTCTACCCAGAGAAACAAAAATCTAAAGTGGCGAAGTCACGCCTATCTACTTCCGGTCCATGGGACCTTATTTCGGAAAAATAATGTACAATGGCAATGGAGAGAGAAAATGTATCTTTCCATCCCGTTTGAATTGTGCCATGAATTACACATATGTTTGTCAATCTTAAAAAATAATTTCCATGCAAAAAAAGTCAGTTTGTCTGTTAAAATATAAGACGATGAAAAATACGCAACTAGAAAGACTACAAATCCCAGAGTCGCGTAAGTGATGTCACAATTGTTTTCCTCCACTAAGAGATAGCTAAGATCAGCGCCATATAGATAGAATCTATCTATATGGCGCTGGCTAAGATAAGATAACTTTAACAAGATGCCTGTGTGCTTAGTACCAGGTTGTTATCATACCAGCAATGGGTCTTGCTCGTTCTTTCGCTTCCCGTCTGATGAAAGGACCAGGAGTGGCTGGATCAAGTTAGCTACCTAGCTAGTAGCTAGCACGTTAGTTAGCATTACAGCCTTGTCATTTTTATTAGCCTTAATATGAAGTAACATCAAGTAACCCAAAATGTTAAACAGTAAGAGTCGTAGTCATATTTCGTGAACCCTTTGAAGAGTACTGTCACACCAGTGTGATCATTCTATAATACACCATTTAAGCCCGGGGAGAAATGCTAACGCTAGCATCGCCGATCTTTTCTACTTCACGCTATCTGCACAAATGGTTGACATTAAACATTAAAAATACCAGGCAGTTCAGAGAGAATCAAAGGAAGGCAGCTTTGCATGACATTCTTCTGGACGTGTTTCATTGTGGTGATAGTGAGGGTAGTAGTGTTGCACGGTGTACCGATACTTGAAAGGTACCGCGATACCCTGCCGTTAAAAACGTTACGAATCCTCCGTTTCATTAGTATCGGTACTTTAAGAATTACGGGGAAAGGTACTCCGGTGAGAAAGCGCCGTTTTAATAAGAGCCGTGTGTTCAGCGCTCTGCTTCCACTCCCTGCACTGCAGCCGTGCCTGCAGTCCCTCCCCTCTCTCATGCACACGCTAGATGCCAGAGCATGTGAGAAAACGAGAAGCATGGCTGCAAGTGGGAGTGCAACTGCCGCTGCGCCTCGGCTTGATGACAAAAAAGACGCCAGAAGCGACATTTGGAAGTATCTGAGCTATATCTCTGACAGTGAGGGCAAGCCTACGGACACCACGAGGCTGTAAGACATGTTGTAGATCCCTGCAAACCAAGGGAGCCAACACATCAAACTTGGCTAAGCACCCGCCGACTTTTGTGAAGTCATGGACCATGAGCCTTGAATTCCAAATGCTGGGGAAATGTGTTGTATATCTCTGTTAAAGTATGTTGCATACCTGCATCTAGAGATCAAGTCTTCTACAGTTATCATTGTCCACAGTGACTCTGAACTTCCACTACTTTCCCATTATTCACTCTAATTGTTCAAGCATACAACAACAAACATGCTATACTGTCCTTAATACCAGTACGTTCGGTTAAATAATTGTCCTTTCTTCAACCAGTAAACAGAAAAGTAACTGAAGTGTAATTTACATAGCATCTTACATCGCAAGTTACAAAGTGCTTTTTTGTAAAAACAGAACAGATTTAATACACACAAATAAAATGAACAAACAAAATAAAAAGTAATAAAACAAACTGCTAAAATAGATCTGGATATCATCTGCTAACAAATGTAATCTGATACTATGTATATGAATGAGGTGGCCAAGAGGTAGCATGAACTTGGATGCTAAAAGACAACAGTTTAAGATTAGCAGAAAAGAGTGTCACTGTGTTTAAAATGTTCTTTAAACATTTTACAGCAATAAAATCTATAGGACAAGTCTGGGGTTTCATTACATTACCATATAATCAAGTACAGATGGAGTGATAAGATTCAATAGGCAGAGGGAAACTGCACAGTGCTTGTCAAACTCAATGGGCGACTCTGGGGCAGAAATGAGATTCAGAAATTAGACGTCTTCTGTGAATAAGAAATGAAATTCTTCACATTTCTCCGGGTAAGCTTCTAATACCTGACTCGAGGGAGGATCAATGACAATGACATTTAAATTATCCAGGGCATCGAGAGGCGACTACATTTTTTGTTCATGAGCAGAGCAATTTGATCTAGAATGAATCTGTTATTAAAATGATTTAACAGCCTACTTGCAGAAGGAGGTGAACCCCAAACAACAAGTGCTGGGCACGACATCAGCACTATTCATACCATGCGTTAAAGAGAGATCCAGAGTATGACCCTTTGAGTGAGTAAGTACAGTCACAACACATGTTAGGTTACAAGACTCATAAGATTCAAAGACTGGCAGTAGATTTTAAAGTCTCCAAGGATCAGCAACGTATCGGATCTCAGCTGAAGAAGGACATCAATTCTGCAACTTCATCTGTGAGTGGGGGGGACCTGCCTGGAGAGAGCGGGACGTGTTGCCTGGCCTTCCACGCGGGCTTGCTGGCATTGCAGGATCCCCCCTTGAGGATGGACACATTTGCACGAGAGCTATGGCAAAGAAAGCTGCTCTTCACCTTTCTGCTGTTACGTCTGATCCGGCCTGGCCTAGGTTTTTAAGAAGTTAGTCTTAAGCCGGTCAGGTCAGTGTGGGCCGTGTGCGTACATTGGAGAAGAGTTTTACCAAAAGAGTCCGGTAGAGGGCTCCACCTGTGCTTATCGAACTAGGGTTACAATATGTAATGTTATATTTTCTTTGTTGAATGGTTGTTTTGACTTTTTCTGAGGACATGCAGTATTTGGATCTGCTAATACTGCTAATTTGCCGGTTGGTACATCTCGCTTCTCTTGTTACACTTCTGAAATGATGGTATGATCTGAATAGAATGACATGTTTTAGTGATCTTACTAATCGCTAAGTGAAAGAAGTTTGTGTCAAGAGCTTCCTTACACCCACAATGTTTCAAATTTGTGAAGTAACATGCAAAAGGAAACAAGTAACATATTACACTGGAAAATATCTCCTGGAACATTGCACATTCATACTTGATGATATATAATATAGAGTAATATGTCAAAATGTAGTTTTCCTTTAAAGATCTGTGCCAGGCAGCTGCCCTCCGTATGACTTCATTCCTCCTGTACTCTCAGGCTGTGTCAGACCTAATCTGTCCGCTCAATTAGTCAGCACCATCCTTCGCTTTGATGGCTGGGGCTCTGCCAAGTCTAATTATATAAGCTTCATTTTGGAGGCTTATGTCAAAGAGCTTGTCATTTTATTTGCACTTTGCTCCGGGAACAATTTCATCATGCTTTCAGGGACGACATCCTGTGAATATCTAACTATTGCTAGACTTATATGAAGATGAAAGAATAAAACAAACCAACACATTGGTTTCCTTGTAGAGGCCTGCAGATTATATGATATGTAGTGTTGGTTGACTGTGTGAACTTTATTTGTGTCCGTGGTACAATGAATTAGACCTAAGTTAAATGCACAGACTCCAAATTGAAATAAGCTCACCCTCCTACATACAGCGTATGTCTCGCCAGGCTTTTAAGGGTCTATATATTTATATTTACTTGTTCTACATTTAGAAGCAAACTTATGAATTTGGCTCCAACACTTATTGTCATAGCTGTCTATAAGGCCTTTAAAATACAAATGTGCTGGCTTGGTTTGACTCAGCACCCAGCATGGCAGAGATTTGCATCTCAATTAAAACAGGGCTGCCCATATGCAGGTGTCTTTACAGTAACTGATGACATTTTGTCTTGACTGGATGATGTTTAACATCTGAATCCATGGATGTAACTAGTGGTCAAACAGCCTGCTCTAAGATAGTTGATAAACCGATAAACACATTTAATTTCCCAATACAATCCCCTATCCCTTTCACAATTGAACTCCCCCATTAAGTATTTAAAGCTTTTGAATTGCAGCAGCGAAAATAGGAAATCTTGGGTTTACTCAACACCATTCATATCTGAAAGTAAAACAGGGCCACAGGAGAGAGAATCAACTTCAAACAGAGATTCAGTTAGCATCTACAAAAGCACTGAGAGCTAGAATCAACAAGAGCACTGGGAGCCGAACATTCACTGTCCTTCTCTGATCTCACACACAGACATGAGGTTAAGTCAAACAACACACACTCTAGGCCAGGGGTAGGGTTTTTTTAACAGCGTGCTGACGATCGTGAATTATCAACAGGGGGGCGGAGTGAGGAGCTTGACACTTGTGAACTGTCAACAGGAGGGCGGGGGAGCATCGCTGCGGGGAAGCAGTGTGTGGACCTATCAGCGCACAACTTACATGATGCCAAATTTAAAGGGGACCTATCATGCAAAATGCACTCTTGTACGTCTTGTATACATGAATATGTGTCCCCGGTGTGTCAGGGAACTCACCAAGTGTCAGAAAACACAACCCTCTCTCTTTTCCTCTATACCCAAATCTCTAAAAAAGGGGCTGCAACCGATCTGATACAGACTGATACAGATTTGAAAATAGTCTGACGCCAGTGACGAGAGGAGCTCCGCCTACCCAGCTAGCGAGGAACGATCTCACAACTTTGGCTAACGTTACCTATGGGTTCTAACAAGGTTTTAAAGAAACGTTTTTAGGATGTTTATTTTTTCAAATGATGTTCCTATAAGGTTTAAGGTTAACTAAGACATAACGTTGTAACTGCAACATTCAGAGGATGTTTTGAGGATGTTATTGAGGCCTGAGATGACAGAACGTTTTTTTATAAAACGTTCCTTTAATGTGATATGTTAACAAAAGTGGAACGTTTTGCATCCCACATTCTAAGGATGTGTTTTGGACGTTGTTGGGTAACACATTAAAGATGTTCTTTATAAAATGTTCCTTTAATGTTACATGATAACAAATGAAGAACATTCTCCAAGCAACATTCTGCAAATGTTTTCAGGATGTTATTGAGGCCTGGGATGACAAAGTGTTTTATAAAGCGTTCCTTTAATGTGATATGTTAACAAAGGTGGAACGTTTTGCATCCAACATTCTAAGGATGTGTTTTGGACGTTGTTGGGTAACACATTAAAGATGTTCTTTATAAAACATTCCCTCAATGTTTCATGATAACCAAAGAAGAACATTTTGAAAGCAACATTTGAATAATGTTTTCAGGAGGTTATTCTGTTTTTATAAAACGTTCCTATGATGCGAAATATTAACACGTTCATGGTCAACGTCAGATTTATTTGTAGTGCGCTTTAAAAAACAAACTTGCTGCATTTGTTTGAAAATGATGTTTAAAAGAAATCTGATGTCACCACGTAATTCATGATATTGCATGTTTGCGTAGGCATGTCTGAGTTCCCAGCTAGACATGGTTGGTTCTAAAAACATTCTGAGAATGTTACCATTCAGTGTTCTAGGAATGCTTTCATCGAGAAGTTTTATTTTGCTTCCTAGAATGTACTTCTGAAAGGTAGGATAACGTTCTCTAAAAACATTCTTAAAATGTTTGGTGATAACATTGTTCGAACATTATACCCCAAGTGATTTTGTTGTTTATGCACATATCTCTATTCACATGGATCGAATAACACTTAGAAAACCAAAGACCGACATATAGAAGAACGGACCGACTATCATTGTCCGTCCCTAAAACCCCTGTGAGTGTTTGTTTCTACTGTGTGTGTCTCTCTCCCCCCCCACCTGCCGGTCTGCTCGACACGGCTGGGAGCAATCTCCAATCAACCACACCTGCAACCTGCTCATCAGCCACACTATGAAAGCCTGCAGCCTGCACTCATTCCCTGCCGGATTGTTGCCGTGAACGGTTTGCTGCGTGCCGCTCTAGCCTTTTACCAGAATATTCTTTGACAACTTTGCCTGCTTTTGCCTCACACTCATTTGTATGTCTCTCCCAGGAGGAATCCAAGACCAGCCAGGCCTCTCCACCCACCCTGGAACAACGGTTTCCCACTGCTGCCATAACCAACCTCCACTCCCAGCTCCCCCTTTCTAATAAACAAATGTTACTTTCACAGCTGATTCCGAGTCATCCTTTTACATGTGTTAATAGAAAATTCCAATAGTTAAGTAAACTATCATAATCATCCTAATGACCACGTGGTCAGTCCACTTACCCAGGAATTTTGAGTTGAACAATTACAGGAATATTATGTCTTTATGTTCTAATAATGTAAACATATTTTAGTAAATTGTTACCACAGAACATTTGCATACTTTTTTTTAAACATAAAGCATGTTATCCTTCTCTAAAATAATAACATGCTGGCAACAAACACATCTAACTTGCAGCTGAAAACATTTGAAGAACAGTAGGGCTTAATGTTCTAACAATGTTATTGTAAAGGATGGGGGAGGGGTAATCATTTAAGGAGAGGGAAAGGGTTCTTTTAAATCAGGTGGAGAGCAAAACTGGGCAATCAAGGAGCCAACTACTAAGTTTAAAACGCAATAATTTATTCAGTAGAACATAACATTTTTACTAAGAAAACTATAATCAGAGCTGTCTAAAATATAATCTCAGTAAAAAGATAGTCTAAAACTGTAGTTAAAACAATACAAAGAATTCAAATGTTAAAAGCGTTAAGTCTTTTCTCAAAACCAGTCTTTCCAGGGCTGGAAAGGTGCTCAGTCGACCCTCTCTCGGACTGCCGTGTCTTTTAATCCCTTTGTTGTGTGTGCCTCTGCTCCTGGTGCGCTCTGCCCCTGGTGCGCTCTGCCTCTGCTGTGCCCTTCAGCCCCTCTCAGTTTCCGCCCCTCTCAGTTTCCGTCTCTCCTCTGCTGCTCTTCTCCTTCCCTTTATAGGCGTGTACATTGGCTCCAGGTGTGGTCACTCATTGTCAATCAACATGGCAAGGCCGATCCAAACATTTCAAAATAAAAGCATGCAGCAGGAAGTTAAAACCAGTTAAAAAGGCAAACACATTTCAGAGTAAAATCACACAATAAAAAGGTATAAAACACACTACACTTAAAGCCATGCAATAATGAATAATTAAAATACATTGCCATGTGACATCATCAAAAACATTTTAAGAATGTTTTTAGAGAACGTTATCCTACCTTTCAGAAGAACGTTCTGGGAACCAAAATAAAACCTTCTGCTGAAAACGTTTTAAGAACAATGACTGTAACATTCTCAGAATGTTTTTAGAACCAAACATTTCTAGCTGGGTATATGGCCAACTCTCCACCAATCAGGGGAATGAGAGGTTGCCGTGGCATGGTAACAGCATGGTAACAGTTGGTGATGTACCTTAAGGAAGGGCATGACCGCAATCCTTGAATGACTCCAATCCTTAAACAGTTGTTAAAGTAAGTAAATTAAAATAGAGTGGAAATACCTTATTTTGAACTTTGATGATGAACATGTAGGGAATGGCAAAAACATATGCAGTAATACATCTTCATATTTGAGATTTGAACCTTCCTTTTGTTTCCTCATTGCCTTTTTTTTCCTTTATCAGTTTCCACAACTTTGAATTATTGTAGAGAGCTACTGTTTTATCTGAGCTGAAGTTGCATAATAAAAACATGTATTCATGTAGATACGCTTACGGAGCGTCCACACTACAGCTTCAAAAAAAGCTTGGAGCTGGGCGTGTCTGGAGCTTGGGGATTTTATTCAAGCAACACGACCAACAACCAATCACATGAATCTCCCGCCCCCGACATACAAAGCAAAAACCCCCGGGGATTTTATGGGAGCAATATATATATAAACTCCCCAAACAGGCGAAAACCTACCAGTTTCCCCCACTGTCTCTGCCACCTCCCTCCATGCCTGGTTCCTCCGGTTTGTATCCCGGTATGTGAAGAGGGTCTGGTCATACAAAACCGGGTGATTGCTACGGCGATAGTTAGTTTCTCCTCCAACTTTTTTTGAAATATAGAAATGAACGGCGGGATATCTCTCCCAGCTTAGACGCGGTTCGATTGGCTACGGCTTCAGCTGTCAGATTTTCAGAAACGGGATTTGATTGGCTGGCGCTGGCTACTTCGGCGTCTCCGGCGGAGACGGACCGCTCTGCTACCCACAATTCAGTTCGGCGAAAAAGCGAGGCAGCGTGACGTCACCCCATTGAAAGTGAATGGGCAGATTGGAGTTTTCGACGCTGTCGACGCTGTAGTGTGGACGGGCCGTTATGGTTATGCAATGCACATTTCTGGCAGTTTCACTAAATGTCATTGGTTGACATTTGTAGTGTTATGTGCCAATAAATCAGCCTGTCCTCCTACAAACAACTACCAAATAGGTCGATTGTTCAGCAGCTTATTACGACCCATAGTCACGTTTTAAAGTGTAGCACCTCTAGTGGTCGTGTAAGAAACAACATGCTCCAGTTGATCGCAAATGCTACGGAGGGTCGTTTATTCACAAATCACCCTCTCTGGAAAATCCTAAATTGTGGAATAGTTTGGCCATTAAAATGCTTTTTGATTAGATTTCTAGCGGGAAGTGTATATTGTACTTTTAGAATTCACGTACAGTGGATGTGTAGGATATATAGTTTGATAGATATTACGAAGATGATTTGAGGTCACCGCCAGGAGAACGTCTTTCGGCAGCGTCCATGTAAAGTTGGAGTCCATGTAAAGTTAGCTCTTTGAAATGGAATGTAACCACGGCAGACTATACAAAACTGGACTCAAACGGGTAGAAGACCTTAACTTAAAGTATTCTTTAATGTTTGAATAAAGCCTTATTAGTTTGTCTGTTTTGCACATCCTCCTATTAATATATTTGGACGTCCTCCACTAGCTGTTATTGTAGGGATCACTACAGTATCTTCTTGATATTTTCTATTCTATATTTCTATCATTGACCTTCTACTTTCCCCCTATTTTGTATGTAGGCTACTCTTAATATTTAAATGTTTTCATCAAATATATCAACAAAATTCAATAACGTGCTTTAACCACTAGGCGATGCGGGTTAAAAAAAAGTAGTGGTCTAATTAATAAAATATAATAATATCAAACATAATTACTATTAACTTTATTGTGACGTTTTGGTACTTAAAACAGAAGTAATTATCGTAGGTGACTTTAATATTCATGTTGACGATGATAAAAATAGCCTTACTGTTGCATTTACCTCTATATGTGACCTGCTCTATCGAAATCAGTCGCATTGACCCGAAGACACATTTTGAGTTGTATACACTGCTGGAAAGAGGAGATTCCTAGCTTTCTAATGATATCAGGATTGCTTTTGTACTCCAAATATTAAGCAAAATATGTCACATTATATAATGACTGTCACCGAGTCATCATTTTGAGAAAAAAGCCCTCAAAGTTTTCTCTTCTCTGGAATCCATCGATCTGATTGGTTATTAGCAAATGATCAAAATACTACGGAGGGAAGATATTTCCGTTTGGATTACTGGTCTGGGGGAAGCTCGCGTGTGTGTGTGTGTGTGTGATTTTGTGTTTGTGTGTATTGTGTTTGTTTCCCAGGGAAAACACTCATGAGAAACACCGGCTGTTGTTCTGCCTGCTGTGACGCAACCCTGTCTCCTAAAAATTACGTTCCCACAGAACTAAACTGCATTCTCAATTACGTTTAGCTAGAAACGTATTTTCTCCCACGTTACGTTTGTTATGAACGTATCTCAAATACGTTTATTTTCTACATATCTTCTAGAAACATATTTTCTCCCACGTTACGTTAGTTATGAACGTATCTTAAATACGTTTATTTTCTACATATCTTTGCCATTTATTGTCTTGTTTGTAATAATGATAATAGTCATTTATAAATATCATTTTAGAGCACACATTTGAAATCGAGAATCGGGCTCGATATATGGTTAAATTAAAATCAGTAGGCGAGGCTGTAATTTCGCCAGCTGTTACTCTCATGTGCGAGGCAGAACATAATAGTTTGATCATGCCAAAAAGCTGCTGTGTCGTTTATTGCACCTCAAACATTAAAACAAATCCAGAGTTACGTGTTTCTGTACTTCCTCTAAGAAGAAAGGACAGTAAAAGAAGATCTCTGTGGCTTCAGGCTTGATCGCCGTTCAAATGACAGTGTTCGTTTCCCCAAAAGTGGGCGGGGCTGTAAAGTGAAGTAGATTTTACTCATCTATTATTCAAAACCATTCTATTTATTCTAACGTAAATTACATGCCAGTGTTTTGTCTTTTTATTTATTTGTTTTTATTTTAAATCGTATAATGTCAGACTTTTTTTCCGTCTGTGAGGAAAAGAAATGGGGCTCAGAGCCTCAGAATACTGAAATCTGTATTTTTTAAAATCTTTTCCTTCTAATTTATTATTCTTTTCTAAATAACACACTGTTATTTACTCAACAATAACACACAATTATCCTTGTTTTTATTTATTCATTTAATTCTATAATCTTGGGCTTTTTAGCCGTAAATAAAGTCACCGGAAACAGACGGGACATTTTGAGAGATACACACCACAAACCCACTAAACTGATTACCCAAGATCCTAAGCTTGAAGCTTGTTGATTGGATGTTTTAGCCGCAATGCACGCTGGGATATGGTGTTAATAAGATATGATATCTGACAACGAAAAATAAAATAATACCTAATTCAGAGTGTGCTTGCTTTTCTCTTTGGAAGTCATCACATAAAGGCATTGTAATACACGGTTCGGCTGCATTAAATATTACAGATCTGCCATAGTTCTTTATTTATAGAGCCCTGATGAGAAGACTTCTGGACAAACAGGAGAACTGCTGCCAAAACTGAATACTTGACGTGGATCATAAATATATCAACAATTAAACAACATCTTCAATTTCTTTTCACAAAATACGTCTCCTTGCAGTATCAATAGTAATTCGGCTGACTTTTATATTTGATCCAATTGGTATATAGGTTATATTTACACCATAACGGTGCACAGCTGATAAAAAAGGACTTGTAGTTTTTAAAGATATTACTGATTTTCTTTGAATATAAGAATCTAAATACTGAGTTGAGAGAATAGTCAGGGGATTTGGGTGATGGGAGACACATCTATGGAATCACAATTTCAATAGCTGACCATTAAATGACGTATAGCCTATGCCTTTCTGTCTGTGATGTTTTACAAATCAGATATTAATGTGTAGAAGTAAAACAAGAGAAATAGTATAGCAATATCCTGTAAAATTATGTAAAAACTAGAATAAAACCACACATCTTCAGATGTTATACATAAGTGTCTACACTAATAATACAAAGTTATTATTAATATGCTGTGTGTACCTTGTGTGCACCGCCTAGTGGTTAAAGCATGTTATTGAATTATTTTTGTTGAATAATCTTATTTGATTAAAACAATATTAAGAGTACATACTTTCATAGGGGGAAAGTAGAAGGTCAATGATAGAAATATAGAATACAAAAAGTCAAGAAGATACTAAGTGATCTCTACAATAAAACAGTTTAGTGCCGGATGTACACAGATATTAATAGGAGGATGTGCAAAACAGAAAAACGAATTAACCTTTATTAAAGAATAATGCGCTGTTGAGGAACCTGCGACCCAAGTTGTGTATAAGATCAATACACCTTAGAAAACCTTGAAATCTTGAAAGGGATGTGCAAAATAGCCATTATACAGTTTTTAATTAACTATTAGTAGAGAATAACGAGTAATGAATATACTTTATAAAGATCTGCAGATAAATGTTTAGTCTTCTCAAGCACCAACTATCTAATAATCTCTCCTGATTGTTGGCACTTGACAATCACCTTCCCTGAATTTTACTCAGGTGTAACTAAAGTCTGCTTTAAGGGTTGTTTATATTCCACATCATTAATCAGAATCTGCAAAGTAACTAAACTAAATGTAGTGAAGTAAAAATACCAGGTTAACCTCTGAATTGTAGTGGAGTAGAATTACAAAGTAACAATGAGCTGTCGTGTGGGTGTATATTAATGCTGCGCATTATGGATACAAGCGATGTTCACCCATTTAGTAATTACATGTTTTTAATGTGTACACACCAATGTGTTTCCTATCGACTAAACCTCCAGGGCTGTACACAGTTTAATACTGTCAACTTCTAAATTTGGGAAACACGTCTTTTAAAACTACAATTCCCAGTAGAGACGTGCCATAGAGAACATGTTGCGAAACACAATAGCCAGCATGTGTAGTTCTGGTGGGGCGTTCGAGTCCAGTTTTGAATAGTCTGCCGTGGTTTCGTTCCATTTCAAAGAGCTTGACGCTCGGCGTAACATCACGGGGTTTGTCAACGGGACTGTAGTCCCAAACGATAGCTGGGGATTATGGGTAGTGTAGTGTCTTCGGCCAGCCTAAATCTCGAAATGTCCCGTCTGTTTCTGGTGACTTTATTTACGGCTAAAAAGCCCAAGATTATAGAATTAAACGAATAAATAAAAACAAGGATAATTGTGTGTTATTTAGAAAAGAATAACAAATTAGAAGGAAGAGATTTTAAAAAATACAGATTTCAGTATTTTGAATCTCAAAACCCCATTTCTTTTCCTCAAAGACGACAAAAAAAGTCCGACATTATACGATTTAAAATAAAAACAATTAAATAAAAAGATAAAACACTGGCATGTAATTTACGTTAGAATAAATAGAATGGTTTTGAATAATAGATGAGAGTAAAATCTACTTCACTTTACAGCCCCGCCCACTTTTGGGGAAACCAACGCTGTCATTTGAACGGCGATCAAGCCTGAAGCCACAGAGCTCTTCTGTTACTGTCCTTTCTTCTTAGAGGAAGTACAGAAACACGTAACTCTGGATTTGTTTTAATGTTTGAGGTGCAATAAACGACACAGCAGCTTCTTGGCATGATCAAACTATTATGTTCTGCCTCGCACATGAGAGTAACAGCTGGCGAAATTACAGCCTCGCCTACTGATTTTAATTTAACCATATAGGCTATCGAGCCCGATTCTTGATTTCAAAGGTGTGCTCTAAAATGATATTTATAAATGACTATTATCATTATTACAAACAAGACAATAAATGGCAAAGATATGTAGAAAATAAACGTATTTAAGATACGTTCATAACTAACGTAACGTGGAAGAAAATATGCTTCTAGAAGATATGTAGAAAATAAACGTATTTGAAATACGTTCATAACAAACGTAACGTGGGAGAAAATACGTTTTCAGCTAAACGTAATTGAGAATGCAGTTTAGTTCTGTGGGAACGTAATTTTTAGGAGACAGGGTTGTGTGACGTCAAGTTACTCCGTTCTCCGCTTGTAATTATGCCGTTAAAAGCTTAAAAGTTAAAAGTTATATTTATCATCTGAATTTGCCGAAACAAGTTTAATATTCTGAAAGCCAAGACTTTGTTTAATTGAAATCAGATGAAAACAAACTGTAACGGACCCTGCCGTGTTATTTATGATTGCTATACTCTTACATTCATAATGTCAGCCGGAGGGAGGGGGGGGCGGCGCTGCAGATTGCGAGTGAGAGGTGCCTGTCTTCTTCCCTTTACAAGCTTCAAACATGTATTTATCTTGTGATTTTGGAAATAAAAGTTTCCTATTCTGAAAGCCAATACTTTGTTTATTTAAAATCAAACAAAACACCCGAACCCCGAAAAAGTGATGGCGAGATGAAGCCTTATGAAGCTTTGAAGCTTTCCAGCCAATTGGTTCGCAAAAGGGTTCATCTCATGAGGCTTCATCATGGGCTTCATCTGAACACAAACCCCCTGCTGGTCAAAGTGTGTAAAACAGGCAGATTGGACATCTCAACAGTGTGCTGTATCTCATACCGAGTTCCCAATGAGTAAAGCCTTAGAATAACTCTAAACAACCAACATTAAATCATATTTTCATGTTAACAATATTGTATTTATTCCAGTTTAATGATTGTGATTGAAAAGCCTAAGGAGGCTGGTAAACATTGCAAAGAGGGATTTGTATTCCTTAATAATATTCATAAACTGAACCATGTTGTAGCCTGAGAAAGGCTAAACCATATCAAATAATACATTTATTAACTACATTGTCTCATTTAGCTGTAGCTTTTATAAACCAAAAAAAATACGTATTGTTCAGTCGTTGAACCAGGGACCCTGCGGTCGTGAGTCAACTGCTTTCAGGCTGAGCCACAGCACACACGCTGAATCTCCTTGAAAACACTAGAAGATATGTATTCCTGTATTTATTGATGTTTTTATTCCTACATTTATTTATGCTTGTATCTATTTATAGCCTACTTATGACATGTTCCGACCTCTATATGAGTGAGGGTCTGAGCTCTCTTGATTCCATCCGTGTCACCGGGCCCGGGTACAGGAGGGGTAATATGGTTCGTAGTATACATCCATGGGTATTATGAGCGTTGTGGTTCAACGGTTCAACCGATCTGAATCGCTTCCTGAAGCAGTCACGTGGTGTCGACAGGCAGCGAGGCTTCGTTTGTCATCGGTGACGTCACTGGCCCAAAACGATACAAGCCTCGGTACGTGCTTCACAAAAAGCTTCGGGGATTACTCGACACACGCTCCGAAGCCTCGGCGCAATACATAACATCACTAGTGATTACCCTTCTGTGTATTTAGTCTAGTCTTCCCCTGTGTTCCATGTCGGTTCATTGTTTCCCCTCCATGTTATTCCACGGTCTGTGTTCCTTGTGCTGCTCGTTGGTTTTGGATATTTTGGATACTGCCTTTTTTGCCACAGCTTTATATTATATAATAAAGCTTGCTTTTCGTTAAATTCTGCATTTGAGTGCTACCTGCTTCACCCAATCGTAACACTGTTGCTCCTTTGAGAAAGAAGAAAATAAAACAACATAGATTAGCTCCATGGCATAATGCCGAAACCCGCAAAATAAAGCAAAAGTCGAGACAACTTGAAAGGATATGGCGTTCCACTAAACTTGAAGAATCTCGTTTAATTTTGCATATTACTCTCAATGAATATAAGAAAGCACTGCGTAAAGCGAGAGCAGCCTACTACTCTTCATTAATAGATGAGAATAAGAATAATGCAAGATTTCTTTTCAGCACAGTAGCCAGGCTGACAGAGAGCCACAGCTCCATTGAGCCTTCTATTCCCATAGCACTCAGTAGTAATGATTTTATGTGCTTTTTTAACGATAAAATTGTTACTCTTAGAAACAAAATTCATTAAAACTGCGGTCGCTCGTGATGGAAATTCCGGCTCTTTTGAGTGAGCCGGCTCATTTGGCTCACCAAGAAGAGCCGGCTCTTTCGGCTCCCAAACGGCTCTTCAGTTTACCACATATTATACCTTTTATAATTCAATCGAATGTAGCCCTGTTTTGACTAATTATGTATATGTGTACACATATCACTTAAATGATTCAATACATTCTTTCTACTGAAGTATTCAAAAGTAAAAATTATTACATTTTTGATATAAATGATTTGCTGTGGCCAATTGTTTTCATTGCATTTACAGACCCTTAACTCTCTGATACCACCCAATGAATGCACTGACTTGCTTGTTGAACCACGCTACACAAAGCAGATAATAACACCAATAAAAACTTAAGCATAGACATTTAAAAAAGGACAGCCACCCCAGCCATTTTTAATTTTTATTTAAACAAAAAGCCCTAACAAAACAGCAGGGTTCTATGTCAGTATAAACTACAAAATACAGCTGACGTAAAATCTTAAAAAATAAAAATAATCTTAAATAGATAACATAATGAAAATAAATATTGCAATGCTCAAAACAGCAGCAAATAACAGTCTCTATCATACAAAAAACATAATAAAAATAAATGTATTGCAATGTGCAAAACTACGGAGCCCTGGAGGGTTAATTGAGAGAAAAATAAATAAAACGTGGCCACGCTTTAGTAACTCGTGCGCACGAGTTAATAAAGCATGGCCTAGTTTTATTTAAATTGAGGGATTCCTGTCCGTGACTCACAGAATCTGCTGCTGCCCACAGCTGTTTTATAGAAGGAAAACATCCTTCACTTTATGAAATCTCTGTGGCACCAGTGGCCTGTACTACGAAGCAGGATTTGCTATTTACACTATTCATGCATGAAGTATGACGCTGCGCTGTCCGCATGCGTCTCCATGTTTGTGATTGGTCAAATGTTGGTAACCCCGTCCCTTTCACGTGAACGCACTCTCAGCCGGACAGAGAAACCCTGGTTGATTTGCTGAGTTGATAACCAGCTTCGTAGGACCGCTTAGCGACATCGCGTTTGTTAGGGTTAGTTAAGCCGGGTAAATCAAACATATCCAGGGTCTGTTGAACTGGCTTCGTCGTACAGGGCACTGGAGGCAGTAACGTGTCACCCAGCAGAATCTGAGAAGAGCAGCACCAGCTGCAAAGAGCGGTGCCTTTTACTGTTTACTTCACTGCGTTTCCCTTCATTAGAACCGCTGGATACGCTACGTTTAACCACACACACCTCTACACACATCGAACTACCAGAGTATTCCCCCTCGTTTTATGAAGGATATGTCCTGTCACCGGGGCGCATGCTGTGTGTGTGTGGGTGTGCTCAGCTCCGCTCTGTGTGTGCGTGTTCGGTGTGTTTGTGTGTGTCCGACACCCCCGGCATTTGTTTTCAAATGACCACGAACAGTAATTTACACAAATCTGGTTCTCCATAGTTATGTGTATTCCCAAGTGAAAGAAATTCGTTTAATCTTAATCTCGATGTGCTATAGTCCTGCCGGAATGCACCGGAACGAACGATACTATCATAAACAAATGCCCACACACACACAAAACGAGGCCACGCTTTAGTAACTCGTGCGCACGAGTTACTAAAGCGTGGCCACGTTTTATTTATTTTTCTCTCTGTGAACCCTCCAGGGCTCCGTAGTAGCAGCCTATCAAACAGTCTCTAATGAACCTACCACCGTCAACTATCAAACTGTAACCTGGCCCCCCACTAGAACCGCCCCTGGTAATAAAGGCTTGAACAATCAACCTATTTGGTCGTACAAGTTGGAGGACTTGTTGCCCAGGTCACGCTCAGGAATAATAACATAGAGTTAGGCAGGACCACAGCAACAGGCGCAGCTACGACTCAGGATTCAGCTGGGCCTTTACTGGACACCTGTGTTTCTGAAAGGACAGCACACAACTATAGGATTTCAGTACCTTCGTTGGCTGGTGAGATTGGCCTTGAGCATTGCATAGTGTAATAATTGACATCATATTAGTGGAACATTTCTGTATGTTTAAAAAAAGCCTTCATCAAAACACCTATAGATTAAAGTGTTTGGGCTGGTAAGGACTACTGATCTCTCCATGGCTGCTGCAGCTCAGGAACCTTGTCGAGGGAGGAGTGCGGCCCAGTTCTCCTTCCATCCCGCCCATAGGCGTCATTTATTCTGGGGATGCCGCTGGGGACATGTCCCCACCACTTTTGAAAATGGCCAATTTTGTCCCCACCACTTTACATTAGGATCATTTGTTTAAAATGTTCTGAAAAAAGCATGCACAAAGAATTGTACACTTTGCACAAAGAATTGTACACTTTGCACAAGAGAACATTTCTGGTGACCCAATTGGTGCATATTGGACCTGCGAAACCTTTAATATTACTAATAACTGAGTAGATAATAGTTAAGTAAATGTATCTCCTGGTTTGCAAAGTTGCTGCACTAGTTGTCAAGTTCTTTTTTGTTGTATCTGAAAAAAGTCCCCCCCCCCGCTTTTTCTAACAAAGTGACTTTATAGAAGTGAATATGAAACCATGTAAGTGAAAACCTTCAGATGTATACAGTACAGAACAATAATCTAAAGAATAAAACAACAAATGGGGAATATTACGGTATGGTTTAACATTTTAGTCTGGTGATGTAAATTATATGTAGTGACCATTTTAAAATAATGAGGGTGTTTTATTTTACATCTAAATTGAAAATCAATAAATGAAATGCTCCGACAAAAGGAAAATAACATCCTGTGTTTGTGGCTTCAGGATAGTAATAATCCGACCACTGTGCAATCATTGAGCTTCACCAGAGTCCTTCACAAGCCTTATCATTTAATTAACAAGACTGACTGACTGACTGAAAATAACTATTTAGAATTCAGTTTATGTGGTTTATTAATTTTAGTATTATTTTATATCAAAGACATGGTCAAATGTGTTTCTGTACCTAAATGATTGGTCCTGCTCCTGTCGCAAGAAGACTGGCTATTTCTTTCAGAATGTTGGCTCGTCCTCAGATTTAAGGATTCCTCATCCTGGGAAAATCACGGGACATTGATCTCTATTCTCCCGCACTCTCGCATTGTCAGAGCTTCCTGGTGGTTAATGGTTTGGTTTGAATGGCTTTGCACAATTTAAATATACACAAACATAACAGATAACAAATTATCTTTAACAAATGTCACTTGGTAGACGCTTTTATCCAAAGCGACTTACATACTCAATACTGTGGGCAATCCCCACGGGGGCAATGTGGGGTGAAGTGTCTTGCCCAGGGACACAACGACATGCTGACTGCAGTGGGGTTTGAACCTGTGATCCCCTGATCCGAACACCACCCGCCTCCCGTCCCCTGCGAGATGGAGTTCATGACTTTATGAGCTGTTCATGAGCACTCATGAAACATTCATGAACAACTCATTATATGTTCACTTGTCATGTTCATGAACCAAAATTCTTAAAATGCTCATGAACCATTTTAAAGAGCAGTTCATGAAATGTTTATGAACATTGTTCATTCATATAAAGTTCCTGTTTTGCTCATGACAGACTTTTATGAGCAATTTATGAACTTTTCATGATCCAGCCAATCACAACATTATAATTAAAACCCCAAAAAGTGTGCATGAGTATTTCATGAACTTTTCATGACTATGAGCATTTCATGAATTTTGGATGATTGTGGCAAGTTCAGAATATTTTGGAACATTCATGAGCATTTTATGAACTTTTTAAAGACCTCTTGAATATTCATCTACTATTTGAACATTTCTTTCTTTTTTAAAACTTTTAATCTTAAAACAAAACAATAGTGAATTTGAAACTGAACATTATCTGTATTTATTTTGGTGACATTCATATCATTGTATGGTTTATCTGTACTGTTTGAGAAGCAGTACGAGTAAGTAGCGCCAAGGTGGAACCTTTGGCAGGTGAGCGGTGACATCTGGGTTACCTTAGGGGGGGACACTTCCGCCCCCTCCTCAGAAGCAATCCAGACGATCAACCGGATCCTGTGTATAATTATTGCTGCTCCACTTTTCTGTTTTCTACAGGTCAGTACATGATGAAAATGATCGATGTTAACTTGTGTGAATTAGATATGATGTTGGAGATGTTTAGGAGAGTGTGTCAGAAGGTTGTGAGCATGTTTGACATAGTAACGGTATTTTAAAAATACTAAACTGTCGGCAACAATAGATGCCATTTTCGCGGGCTTCAGCCGCACCTGGGTAAATGTGACCTGAGCGAAGGCTCGCAGGCAGGTTAGCTGCTGCGCACGGGTAATATGTTTTGTTTACCTGAGTGCAGTCTTGCAGGCACATTGCCTTGTTTTTTGTTTATTAACATTGACAGTGTATTTTTGTGATCTCCATAATATGTTATATTTGGTAAAGATAGATATATTGATAGAAAGTATTATTTGATAGCGTTATGTGTTTATAGATAACAACCTGTCCTTCACTGCAAACATAGCTGCTACAACCCGCTGCTGTAGATACACGCTTTACAACATCAGGAGGATGTGTCCCCAGCTGACCCAGAAAACAGCTGGTTCTGGTCCAGGCTCTCATCATCTCACGCCTAAACTACTGCAACTCCCTCCTGGCTGGTCTACCTGCATGTGCCATCCGACCTCTGCAGCTCATCCAGAATGCAGCGGCTCGTCTGGTCTTCAACCTTCCTAAATTCTCCCACACCACGCCGCTCCTCTGCTCCCTCCACTGGCTTCCGGTAACTGCTAGAATCCACTTCAAGACAATGGTACTTGCGTACCATGCTGCGAATGGATCTGGCCCTTCCTACATCCAGGACATTGTTAATCGTACACCCCAGCACGTGCACTCCGCTCTGCATCAACCAAACGGCTCGCTGCACCCTCACTGCGAAGGGGACCCAAGTTCCCATCAGCAAAAACACGTGGGTTTGTTATCCTGGCTCCAAAATGGTGGAATGAGCTCCCATTGACATCAGGACAGCAGATAGATTACACACCTTCCGGCGCAGACTGAAAACACATCTCTTTCGACTCCACTTCGAGCGATAGAACTATTAACAAAGCACTTAAGGACTGGCTTACCTAAAGCCAGTTGAGTAGCACTTGAAATGTTTTTGCTCTATGAAACCTGATGTACTTTATGATTCTGTTTTCTTCAAGTTTGTATTTTGTTGGTCGAACGCACTTATTGTAAGTCGCTTTGGATAAAAGCGTCAGCTAAATGCAATGTAATGTAATAATTTATATTGACTATGTTGAATTTCTCCTTGAGATACCGTAATTGACTGTGACAGACAGATAACTTAAATGGATAAATGTGATGTTTGTAAAGTTCAGCTATTTGAATGTAACTGTGTACTTTGAATTTTGAATAAGAAGCATTCCAGACGATCAACCGGATCCTGTGTATAATTATTGCTGCTGCACTTTTCTGTTTTCTACAGAAATCATTTATTGTTGCTGTGGTACCCAAGCTTTTGGGACCCGTAACAGAAAATGTTGTGCAGCTGAGTGTCAAGAACTGCTTCAAATAGTGATAGGATTAATTGTAGTGCTCCACCTGTATACATGTATGTATGTTTGTTTGTTTGTTTGTTTGTTAATTTGAGTAAAGTTCCATTGTGATTGACATAATTGTTGTTTTCTATGGTTGCCAATTGACCCACAGTCAATGGTTCATGAACCGTTCATGTACATGAACAGTTCATGTACATGAACGGTTCATGAACAGTTCATAGCCAGCCATTGAATTATATTCAGTGACTGGGTATGAACGGTTCATGAAGTTGTTATGAACAGTTCTTGATATGTTCATGAACAATTCTTGAAATGTTCTTGGTTGAAAACTGAATATCCCTACACACTCACTGAAAACTCCATTTCATGAACCTGCCTAAAACCATATTCCATGAATTGTTCATGAACCATTCCAGCACAGGAGTTTCATGAGTAGTTCATGAACTGCCCTAGTGCCATTTAATGTTCATGTCACTTTCATGAACAGTTCATCAACTTTGTTATGAGCTGTTCATGAATATGGTTTACTGATATTTCATGAACTTTTCATGACAAGTTCATGAACAGTTCACTATCATCTCACTGGGGGTGTGCCTCCACAAATGACAAACAAAATCCCATTGGGCTTATTTAAAGCCTCTACTAATCACAATTTCATATACAACACAAGATCAAAATACCAACAACTGCTTGAATTCAATAAAAATAGCAAACTTTAAGAACAATATATACTATACTTAACATTTAAAAATAACACTGATTATGAAAACCGGGCTTCATACAGTAGTCACATGACTTTTGGGGTATTTTTAAAGCAATGGAAAGAGGTACAGTTTTCTGTTATGGTTGACATTCATCTTATTTATTATCCAGTTTATGTTTTTCAAATACAAATCCAATTGTCTCAATTTTTCAAAGTAAGTGACTTCTAAAGCTGAGATGTTGCATATATCTTTCTGTAAAAATGTGCGTGGATGGAGTCCAATGCTCTTTAAACCCTCTGGGGCTTAGTTAAGCAATATATGTTCATGTTCACAAATTCCCGAATGCTCCATACAGTCAGATATCGTTGCATTTTAGCACACCAGCAGCAGGAGCAGCATCCTGTTTGGAGTGCTGCTTTAACTGTGATGTCAGATAATAAGAAGATTAATCATCTGCTAGAAAGAGCAAGCCCAGTACGAGTGTCTCTGGAGGAAGTGGAGCTGCAGCAGTCTATAAAGAGAACACTGAGTCTACAGGGGGCTCTGCGCTCTGTTCCCACTGCTCATGTGGCTAGAGACTGGGAAAGAGATACTTCTCCATCCAGGCCATGCAACAAAAGAGTCCTGAGACCCGGCCACTCAAAAGGCGCGTTGAGAGAAACCAATATCATTACTGGCGATGCAGGAGCATGTGTGCTGAAAAGGCCAGTGAATAGAGCCCGATGGGTTTCACTGAGGTCAAGAGGGGAAACACTGTAACTGCGCTGAGAGACTGCAGATGGTGGCGTCTCTTTGTTTCAGCCAGACTCTCATAACATTATGTGAATGAGGCTTCTGTTTTCTACAAAGCTGTTCACCTTCATGAATACCTGGCTAGAAAGACCCTTAGTTGAAAGCAATCTATTTAAAGTGCTTATATTTCCACATAAAGTATATCACAGCTCTGGATGCTTATTCAAGATGTCAGTGAATTAATGTTGTAATGTAAACAGTAAAATGTGTTTGTCTCCGAAAGTACATACAACATGTTGGTTTGATAAAGGTTGGGTTAATTTAGGCAAAAACTTAAAGAAATATTAAAAAATATATAAAAATGGTCGAATTGGATACATTTCGACCAATCAAGTCATCCTCCTACATTGCACAAAATAGCAACACAAAATGGAAACTAAAGCAGACCCACCAAGCTATAGTTTGCAACTCGAGAAAACACTCACATCAGCATATATATGAAACAGTTTGTCTGAGAAAGATCTTTTTAAAGTTCATAATATTAACTTTAATCTTTTGGTTTGGCCTCTCTGGGCAGAACTCCACATAAAGGCCGCGACACACCAACCCGATTTTGGGAGTCAGAGGCCAGAGGCAGTCGGGCATTCGCGTCGCCCTACTCGGGTTGGTGTGTCCCGCACCGCCGTCTCTTTACGGCACATGTTCACACCTCCCGCGGGAGGCCAAAGAAATCACTCTGATTGGCTGTTCAGCTTAGCGAGTCAGTGCATGAGAAGCGAGGGACCAAAACAAACGATTAAGAAGGCACACACAGACGGTTAATCTTTTTCATTTTCATCTCACCTGGACGCAAGAGTTTCTTTTTTATGTTTACATCTTTTCGATCGACGAGAGAGAGTGAAAATGGAACCCAGGCGCTATTTGTTGTTTGTTTATATCAAGCCTGTTCTTCTTCTCGGTGTATAGTCTGTCTTCCGGTTGTTGCTTTTTTTGAATGACGAATGTACACACTACCGCTGCCTGCTGGTAAGGACAGTTATTGCCACTCGTCAACTGAAGTCTTTGCGGTGTGTTCGTAGGCGGGCGGCGTAGCGGATGCAGCGGACGTAAAAGTCGGGACGCCTTCGGTACGCGTTCTTTGGTCTCAGGTTGGTGTGTAGCGGCCTTTAAGGTTTATAAAGTGGACATGACTAACATGTTCGCAAATGTATTGTTCTTCTATCTTCAAGACACAGAAATGTTTGCATGCATTTGCAGATTCTGAATTTAAGTTAAATATGTTCTTACCAGTGGCGAGCCGTGACTTTTATACCTAGGCCCTCTGACCCCCTCCCCCCAAAAAAAGAAGAGATATTACGTCACAGCGTATACTTCAGCGGAATATCAAAACAGCGGCCGGGGTGCAAAACGCATCAATGACAGCGACCCTCTACCACCCAAAACAACACCATTTATATACACACCTATCATGACAGGGCACCCACAGCCAAGTAACAATTACAAATGAATTAAGTCGGCACGGCGGCCCACATTGAAAATGACTTAGGCCTACCTTTGATGATAAATCACTGAAACACAAAGTCCATCCTCCTGTCCTTTTGGATGAAGCACTTGCGGGTCATTCAGCTGATCCTTTGCCACTCCAGTTTATCATTGGAACTCAATCTTGAAAATGACTCGGTTAATAATTTCGCAACGATGTCATCACTGAAGTGAGCCATCATGAACGAATTTATGCTAATCATAAATCTATCCTTCATAAATCTATCGATTAGATTTATGATTCGAAAATAATAAAAGTAGGGTAGACATGTGGATATTATCCGGCTGAACAAAACGTGCATTTATCTAACAGGTTCGTTTTCCACAGACCTTATTTCCAGCTATTTTCCAAAATCCTATGGAGAAATCCCACTGCTTTCTGTCGAGGGAATCCGAGCGCAGCTTACTTCCGGGTTTTAGGACGCGTCACTGCACCACTTGCATAGACCTCACAGCGGGCGGAACTTGTCATAAAGTCCGTGAAAATAAAGCCCGCCCATTTAGAGGGAAGATGATCAATTGTCAATTGTACTGTCATTAGACATTACTCTCTCATTGAGCTGGCCCTCTGTGAATCTACAGAGGGACCAACAAGCTCTCCTGTCTTCACATAACTCGCAGAGACGGCATGTAACCCTTCACATTCCAACAGAAACTGAACAGGCAGATTCGAAGGATTTATTTCTTTGGAAATGTTATTTTAAATACAATTAAATCAAGTTATGTTGGTAAAACTAATGAAAAATGTAACAAACAAAATATATAAAAAATATTTAAATCTATTTTTTTTTTTAATGTTTTCAAATATTATTTTTTAGAATATCTTAGGCCCTCACAGAGGGCCTCGAGGGCCCTGACGGCTCGCCACTGAAAATAATATTCAGTATATCTAACTATTTTTTTCGTATTCCCACAGGCAACAACGAAGCTTACGTTATACAAATGTAATGCAATATACAGACTGTTTAGCTTATGGTGATCAGCAGCCCTATGAGCTCATTCTCTCAGTGTATCATCAGGAATACAGAGACACACACACACATCATTTAAATAAGAGTTTTTAAATTAAATGATTGGTTAAGAATAAACATCTTAAAGTAAATAACAATAAACAATAGCCCTTAACCCTGTAAGGGCCCCGGTTGTAATTTTACAACATTACTTTAAGGCTTAGCTATCCAAAAAAAGTCAGTAAATGTTTTTGTTTTTTAAAAGATACATTTACATAGTCAAAAGGTCCTTTTGTTCAGCCTCACAATGCTATTGGGTAGTAAATGTGTTTATAGGTCCTGCCCTCTGGCCATACACGCCAGGGATTGTGGTCCCCATGAAAAGATATCACATTGGGCCCCACCACCAGGCACAGGCCACGCCAACCAAGCACACTTGCTGTAACCACACCTCCAGAACCCAACCGACTCATTTATGCTTTAAATAACTCTACCTGTACAGGCTTGCATATATCCTGTAGTCCATTACTAACCGCACAATATTTACTGACACTGAGCTGTGAAAATATAACACTTATGGGGGGACAGGGCTGCTTAAAGCCTAGAGATGGATCTGTTGGTCCTGGCACCAGGGGGAGGGACAACTGATTTAGTATGAATAGCTGCTAAAAATGTACCTGCTTTTACATTCAGCTAAAAGAGGAGTGAAATTAAAAACCTGTTTAGATATTAACAGTACTTCATGTCAGCTTAGTAAAAAAAAACATAACAATTATTATTTACAATGGACTACGCATAGCTAACACACACATTTCTACCACTCATAGACCACACCCACCTTTTCTTTGAAAAACTGGGTGACATACTGTCGCCCTTTAGTCCCTCTCTCTTGTCTTTCTCTCCTTTCTTTTCTCTTTTGAAAGCCTGACTTTGTGAGTCGTTGAGACATTGTTCACAAGTAAGTACTAGCATCCCTCCTCACATGCTCTCACTCTCTGCTAGAAAGTGCCGGCGGTGCTGCACAGCGTTTGGAGGCCGGACCAAACCATTACATGTAAATAGAAGGGGGTGTACAGAGGCTTTGGATAATTAATTTGTGGAAGAAAATAAGTTAAATGAATTGTAAGTTTAGTGAGTACATTATCAATATAACGTCCTATTAATGTGGCCACTCCCAGCCACCCCCCAGCTCCGCCACTGCCCTCACCCTCACACTGTCAACTCCCCGATCGCAGAGTCACGGTTCTATTACTGCACTCAAACAAACAGGTTACAGCAGCGAAGGCCCTGTAAGTAACAAAGTCTCTGGCAGTGGCACACACAACTTTCTTTTGAAACGAAGATCAAAGCTTTCGCTGCAGCGTGGAGGCCTGGCGGTGCACAGAATATTCATGAATACGCGACATCTGTCAACTAGACAGCGTTGCAGGCGGGGAGGGAGGGAGATGACATTTGTCTCCCAACAATGAGGGATGGGCATCAAATAGGGAGGAAGGTAAACACCCCAAGAGCAAATGCACGGGTGCTGTAAGTTGGCTCAGTGTGTTTGGTCTTATCAGGAGTTAAAAACTAAAAAGTGAGGCTTTTTTTCAGAAATGTTGAGTACCCCAAAGTTTTGAGTTAGAAATGTATAGTACGGATCCCCAGCACATAGAATCTGGAGAATGCTAACCTGTATATGTTGGGCAATTTGCACAACTAGCATTTGTTGCGTTAAATAAAATGAATGGCATTATGGCCGAAAATAATAGTACATCTTGGAGTGGTATTGGAAGTTATTAAGGATGCTGAATCCATTTCAGGATAAAAAAAATGGCAGTTTTAACCAGAAAGTGGCCCTATTTGTACATCTTCTACCTTCTACCATCTTCTCCTATATTCTACCTATGTTGTAAATGTATTATCTTTTTCATTTACAGACGACATCTATTGTGTGTCTGTCCGTCCTGGGAGAGGGATCCCTCCTCTGTTGCTCTCCCCGAGGACTGTCCGTTTTCCCCCCATCACTCCAAGGTTCTGTTGGAAGTGTTTCCTTCTCCGATGTGAGGGTCCAAGGACAGAGGGTATCGTATTTGTAATCTTACTTATTGTTCTCTTTCTCTGTACCTGTATACTCCCATGTCCCAAATATGTACCCTACTTCCTTGGAGTTTTTTGTGTCTCTCTCTTGTCCCTGTTGCTGTGGTCCTGCCTCACGCTCACCTTACTACTTCTTTTGATGGCAGCCAGCGGAGATAATTTATAAACACACACAATAAAGAAGTCTAGACCGCAAAATAATTAAACAAGCGAGTGCCTGTTTTTCCTGGTCAAGGTCAGTGTCCTTGAACACAACACGAGCCTAACCCCCAGTTTCCACTCGGTCCGTCTGCGCCGCGCTGCGCCGTGCCGCGCCGTGCCGCGCCGTGCCGCGCTTTTGGTCCGACCTCCTCTAGCGCCAACCCACCGGACGCGTCCCAGAAGCGTTTCAGAAGCGTAGCGTCGTGCGTGCAGGCTCGCAGTTTTGTTATTGATTCGGGCATCCTGGACATTTGTACTTCTACAAGAAAGTAAGTAGGCTACGTAGTTAAATGTTTTATTTTTGTGTCTGTTTAAATTGTGTTTATTGTTGTTATACATTTCCTATTTTGTTGTGTTGTAGTCTACAGACACAGTTAATAATAATTGTAATAGTTATAAGCATTGGTTACATCATATCAAATAGTGTGTTTTTCCACTTCCATGATGAAAACCTCGTTGTCCATTGTGCGTATCGTAGTGGAGGTGGGTCTGCTAAATTAGTATATGTGGGGGATGGGCCTGGCCCGGATGCTCACCTTTCCACTTCCTGCGAGGGGGAGCTGCCTGCCCGACTTTATGTTACGGCTGCGCCGCGGCAAAAATAGGATTCATCCTAACCCCTAGTTTCCACTGGGTCCGTCTGCGGCGCGTTACGGGCGCGTTGCGGCTGCGTTGCGGCGTCCGCCAGGATCGCAGCCACTAAGTCAATGGGTGCTATTCCACCAAACGCGCCGCGTTACGGCTCAGAAGCGTCTCGCCGCTGGGCTCCGCTCGAAATAGGATTGAAGTCTATTTTTCGACGCGACGCATCCGTAAGGTAATGTCGGGCAGGAAGTGGAACGGTGACAGCATCCGGCCCACCCCCCAAAACCGGTTCCTTCACCTCCCCCCATCCCTCCTCTGTAGTAGGAGTAGGAGTAGGAGGAATAGGAGAATAAAGGCCAGCGTTCTCCTTCGGTTTACGATGATTAAGGCATTTTTGTTACCACTAAAATACAGCAGCCCATCTTTGATTCATGCTGTTTTTAACTGGACTATTACAATTAGTATTAATTATGTCTGTAGTCTACAACACAACAAAATAGGAAATAACAACAATAAACACGATTTAAACAGACACACAAATAAACCATTTAACTACGTAGCCTACTTACTGTCTTGTAGAAGTACAAATGCCCAACTCAACAAGAACTGCGAGCCGGCATGCACAACGCTCCGCTTCCGTAATGCTTCTGAAACGCTCGTGAAACGCGCCCGGTAGGGTATGACGCTGGAGGAGGCCGGACCAAAACCGCGGCGCAGCCGTAACGTGCCGCAGACGGACCCGGTGGAAACTAGGGGTAATTTTAGAGAAGCGCTGCGCCGAGCGACTTCTGGGACGCGTCTGAGCCGTAACGCGGCGCGTGTGGTGGAATAGCACCCATTGACTAGAGTGGCCGCGATCCTTACGACCGCCGTGCAGCCGTAACGCGGCGCAGCGCAGACGGACCCGGTGGAAACTGGGGGTAACGTGTTGTGGTATATGTCTCGTGTAGGGGTGTAGTTCTGCCGGAGAGCACAAGAACACCACTCCGGCACTTCACAAATTGCAGTAGGCCTACCCATAAGGAGCCGTACACATGCCACAGTTTTTGCGTGGCTGTGTCTTTAGTTGAAAGCCCAGTGGCAATCTGTTCATCTGTCATACTGATCATACAGTCAATAACTTTGTTGTTATTAGCATCTGGTTAGCTAGTTATGCTAACGAATATAAGAAGCTTTTTCTACAACCAGTGAGGTACAACTTTAGTTATTAATAAACAAGAATACAGTTTAAAAGGGGAGTGATTTGCAAAATATCCATAAGGACAAAGAAAATCTGCTTCCAGTTCTGTTTCATATGGGTGCTGAGAGATGTATCCATAGATCTCCTCATGTTGCTCTCAAAGTGCACCAGATTGATGCTTTTAACTTCAACATTTAAAAAACATTTTCCCGGGGAGCTTGCCCCCGGACCCCCCTAGAGGAGGTTAGGTCCCCCCCCCCCCACACTTAAATCATGTTCACATGGATAGGAAACTAAATACATTTGCACACATCTTGTGTCCATATCTTTCTGTTTTGGTGGTCATGCCACACCGTGGACATGCATGCATGTGCGAGTCATGGTGAGATATCTGGACTAAGGTTGCTTTTTCTTTGCACAGCATGAAAAAAAGGCCAAATGAATGGGCTGTGATTTTAGTTTTTTTAAAAAGAGGTCAATAATTTGTACGGCCCTCCGAGGATGTTGAAAAAATTGAAATGGCCCTTGACAGGAAAAAGGTTCCCCACCCCTGCACTAGGGCATTGTGTTCCAAAATGCAGGGTTATTGGTTGTTCCAAGAGTCTCATTTTAGTTATTTTTCAAATTAGTTTATTTTTATTATTTTAGTTTATTATAGAAAACAATGCAGGGCAGCCGTTTGTGACGGACAAAACACATGCATGATGAAAAGTTGCGATTTCGATAACTTTTCATCCCCCAGGTCTCGAGACAACCTCTGGTCTCAGACCCTAATAATACTAATTAACACAACGTATTGTGCTAATTGTGTAAATTGCCCAACATATGCAAGTTAGCATCCTCTTGGATCCGTACTATACATTTATATCGTAAAACTTTGATGTACTCAACATTTCTGGGTTCACAATAGGACTCTATGAGCTGGCAACTAGACCATATTATGTTAGTTTAGCATAATACCTCTTTCTCTGTGTGGTTCTATCAGTATTTATATGACCTATTTTTTCATAAAATGCTCTTCTCCCTGAGTCTGCAGAATAATGTCCTTCCTCTGGGCTATGTGAGTTATATTTAAAGTCACAAGCAATGTCATGACAGATTTAATTTTCATATTAATAAAGAGCTATTGCAACACGTCCTCAGCTGAGCCTCACTTTGTAGCCTGGATGGGTATTCTTAAATAATAAGAAGAATCACAAGCTCATGGTTACCATGGCACCATGGTCTGAGGTTCCAGGGCTGTAATTTGTAGTGGTCAGAGGCGGTGATGATGCTACAAAGTGAAACACACCTGCTGGGAGGCTGGTGGTCTCAGGATGCCAGAAGGTGAGAGGTCAAATCCAGCAGTTACCGTCTTATTCCTAACACCTGTCATATCATAAAAAAGAGATGTCCGCAAACCAGAACTGTATTACCTATCTTTAAGTCAAATACAGTGCTATTTATTCAATTTCAGTTATCATCAATATGAACTACTACTATTGGAACAAATCATGGAGTTTACTAAATGAATTGGACAAAAAAGACACAAAGCTGATCTAATCAAAACGTTATGTCACCTGTAGTGAGAACCCACAAAGACGTATCATACAACCAGCTTTTTTATTTCTGCCTGCAGCATATGGATGTTATTGGTTCTCTGATGAACACTACCTGACCAGCACCAAGCAGCAAAGTTAGCTAGCGGATGCGATATATCAACACGTTCTCACTCCCAACCCGTCACACGTTGACGGTCGGTCAGGGCCCATCCCCGTCACTCTATTACGGACAGGGTACCCCTTGAGAGTCAGTTTTCAACGGGCAGGGCGTCCCATAGACCGTCATAGACCTCCCATAGCGTTGATAATAGACGCCATGAGAACGCTCCCCGACACACTCGATTTTGCCGATGTTCTTGTTGCCCCAGCTGGTCGACACCTCTTTTAGCAGAAACAAAGGCTACAATAATGTATTAAATCGATGTTAATCCATGTGTGTGGTTGTGGAATTAATGGACGTGCCGTTGTCCGTTACAAACTCTTCAACTACAACCCTAATTATATTTAAAAACATTTTAGAAGGCCTCACAAAATACTTTAATGTAAATAAAAATGTAAATGTGAAGGGATGTGTGTAATGTGGTGATTGACATTATTCACCCACAGATCTATGGGTTGGGGTATTGTTCCGCACGGACATTTTAGTTAACCGTACTTCCTGTTGATGTGAAATCCGAAAACATTTTTTAAAAATGAAATAATACTTTATTGTGAGTTTGCTTGCTTTTGTCTTTCAAATCAAATCAAAGTGTATTTATAATTTAATAGCGATTTTTGGTCAGGCCAAAGTGCTGTACATGTAATAAATACTACAATCACTTAAAAACACATTACTACATTCATAATAAAAGACAATACATTACAACGGATATATAGAAAACACAGGGAAAAGTGAGGAGTCGTGCTCCGCTCGGACTAAAAGGCCAGGGAGAAGAAGTGTGTCTTAAGCATAGATTTAAAAACCCCTAGGGTCTGGGCCGACCTCACATGGAGTGTTCCAGAGCCCGGGGCCCACTGCTGCGAAGGCTCGGTGCCCTCGGGTTTTGAGCCTGGTCTTGGGCACTATCAGCAGCAGCTGGTCAGCAGACCTTAAAGCTCTGCCTGGGGTGTAGCGCTGGAGGAGTTCAGCTATGTAGGCCGGAGCCAGCCCATTTAGGGCTTTGAAAACAAATAAAAGGAGTTTAAAATCAATTCTGAACCGAACTGGAAGCCAGTGCAGTTAGGCCAGCATTGGGGTGATATGGTCACGCTTTTTGTGGCCAGTGAGTAGACGTGCAGCTGCGTTCTGCACTAGCTGCAGGCGTTTAATTGACACCTGGTCCATACCCACGTACAGAGCGTTGCAGTAGTCCAACCTCGAGGTAACAAAGGCGTTAATAACCCTTTCCAGTTCTTTAAAAGATAAAAACGACTTGGTCTTGGCCAAGAGTCGTATTTAAAAAAAAAAAAAAAAGAGCAGGTTTTGACTACGCTGCTGACCTGCTTATCGAATTTAAAAGCGCTATTGAAGGTCACTCCAAGGTCGTGACAGAGGGGAGGATATTATTTTTGAGGGAGCCCAGAATATTAACCTGGGAGGCTGGGGTCCAAAAAAGATAACCTCAGTCTTGCTCTCATTGAGGTTGAGTAAATGTTGGCTCAGTCAGGATTTGATCTCTGATAAGCAGTTCATCAATAGCTGTAATGAGTTGTCATTTGAATTGAGTGGCAGATAGATCTGTACATCATCGGCGTAGCAGTGGAAGGGGATGTTGTGTTTTGTGAGAATTTAACCTAGGGGCAGTATGTACAGTAGAACCCAGTAGCTGGACCCAAATGCAGATAACGCTCAAAATTCCTTTATTTCAAGGATAACGAAAAAATTAGGGCTGTCAGTCGATTAAAATATTTAATCGCACATTTTTGATCCGTTCTAAATGTACCTTAGAGGAATATTTTTCAAGTTTGTAATATGGACAAATATGCGTTATGCTAATGTTTATTATCATTTGAACAATGACAAATATTCTAATGAATATTAAACACAACAACCTCTGAACATTACAAATATTGGCCTCAATTCAACCTGGAACCTCTCTCATACAATACAAAGTGTGTGTGTGTGTGTGCGTGTGATGGATCGTTGGAGCTATGTGCAACTCAAGGCATATGTTCGAACAGGAGCTGCCTGGACGCTGCAATCATGATGTACACTATCCGTGCTGAGTGTGCTGACTTTTCGTACAATGTCCCACTGTCTGGCTGCCAGCATAAAGTCAAGTGCTCGGCGCAGTCGTGGCGAAATGTCGCTCCTCGCTCCACTCCTTATATCCGTTAGCGCAGCTAGCTAGCACCAAATGCTAACAACAACAATGCACGTAAGGTCTCTCTCTCGCTCGCTCGGGCCACACATACACACACCCTCCCGGTCCTCCCGATGGCCTGCCGGTGAGCGTGGAAGTGTGGTCCGTCACAAGCGGGCGGCAGGAGCGGGGCTGTCAGCATCAGCTTGTAGATGGTATTTTAAACTCGATGTGCTCTGAAACTACGGGGCGGCCGAGGAAAAAAAATACACATGCGTTAAAATAATTAGTGGCGTTAATTTTAACGTTAACTTGACAGCCCTGGAAAAAATACTAGGACAAAACAGAACACTCACCGGTGAACTCATTCACAAACAAAAGACGAACCAACACTGAACACAGGAAGGGACAAGACTAAATACAGGGAGGGGTAATCACAAGACGAGAAACAGCCGGGCAGGGGAGGAGAAACACAAGGGTGACAGGTGAACACAACGCATCACTAGGCCACCAGGGTGGTTGGAGGGGGTCAGGAGGACGGAATTTTGGGCTGACAGCCCAGGAGCACAGCAGAGGACCCAGAAGGGATCTCGGGCGGGCGGACGGCCCGGTGGGGGCAAGGCAGAAGCCGAGAAGGGGGACTCGGGCGAACGGCCCGGGGGAAAGGCAGAGTCCAAGGTGGGGGTCTCGGGCGGACGCCATGGTGGGGCGAATACCACAGCGTGCAAACTCAGGGGGCCGAGCATGAGGGCGAAGACATCGGCAGGAAGAGTCAGGGGGCCGGGCCAGAGGGTGAAGACCGCGGCACTCGGGGCCGGGCTCGAGGGCGAAGACCGCGGCACTCGGGCCGGGCTCGAGGGCGAAGACCAGACAGCTCCGGAGGCCGGGCAGGCCCCGGTGTCGGCCGAACAGGAACCGGAGCCGGTGGGACAGGCTTCGTCAGGATCCCCCACGGAAGAGGACCCCCGGCGAGACAGGTGATGGCGGGGCCTCCAACAGAACAGGACAAGGGGTTGGCAGGACCCCCGGCAGAAGAGTTGGCGGCGGGACCCCCAGAGGAATAGGACATAGGATTGGCAGGACCCCCGGCAGGAGAGTAGTCGGCGGGACCCCCAACGGGACAGGACATAGGGTTGGCAGGACCCCCGGCAGGAGAGTAGTCGGTGGGACCCCCAACGGGACAGGACATAAGGTAGGCAGGACCCCCGGCAGGAGAGTAGTCGGCGGGACACCCAATCGGGACAGGACCTGGAGGAGTTGGCAGGACCCCCAGTGGAACCTCCAACTGCACGTTCAGTAGGGACTTGAGTTGGGACTTGAGCGGGTGACTCGAGAGGTTGTACTCCGAGAGGGGCTCGTAGAGGGAACTCGCGAGGGGCTCGAGAGGGAACTCGAGAGGGGGCTTCGAGAGGGAGCTCGAGAGGGAACTCGAGAAGAGGGGACTTGAGAAGAAACGGGAGTCAGGGAACTGAGATAGGACCTATGGCAGCGTGGGTTCTGGAAACCATGTGCCCGCTGGGGCTGGAAACTGGGGGCCGGGACCATGGCGTGCCGGGGCCAGAACTGGGGATCTGGAACCATGGCTGCTGGGCCAGAAACTGGGTCCTGGAACCATGGCTGCTGGGGCCAGAACTTGGGACCGGAACCATGGCTCTTGGGGCTCGGGCTGCTAGCCTGGCCTTGCGACTCCTTCTTTTAGGAGCCGATTGGAGGCTTCGTGGACCTCCAAAAGCCAGACGAGTTCCAGAGAACGGCTCCTGGACAGGAGCAGGACATGGGGAAGAAGCAGGGGTTGACTCCGGACGGAACACACCGAGACGTTTGTAGTCACACACCCAGAGGAAGTTCAAAATCCAGCCAGGTAAGAATTTCACCAAGCCTGGTTTCTCCATAGCCAACCGGTGCGCCTCTACCAGAGCGGCCTCCTTCTGCAGAACACTGGACGCTCCCTTCCACCAATCATAGCAGCAAGCCAGATAAAAGGAAACCTTTTGTAATTCCACCTCAAATGGATCATCTGCTGGGTCCATTTCTTGGTTGGTTCGTTCTGTTACGGTGGGTGAAGCAAGCAGGACCCAAATGCAGAAAACGCTGAAAATGCCTTTATTTCAAGGATAACGAAAAAATACTAGGACAAAACAGAACACTCACCGGTGAACTCAGTCACAAACAAAAGACGAACCAACACTGAACACAGGAGACTAGACTAAATACAGGGAGGGGTAATCACAAGACGAGAAGCAGCCGGGCAGGGGAGGAGAAACACAAGGGCCACAGGTGAACACAATCAGACAACTAGACACACCAGGGAAACTAACAACAGGAGGAAAAACACAGGGAAAAGGACCAGACAATAACCAAGAGGAAAACATGACAGGGAGAACAGCAAGACACCCAAAACGTGACATAATACAATAATCGTAACATCTCCGACCTTGTCAGGTATTGAATATTCAATAAATAAAGAACACAGAATTTGTGTGATTATACTAAATGATTTACAAATAAACACCACTGCATATTTGCAAATGTTTCCAACTTAGGATCAATAAAGTATATCTTATCTTAAGATGATCGATGGCTACTGCCATATTTGCCACTGAACCTTGACAAGTGCATGGTTCAGGCTTATCAATGAACAACAGGAGGGGTCACAGACATAAGACCAGCTGTTAAATAAAGCTCTTCTGACCTTAGCTGGCATGTGTGTATATATTAATGCTGCCCATTACGGGCACAAGCAATTTTCACCCATTTATTAATTATATGTTTTAAATGTGAGTGTTTCCTATCCCCTAAACCTCCAGGGATGTACACAGTTTAATACTGGCAACTTATTATTATGGGAAATATGAAAACGTCTTTTAAAACTACAATTCGCAGTAGAGACGTGCCATAGATAGAGAACATGTTGCGAAACACACAAAAGCCAGCATGTGTAGTTCTGGGGACGGGCTGGGGGATGGGGTGGATTAGATTAGATTGTAAACTTTAGTCTAAATTGGTCTCAAACGGTTTGGTCATATGTAAACAAATATTTCCATCTAGTTAATATAGTTGTTCAAAATAAGTTAAAAAATAATTCCAATGTCTGTAAAAAAAAGAGTGATTAGTAAAATATGCATAAATAAAAAGAAAGAATGCAGACGGTATGATAAAGATAGGAGAGAGGAGTATATCAATGATGTGTTATTGCTTGTGAGAATATTCTAATGGTTTTTGGAGAATTTAAATATATACAGTTCTGTTTCATATGAGTGTTGAGAGTCCCTAATATATTTGTTGAAAGGCAGGAAATGGAATTAAATCGAGAACAATGTTTCATTGCGGAGGACCCCCTGTTTTGTGTCCCCCACTTCTCAAACCTAAGTTACACCCGAGTGCCCATAATGACCAAGTTGCTGCACATTATCCCGCTTATTACACGGACACATTCTCAACAAAGTAATGACATGACTCCCACTATTAATTTAAATGCTTTTATAGATTTAGAAAATGTTTTTATTGATTTAAAAAATAGTAGGCTCTTATCTATTTAAAATGACATGCATCCGCTAAGAAAAATAGTCCGTTGTTACTGTTTGAACTACGTAGCAACGGCAGGAACTGCTTCGATAGCGTTTTTGCGGACCTTTTTGATTACAGATTTGAAAACATCGTTGCTTGCTTTAAAAGTAGCACAATTCATTATGTAAAACCTTGGAAAGTATCTAGATATCCCTGACCTAATGCCAGAGTAACTGGCAACTGAATATGTGTCGCCGTTTTTGCCCCGTTACTTCTCTGTTTTCTTGTCCCAGTTTGAAAACTGTATACAGTTAAATCGAACGGACTTCTTTGTGCAGATGTGAGCGTCCTTAACAACGGTCAATAAATCCTTGACAGCGGTCTGTCTGTTCTGGATTAACAACGTGTCACGTGTTCTGAATTGACCAATCAGAATCGTGTATTCAACTAAGCCATGTAATAACTGGTGATCACAGCAAGTCAAATGTAGTATAAGGGTTTCCTGGTGCTAAACAGAGAGATGAATGCCCTGAAGTTGTGATTGCTGTTACATGCTGGCCAATGGGTAAAATAAAAAAAAGTGGATTTAATGATATATTGAATTAATTTAAAGGATGTATTAGCTACCTGTAATAAGCAAGTGATTATTACTTAATTTTGTATTTGGTTAGCAAATGTCAGCTGGCTGCCAATGCTTCACCAATGATCGTTGATTAAGATCATTGATGAATAAATGTAATGTTTATTTAGGACGTTTTGTCTGTAGATAATTAATGAACAGATCAAACCCCCAGAATAAAGTCCTTCATATCTGCCCACATGGAAGTCTAGTTGATTGTGACAGTGTTAAGAGACATGAGACCAATCAAAATCCTATCACAGCCGAATAGTGGCTGCCAATCTGCCCTGTTATGAATATTTCATAGACGTATACAAACAGCATGACATGGGGGTACCCAATACTCCTGTTACTTCTTATAAGTTAATTAGTCTCACTAAGCAATTAGAATTTCTGATTAGGTAAACAATAAGCATGAAATGAGTTTTCCAAAGCCTTTGCCTCCCAACACAAGTGTCCCTATTGAGAACGTTCTGTTTATTGTTTATGCTTTGCATCCATATACATGTCTCAAGTGGGTCATGTTTAGATTATTCTTCCAATATAAGCAAAAATTAATTCATACTAATGTAGTAAAAGAGGTGCAGTGGTGATGAGATGCAATCAGTGCTCTGCTCTGAGCAGGATGGCTTCGTTTAAACACAATCTATCAAACACACAGAGGCTAATTACACCTCAGAGTCATCCTTCCATCTACCTCACATCTCTGCTGCTCGTCCTTATTATAGTCTTCTTATACTGACATGTACTTTAATCCGCTCTATTTTAATCAAGTCAGTACTGTATGGGAGTTAACATTGTTTTTCATTGTTTGTTTTTTCTTCTCTCCACGGCACAGAGACATTTTTGCTTGCATTTAAAGTTCCTGAATTGAAGTTAGTTATTTGCTCTATTTGGGTCTCTAATAAAGCTGTAGCTGCTATAGGTCCCACTATGTGAATTGTTGATGGTCTCAATTTTCAGAAACCATGTTCTGAGTAGAATGCTACATTTAAAAATCCCCCCTTTGGAGCTGATAGTTTTTTGTTTTTTGAATTAGAGTACCACACTATTGCCTTGCAATTGACATGAGGCTGTATTGTGATGCAAAAGCACGTATATGTTTTTCTTTTGTATTTAATTAACCTGTTATTTTCTGATATGTTCACATGCAATGTCAACTCAAATATTTAGCAGGTGGAGTTATAATTACTTTAGTAAAGCTTAGGCTTTTTGGGAACGTTGATGATTGTTAAGGCAAAGTAAAGCAGGTGGAATGTCTCCAGAGGTGTTGAATATTTCTGTAAATGCTGCAGACATGCTGATCAGCACAGAGCTTCAGGGTGAGGGGAAAGAGAGAATGTGGAATGGCGGCTTTGCTTCATTTAAAAAAAGTATTATTATTAAAAAGGCGTTAACGTCTATCTCCAGACTAGAGGACCGTTGTTATGGTGGGGGAGGAAGAAGCGATATCTGGTAACCCTTGGTAACTGGTGCTAGTTTGGTACATACACTGAACCAATTTTTCATGAGATGAACTCAAAGATCTAAAACATTTTCTCTATACACAAAATAACCATTTCTCTCAAATATTGTTCACAAATCTGAAAAAATGTGTGATAGTGAGCACTTCTCCTTTGCCGAGATAATCCATCCCACCTCACAGGTGTGGCATATCAAGATGCTGATTAGACAGCATGATTATTGCACTGGTGTGCCTTAGGCTGGCCACAATAAAAGGCCACTCTGAAACGTGCAGTGTTGCTTTATTGGGGGGGGTCTGGGGGGGTCCGAAAACCAGGCAGTATCTGGTGTGAGGGTTAGGGTAATGTTGTGAATCGAGTGGCCCATGGTGGTGGTGGGGTTATGGTATGGGAAGGCGTATGTTATGGACGACGAACACAGGCCACTCGATTCACAACATTACCCTAACCCTACCCCTCACACCAGATACTGCCTGGTTTTCGGACCCCCCCCAAGACCCCCCCAATAAAGCAAAACTGCACGTTTCAGAGTGGCCTTTTATTGTGGCCAGCCTAAGGCACACCTGTGCAATAATCATGCTGTCTAATCAGCATCTTGATATGCCACACCTGTGAGGTGGGATGGATTATCTCGGCAAAGGAGAAGTGCTCACTATCACAGATTTTTTTCAGATTTGTGAACAATGGATATTTTGTGTATATAGAAAATGTTTTAGATCTTGAGTTCATCTCATAAAAAATGGGAGCAAAAACAAAAGTGTTGCGTTTATATTTTTGTTCAGTGTAGATTGTTCAATTTGCAAACCCCTGAAAACCAGTTTGCTTCTCAACTGACCAGAACCCAAGCTTTTCTCAGCAACGCCACATATCACTCACAACATAACAATAGCACTACATATGGGCTTGTTTGCTTATATTCTTACGAGCCAGAATGAATTGGAGAACGATTTCCTCAACGTTAAGCTATTCTGCTGAAGTGGTACTCTGGCATTTAGCCTACACTGAAATGTGGACTTTAAGTAAATGTATTATGTCAACAGATTTCACATAACTGTATTATGTTAGTTGAAAGCAATAATAATAAGTTTAAATAGGTTCAACTTAATATTATTGCTTTAAACTAACCTAATATAGATATGTGGAATTTGTTGAACTATTATATGAAATCAAAGTCAACGTTTCAGTTCTTTCAGTGCACCATTTACTGTAGGTAGCTGCTGCTGGAAATGATTATATTGTAGTTGTGTTCTCTTTCGTCTTGAATTCAAAATGCAAAGCACACATTTGACAACAATATACTCTCAGTTTCTAAATACAATGTTTCTCCAGTAACACTCTGGTGGTCTTTGTACTGCTTGACCCCAAGATGTTAGATAACCGCACATTTAGGAAAATATCAAATGCATGAAAATGTATGCATAGAAAGACTAATGTTGATAATTGGTTGCAATAATAAGTAGCCAGATTCTTTATACCCACTCAGAGTCCAATTCTAATGAACGGTGAAGTACAGAGAGACTGTGTCACAGTACATTCACCTTCTCTCAGCAGTCCTCCAACCTCCTAAACTCTCATTTAAACACTGGATATGGCAGTGTGAATTCTAACAAGAAGAATAAAGCAGTCTCTTTAATACGACTGCAGCCCTTTACTCTGGTGCTCCTGCTCCTTATTTCCTTATTGGACCAATGTATATGCATGAGGAAACACTGCATCAACCTCTGTGGCAAATGTACCCATGGAGGACTAAAGTCTGATATGACAGGTCACCCATCACCCATGCATTGTATTCATGAGCAGTTAAATTAATGAATCGATGAATAAATGCATAACAAGAATATGCTAAAGTCTTGTGTAAATGTCAAAGGATGCTTGATCCGCTGAAGCTGATTGGCTGGTGTAAAGAGGAAACAAGTACTGTATCTTCAATAGAAGAAACATCTCTGAGCTTCTAAGCTACTACTGTGATGAGGATATGATTGGTTGGTTTAGAAAGTGCAGACTGGAGGGATGCTACCTGCAGCCGCCTGTCTGCACAGACTGTACACAGACTGTACACAGACCGCGGTTATTCAGTGTTATCTCACTATTTAGTCTTTTGTGTCTGCCCGATGGAGACATAAGGGCTGTGGGGAACATCCAAAAGCAATCTGTGTAACAAGATGTCTCAGTTTGTATACATGCTTATCACGGAGCCAGGCACCAGGTTTGACTGTTATTATTCATGATACAAGATGCCTTTGATCCAGGCGCTCGGCTCCACACAGCATCGTCTGCTTGCAGCATCTTCTCTCAGAAACACTTGCACCATGTTGCTAAGACCACTTCTGCTCGGAAATACTGAGACATTGACTTTAATTAAATATATTATGTCAACAGATTTCACATTAAGTTTGAATAGGTTCTACTTAATAATATTGCTTTGATCTAACCTAATACAGTTATGTGAAATCTGTTGACATAATACATTTAATTAGTAAACACTTGTGTGCTGTGTTGATGTCCAACCAAATGCCATTACTTTCTGCTATTTAAAATCCTTAACAAAGTGTTTATTAAAATGATAGGATTAGGTGGTCTTTTTTTGTCCAACATTGTTTGAAGGCAGCATATTTATTGGACTATATATATAGATAAATCCATGATGTAGACATATAGACACCAATGAATTGACACTTCTGTGTTTCTTTGTCGAGTGGAAGATATTGGAGCGGCCAGAAATGTCTGATTACTTGGAATCTGTGTTTTAACCAGGAGGGAAGCCTGAAAGATGTCTTTCTGTTGTGCTTCCTTGAAAAAGCAATGTCATTGAGAATATTTCTTCTGATACAGTTATTAGCTAGAATTGAGATAGTTGACACAATTGAATAGCTACGTTTTAGTAAAAATACTTTTTCTAAAGCATTTTAGATACAATTTTGGGTTTAGAATAAAATGTTGGTACAATAGTAGGGATGCACGATAATTATCGGTCCGATATTAGGAATTATGACGTCATCCCGATAAACCCGATAACAGTATTAATAGCCCCGATAATATACAATATATTTTTTGGGTAAAAAAAAGGAAAAAAATACTGAGGTGTGGATGGATTGGGATGAGGGGCGCTTGTTTTTCACTCGGCTCCTCCCGTTTTGCCAGTACTGTGGTGTGTGTGTGTGTGTGCGTGTGTGCGTGTGTGCGCGCTAGAGCTATGTGCAACTCAAGGCATATGCTCGAACCGGAGCTGCCTGGACGCTGCAATCATGTTGCACTATCCGTGCTGATGAGTGTGCTGACTTCTCCTACAATGTCCCGCTGTCTGCATCAAGTCAAGTGCTCGGCGCAGTTGTGGCGAAATGTCGCTCCTCTGTTTTCATTTCAGCTCCTTATATCCGTTAGCGCAGCTAGCTAGCACCAGATGCTAACAACAACAATGCACGTAAGGTCTCTCTCTCGCTTGCTCGGACCACACACACACACCCTCCCGGTCCTCCCGATGGCCAGGCGGTGCCTGCCGGTGAGCGTGGAAGTGTGGTCTGCCACAAGCGGGCGGCAGGAGCGGGGCTGTCAGCATCAGCTTGTGGAATGTATTTTAAACTCGATGCGCTCTGAAACTACGGGGCGGCCGAGGAAATAAATACACATGCGTTAAAATAATTAGTGGCGTAAATCTTTTGTTGTTATCGGTATCGGTTTCAAAAAACTAATATCGTGCATCCCTATACAATAGTGAAGCTAAGCACCTTTATTTATTATTATAAGTATTGCGACACATCACAAACCACCTGTTGAAATTCAAGTGTGTAAATATGTCTTATCTTGACTTGTTATGATCGTCCAAGGACAACATTTGAAAACCAGATAATATTCAATGAAATCCTTAGGAAAGTACAGATCCATATAATAAGTGATTCCTAGTTTCTTTTTCTGTCGAAGTAGAAAAAGAAAAATATTTTCATTCTTTAATTTGGCCTCCGGATTAGGGGCTGCACAACAAGTTTACATTTGAAACCCAATCACAATTTTGTCTTTTCACATTTGCATGATCGCCGCGATATTGGCATATAACATGCGCTCTAACAAACTCTGCAGTAAATCAAATAGCTAATATCATCCAGCGATCACTATGTGTTCACTTACATATCTTGAGTCACCTTACAACGGCAGTCTGAGAATGACTTTCCTGAATGTTGAAGTCCTGAGGCAAGAAGATTCAGGTAAAGCTTAACTGCACTGTGGCAGTGTTTGTGGTTGTGCAGCAATCTTTAGCATTAAAAGTAAAAGTTTACCAGATTGCTGCGTTCAACTTTAAAACGTTGCCTCCAACATGTAGGGTGTTATTTGCTTTATTTGTTTAGTGCTCCCTCAAGTCAACAAAGAAGCTTGTCGTGCAATTTCAGCAGTTTGATGGACAGGTGAGGACGGGCTGCGTTATAGAAATCTGTTAGCAGAGAATCCCATATATATGTGTGTTGAATAATGTGTGTTTATAGATTTGGGCTGTGGCTCAGTGTATAGAGTAGTGGACTTCGAATCAGGGGTTACCAAGTTCGAGTCCCACTGTAGTCAGCATGTCGTTGTGTTCCTGGGCAAGACACTTCACCCCAACATGGCTCCTGTGGGGACTGTCCACAGTAGTAAGTCGCTTTGGATAAAAGCGTCTGACAAGGATTTGAGGAATAAGTCAAGATTTAAAAAAAAAACACAAGCCTCAATTTCATGTCTGTGCGTAAATCACAGCCCTGAAGGCCGGAAGGTAGCCTAGCTTAGCAACGATTGAAAGCAGAAGCTCCTTGGATTTAGATACTGTAAAGAAATACAAAATAAGGCATAACATAAATATATTAGTATATAATCAGAAGACATTGAGTTCATGTATTCCATCCATTATTCAAGTTCTATCGATTGAGGAAGACAGATCCAAATATATTTCTGAAGAGCAATATTTTTGTGTTTTTGTGATCTATTATGGTGAGATCTTTGGTTTAACAATATTTATATTTTATGTACACCTCTCAGTCTGCTGAAAAAGTGCAATTGCAATGTCAGTTATTTTCTAATATGGTGCAGCCCTAATTTGTACGTTGGCAGGATTGTAGCTCAAGAGAAACCCTAAAACATACATAAATAAAGTATTTATTGATCAAAAGTAGTCATGACAGCCATAATCGTTTTACACCACTCTGGAGACATGGATCGAACAAAGGCATTTCTAAACAGAAGCTGATTTGAAAATGGTCCAATCAGAGGAGGAGCTGGAGACTGGAATGTCCACTGATAAAAGTGAGTGACTGCTGTACTATAGCATCCTCCCATGTCTGGTCATTGTTCGTGTGTGTGTGTGTGTGTGTGTGTGTGTGTGTGTGTGTGTGTGTGTGTGTGTGTGTGTGTGTGTGTGTGTGTGTGTGTGTGTGTGTGTGTGTGTGTGTGTGTGTGTGTGTGTGTGTGTGTGTGTGTGTGTGTGTGTGTGTGTGTGTGTGTTGTGTGTGTGTGTGTGTGTGTGTGTGTGTGTGTGTGTGTGTGTGTGTGTGTGTGTGTGTGTGTGTGGTGTGTGTGTGTGTGTGTGTGTGTGTGTGTGTGTGTGTGTGTGTGTGTGTGTGTGTGTGTGTGTGTATACATAAATGTGGATGTACACAGCTCTTCAATCAATAGCCATTCCGAAGACACATAGCTGATTGCTGACCTCAGAGTGTGTGTCCATGTGTGTCATGTCCCCCCCCGAATCAACACACCATCACAGTGTGTTCAGTCCAGGCTCGACTGCGCTGGGATCAGTGATAAAGGTAAAGCTTGTCTCAGCACTTCAACAGAGCTGCACAGATAAGCATCAGATGGGCATGAAGAATTCATTCGAACAGCTCCTCAGAACGCTGTGTTTAATAAACAGAGCCTCGTGGTGCGGCTGTGTGCTGCATGTGCAGATGGTCACGTGATGAAACAAAGCACATTAGTCCGTGAGTGGGAGCGATAACGTGCACACAGCCTGCCACGGTCATATCAACACTGGTCCATTATGCTTCCATCTCATGTACATTGGTAAACACAAGTTAACCAGCAGTCAGTTCACCTGCCTGAGCTGGCCTCCTGTCAGCTGTGCACTCGATTAGGGCGGGGGCTACCTGGTGACGGACAAGTGTCTAACATGTTTTCATTTAACAGCTTTAACGCTTTCAGAATCAGAATGGAGTTTATTGCCAGGTAGGTTTACACATACAAGGAATTTGCTTTAGTGTACGATGGTGCGAACATAAACAACATAAGAACAATGTTTGTTAAAGGTAAACAATATAAGGATTATAAAAATAGAATCTAAAAAGTTTTAGCATTGAAAAACAATAAAGATAAGTATTAACAATACATTTAAGTCAAATCAAAAACTTGGTACAATGAATGAATGGCAATATGTGATAACCTGCAGAGTGTTATATTTTAAATGGAGGGCTGTGCAGAAGAATGTGCAGCGATGTGCAAAATATCCATCGTGTGATCCCAGTGGATGAAGGCTTATTGTGACATTATGATCTCATTATGACAACTGGACGACTCTCAGACGGTAGAGAAGTGAATCAGTCAATAACGTCTGGTGTTCTGGGTTCTGCTGCAAGCGATCACAGAGGGAGTCAAACGGGTTCAACACACTGCCCTTTAGAAAACTCAAAGGCAGTGATGAGAGGAAGATGTACATTTAGTTTCAACTGTTAAATGCATACACATATGTGAAGTAAATACAATTTCATTGCAGCTTCTACAGGGTGATTTGATGTATCTGTGGACAGGAAAGAACCTCCGTCATGTAGCTGTCTGAATGACAGTTACTGCTCGATATCTGATCCTAATAAAAGTCTTGTATTGACAAAGCTATTCATCAGCCTGCATCACATAATCTGCAGCATCTCACTGAGTCAGCGTGTGCAGTCTGACCTGTGTACACCCTGCACACACACGCTAAATAATGCAGCGCAGACCACACACAGCTGCCTTCTGTGGTCAGTCAGAGAGTGTGTGTGTGTGTGGGTTTTTCCTCAGTGTGTTGCAGTAGCACACTTTTAAGCCCTGGAGAGATTCACAACCTGCCTTGCATCAGCCCCCCATCTAAGCTGTGTCTCCTCAGCCTTAGTGGACATGGCAGCCTGCTCACAAGCATTTTCCTCCACAGGGACATTTCCCCCCACACACACACACATTCACACACATCACTCTCCCTGACCCAGCTCGATCAAAGCTATCCACACAGTAAATAAACATATCAAAATGGCCAACAAAAGAGCCGATGACTGCTGTGGAAGAAAAGAAGAAAGACTTGGGAGACAACAAAGTGAGGGCTCTTTGCTGTTGGATCACAGGCGGGAGGAGTGTGATGGTGGATATGTGAAGGAAAACATGCAGAGAGAGGATCCTGCACTGAAGGACGGCAACAAAGATTTCATCCAGACGAGCAGGCACACAACAGAGAAATAAATATATGGTGCATAATATTGATGTATGAGAGCTGGCTTTGAAATGCTCCCTCAAGTCAACTACAAAGAAGCTTGTAGTGCAAAATCAGCAGTTTGATGGACAGGTGAGGACAGGCTGCTTTATAGAGATCTGTTAGCAGAGAATCCCATATATCCGTGTGTTGAATAATGTGTGTTTATAGATTTGGATTAAAGGAATAATTCAAGATTCCAAGAAAAAACACGAGCCTCAATTTCATGTCTGTGCGTGAATCACAGCGCTGGAGGCAGGAAGTCAGCCCAGTTTCACAACGGATTTAGTTACTGTACAGAAAATATATTACATTATCCTTATCACAAGACATTGAGTTCATGTTTTCCATCCATTATTCCAGTTCTATCTATTGAGGTAGGCAGATACAAATATTTTTCAGAACAGTAGTATTTTTGTTGTTGGGTGATCTAGTATGGTGAGATCTTTGGTTCAGCAATATTTAGAGAACATCAATCTAAAACTCAAACCAAGAACACTCGATCCAACATTATTTTATGGATATGTAATGCTTAAAAAAAGTTTCATATGGTGGAATTGTATGTTATGATCGGTCATGTGACAATCTAGGCACATAAACAAATATTCATTTGGATAATCTGGAAATAAATTATAATCAGAAAATAGTTATTTAGGGCCTATAACCTGAAAACTGAAACATTGACTTTAATCACATGTATTATGTCAACTAAATTAAGTTGAACCTAATATTTTGTTATTTAAACTGGATGTTATTGCTCTCTACTAACATAATACAGTACATCTCAACCCGTCTAATGTTATAAACTACAGGCCTGTCTCTCTCCTCCCGTTCCTGTCTAAAACACTTGAACGCGCTGTCTTTAAACAACTCTCCTGCTTTCTCCATCAGAACAACCTTCTGGATCCGCACCAGTCTGGTTTCAAGGCAGGTCACTCCACAGAAACTGCCCTCCTTGCTGTCTCTGAGGAACTGCACACTGCCAAAGCAGCCTCCCTCTCCTCTGTCATCATTAGTGTTAATTTCGTCAGCTATTTTTTTTTTTAGTCCTGTGTTAAATTTCCTATTTAGTCACGTTTTAGTCGACTAAAAGTCTGAGCATTTTAGTCTTATTTTAGTCAAAGATAACTAATTATTTTAGTCTACTTTTTGTCAATGAAAACTGTTGAGTCTTTTTTATTCATCAGATTATATAGAACATTTCAGTCAAACTAGTCTAGCCAAAACCAATAATTTGTCATTTTAGTATATATAAATAAATAGGATTATATCTTGTCCTTATTTGATGAAAAACTCAGGTTGAATGATTAAGAAGCTTTGCAGAGAGTATCTGGTCAGGTTTGTGGTGTTTTTACCTGTGTTGTGGCCACATTGCTTCCCTTCTGATGAAACAATGCATTCTCTTTTTTTCTCCGCCTCATTGCAGCGAAAATGAGCCCAATATCACATCGTTTCTTTCTCCCAAGCAGTGGTGGCTTTAGACTTTTTCGTTGTCAGTCATTTTGACGGACAGGATCGTAACATTTCCATCATAATCCATTATTATCTGTCGAGTGCACAATTTATCACTCACTCGCGCTGACGGGGGGTATTCGGTTAACGCGAGTGCGACCACTGCTCCCAAGCCCTGTTGTTGCCATTTTATTTTCTGTTAAATAAGGTTAGTTAGACCACGAGTTAAACCACGAGTTAGACCACGAGTTAGACCACGAGTTAGACCACGAGTTAGACCACGAGTCTTCCTGACAGTTCACAGTGTGCCGCTGCCCGGTGTAATTCAAATGTACCGCCGCGCGCAGCACAGAAACAGCTGCTGCCCTGCCGCAGCACCGGAAATGGAACTGCTGGGAGAAAAACTGATTATCAGAGATGTATCGTTATCTTTGATAATATTTCGTCTCCTCATTTTTCGTCAACGAAATTAAAGAGAGATTTTGGCATAGTTTTTATTTAGTGAACTACATTTTCGTCTCGTCACTTTTCGTCAACGATATTGCATGATGATTTCGTTACAGTTATTGTTTTTCTGCCATCGGTGCCGTCTCGTCATCGTCTCCTTTTCGTCATGGAAAAAAAGGTCGTTGCAGAACATATTTCGTCATAGTTTTAGTCAACGAAATTAACACTAGTCATCATCCTTTTGGACCTGTCTGCTGCATTCGACACGGTGAACCATCAGATCCTCCTTCGCACTCTCCAAGAACTTGGAGTTTCAGGCTCTGCACTTTCCTTCCTCATCTCATACCTCAAAGACCGCACCTACAGGGTAACTTGGAGAGGGTCCGAGTCCGACCCTTGTCAATTAACTACAGGGGTCCCTCAGGGCTCTGTCCTTGGTCCCCTTCTTCATACCACTGCTACGCTGACGACACCCAATGAATTCTGTCCTTTCCCCGCTCAGAGACCCAGGTCGTCGCACGCATCTCTGCTTGTCTAGCTGACATCTCTCAGTGGATGTCTGCTCATCATCTCAAGCTTAACCTTGACAAGACTGAACTGCTTTTCCTTCCGGGAAAAGATTGTCCCTCTCTTGACCTAACAATCAACATCGGCCCCTCTGTTGTTTCCCCGACTCAGACTGCAAGGAATCTGGGTGTGACCCTAGATAACAACCTGTCCTTCACTGCAAACATCGCTGCTACAACCCGCTGCTGCAGATACACGCTTTACAACATCAGGAGGATGCGTCCCCATCTGACCCAGAAAGCGACGCAGGTTCTGGTCCAGGCTCTCATCATCTCACGCCTAGACTACTGCAACTCCCTCCTGGCTGGTCTACCTGCATGTGCCATCCGACCTCTGCAGCTCATCCAGAATGCAGCGGCTCGCCTGGTCTTCAACCTTCCTAAATGTTCCCACACCACGCCGCTCCTCCGCTCCCTTCACTGGCTTCCGGTAACTGCTAGAATCCACTTCAAGACAATGGTACTTGCGTACCATGCTGCGAATGGATCTGGCCCTTCCTACATCCAGGACATGGTTAAACCGTACACCCCAGCACGTGCACTCCGCTCTGCATCAGCCAAACGACTCGCTGCACCCTCGCTGCGAAGGGGACCCAAGTTCCCATCAGCAGAAACACGTGGGTTTGCTATCCTGGCTCCAAAATGGTGGAATGAGCTCCCCATTGACATCAGGACAGCAGATAGCTTACACACCTTCCGGCGCAGACTGAAAACTCATCTCTTTCGACTCCACTTCGAGCGATAGAACTATTAACAAAGCACTTATATACTAATAAAGGACTGGCTTACCTAAAGCCAGTTGAGTAGCACTTGAAATGTTTTGGCTCTATGAAACCTGATGTACTTTATGATTCTGTTTTCTTCAAGGTTGTATCTTGTTAGTCGAACGCACTTATTGTAAGTCGCTTTGGATAAAAGCGTCAGCTAAATGTAATGTAATGTCCTCCTCCTCACCTACAAGTCCCTCCATGCCCGCCCCCCAGTATATCGGACATCCTTCGCCCACATGCCCCACCCCGGAACCTGCGGTCCTCAGACTCCGGCCTGCTTACCACCCCCGCACCAAACTGTGAACCTTCGGGGACAGAGCCTTCAGTGTGGCAGCCCCCACCCTCTGGAACGCTCTCCCTGCGGTGATCCGCAACATCCCCACGCTTGACGCCTTCAAAAGGGCCCTCAAGACCCATCTGTTCACCAAGGCCTTTGGCCCCTAATCTATTTGTTGTTTTGTCTGTCTGACTGTTTGTCTGACTGCCTTTTGTTATGTTTGTTTCCACTCCTGTTCTTCTCTGTAAAGCGACCTTGGGTCTCATGAAAGGCGCTATATAAATCCAAGCTATTATTAATATTGGGAAATATGTTTACATAATCATTTAATCAACATTTCAGTTTTTTCAGTATAAAATAGGGTTAAGAACACTTAAAACTAACAGGGACTAGACGTTGTGAAAACCAGTGAAGTACTTTTAGAAACTGCTGCCCTCTTTCCCCACTCTGTATGGCACTATAGAGTTGGAATTCCAGAAGTATTTACCTTATTTTCATTTGCTATTTTAGTTTTCAAAAAGAAAAGCTGATTGAAGAACAGGATCAACACCCTTAATTATCCCACACTGAAAAAACTGAAATGTTGACTTTACATAAATGTCAACAGATAAACTTAATACGAATAAATAAATACGAATGTTACTTTTATATTTAAATAACTTTTTTATTTTATTTGAATTATTATGTGCATGCCTTTTCTAATAGTGTTTTATTTATTTTGTGTCTGTATCTTCAGCTCTATCTTTTGCTGTAACAATGTAAATGTCCCGTCTGTGGGACCAATAAAGGTATTCTGATTCTGAATGCTTCATTTATCTCCCCGGTTGACATCTCACACGTGAGAGAAACATTTATTTTAGTTACTCTACTCTATTGATTACAGTTCTACATGTTGCTTTTCAATTACTTGCACTTGTAATGCCAATAACCTGGAACCCCCCCTTTCATCATAACATGAATATATCATATTGTCTGGGATAATTAATGACTTTAATAGAGGATCCAGAATGTCTGTGTTCAACACTGTGTTCCACTGTGAAAGGAAATCGTTGTTGTATTAGCTGTAACGTGTCTCTACTGTAGGCTATTTTTATTACTGTATATGTACAGGACTTTGGCTCGACCAAAAATCGTTTATAAATGTGCTAAATAAATAAAACTTGATTTGATTTGATCGGGAGGGGAGGATTCACAGTGATGTAGAAGCACAAAGCACTGCATGTGGTTGTCCAAGCCTTCACTCTTCCATCAGTCTATCCATTGTTCCGAGTATCCTTTTTAATATGCCAATGAAGGATGATTGATTTGATTCAGACGCAGCCTCATGCCGAGCCCGTGGCAAAGACCAGGAGCTGCTTTAATCGTTTCTGACAGGGAAATCAAGGATCAAGATGGAGTGCTGCACTAAATGGTAGGTCTTTATAATTACAGGGCAGGTGGGCTTCAGCCGGGCAGAAATAGTGGCTTGACTCATAGCTGCGCAGAATGTGGCTTAATAATTAATGAAGCAGAACCCCCTGCCTGCAGAGTCGCTGTTAGAAAATGCACTTCACTCATGATGAAATACCACCAGCTTTGAAGACATGTTTCCATCTGCCACACACACAATCACCTCCATCAGTGAGAAGTCCTGTGCCAGAGCACTGAAAGGCTTCGTTAGTGTGAAATACACACGGAGGTCTCTTACCTGCAGTGATCCATTAAAGCTCACCTCTGGTGCCGTTAATAACCGGAGCTGCAGCTCTCTTTTATTGCTCCTGCTAGGACACTTGCATCACAGAAAAGGAAAGTTCACGGTTTAACTCGTCGTATATCTCCATTAAGATCCCGCACTGTGACAAATTAGAACAACTGCGACAGCAATATTGCTGATTTGCTTCATTGTGTTCTGAAAGTAGAGGAAAACCTTTGCATTTATAGTCAATAACTATGTCATTAAGATCAGGAAATAACCAACTAATGTCAGAGCAGTTTCGTCTCGTGAGCTCTCTGAAGTACAGAGCCTGTTGTGACGCAAGTCCACATACCACAGCTGTCCTTTGCGGGGAGCAGCAATCCACCGATACACTCATAAAGCAGGACAAAGCATGCTGGCTCACCCTCTGTTGCACTCAAGGACGAAAGCAGAGCGTGTGTTTTCCGTTAAACTGATGCAGGTGAAGCTCGATGTGTGCCTCGCATGTGTATCCGCTTTCAATGACATGATGTAATGAATCCATCAAGTGAACTTGGACAAATGAATGAGAACAGAACTGTGCAGGACTTGTGTTTGACTTCAAAGTAAAAGCGACCTGCAGTGGCTCATATTAAGGCCCTGACACACCAAGCAGAAGGTGCGAAATAAAGTTTAGCATTGCCTATCCTGCTATTTGTGTTCTTTTAATCACAGCGATAAGAAACAATAACAATGTGCCTCCATAACTGTCAGGTGCAGCCCTAGCATTAGTATTGGTTATAGTAACAGCGACAACATTAAAATACTTCTAGGCAGATTGAGGAGGAGAATGGGAGAATGAACAGAGAAACATCCATCTGAATAATAATAACTTTATTTGTATCGCACCTTTCATTCAGGGGATTGCCGTTCAAAGTGCTTTACATCAGTAAGAAATAAGATCAGTGTAAAACAAGCAGCAAGAGCAAAGCATCAAGTGGGATCAAATAATGCAGATATATATATATAGTTGCAAGAAAAAGTATGTGAACCCTTTGGAATGACCTGGATGTCTGCATAAGTTGGTCATAAAATGTGTTCTGATCTTCATCTGAGTCACAACAACAGACAAACACAGTCTGCTTCAACTAATACCACACAAACAATGATATGTTTCCATGTTTTTATTGAACACACCTTTTTCTGAAATAGAGATTAGTAGCAGGATTACAGTGTTATAATACATTTTGAAATAAAGATCAATATATATATATATATAATATATATATATATATATAATATATGTAGAATTACTGATTTCATTTTCATTTTAAAATATGAATTACAGGTGGGGTAGGTAAGTTTGAGAAACCGGCTCGAGATACACTTGTTATATTCCATGGAATGCTCTGAACGTCCCGATAGCAATGAATATCTGAAGTGCTTTGACAATAAATACATAACAAATTTCATCTGTGGAAGCCGTAGTACTGTAAAAAGCACGACCAATCATCTGAGCCGGCTAAAGTAACTGGACGGCCTACCTGCCTGTCAGCCTTCCGTGCACAGACTTATCTCGTGCCCTCATTGGTCGTGTGCGCGTTCGTGTGTGTTGGAGGAGGGGCTCTGTGAGGAAGTGGCAGATTTTTTCCGGCTGTGTATTTTCAAATTCTAGCGCACTCGAGCTGGTTTCTCCAAAATGACCGACCCCACCTTTAATGGGAGGACTTGGGTAACGAGGAAGAGGAGAGCGAGAGAGAAGAATATTTGAATATATATAAAATACATAAAACAAACAACAAATAAAATAAATAAAGATGTATTTAATATTCATATACTTTTTTTTTTAAACTTTTAAAACTTTCTCTATCTGTCTTTGTTTTATTCCCAGTTATTATTTTGTTGTTGGAGTTCAGTCATCTCGCTCGTCTTGTGCTTTCTTTTTAGTTTGTATTTGTTTTTCACATGCCGGTCACTTCTACCGAACAATAAACTAAGACAGAAAAATAAAGAAATTAAATACATCACTACACTGGTGATCTCTTGCTTATTTGTATTGCGTGTGTGTGTGTGTGTGTGTGTGTGTGTGTGTGTGTGTGTGTGTGTGTGTGTGTGTGTGTGTGTGTGTGTGTGTGTGTGTGTGTGTGTGTGTGTGTGTGTATGCGTGTGTGTGTGTGTGTGTGTATGCGTGTGTGTGTGTGTGTGTGTGTGTGTATGCGTGTGTGTGTGTGTGTGCTGTGGCGCTCCATGTCCAGTCGGTGGAGCCTGACAAGGAGCCGGTTGTGTGTGTTTGAGTCAAGGGGGTTATTGTCTGACCAGACAGCAGTTAGGAGGCCACACACAGGTTAGTCTGACCCCTGACCCCTGAGCATTATGTCCAGAGCGAGGGCAGCGAGTCAGCTTTTTTGCTGATTTGCGGGAAGTGGAGAAAACATTGACCCAGCAGCTTTAGGATGGATTTTCTTCTGGGTGCTGAGCTGCAGTTCCGGACTGATTGCTGCGATCTGAAGCAAAGCAGACCAGCCTTTCTCCCAACGTAAACACACATGGTGGGGGTTTGTGTCATATAAAGGCTGGCATTCTCTGTTGCTTAACTGTTTTGGAGACAGCATTATCTCACATTCTCCACCGATACAGTATTTATGTCTGGGGTGCCGGAGCCACTGAGGAGCCACTGAGACGACAGAATACTTCAAACAGCTTCTGTCCTACAGGAACAGCCCGTTTGGTGCGTGCCATTTTAAGAAAGAGGACATTGACCCTTCACCTGTTTGGGGGGGGGGGGGCTTCCTGTTTGTCTCTCGCACACCATCTACAGAAAACAGGTCCTTATTTACTTTCTCTCTCAGGCCAAGGTGTCCATTTACCTCAAGGAAAGACGTCAAAAATATAACATAAGATGATGTTGGAAGGTTTCTGCTCACAGCCGAGTTTCTCTTTGTGCTGTGAGCTTATGTTCTCATGAGGTACCAAAGTCTGTTTAGTTTGAAGCTGTCATTCTGAACTGTGTTGATCTCATTTGCATTACTGTAGGTTATTTCCACAAATAAAGAGTTGGTGAACATTTAGCAGCTGAAGAGTCAGATTGTGTTCTGGTGACTTGGTGGAAACCGAAACACATGTCAAAGAAGAGAGAATATTATTACTACAGAACCTTACATTTATTGTGAAAAAAGATAAAAGTGGTTTCTTTAAGTATGTCATTGACTCATCAGGTCAGTACTGTTGTAAAGCAGGACTGTCCCTATGTATCCGGTTAACAAAATCACAACTCTTACATTATAATACATAACATTATATTACATTTATTTAACCGATGCCTTATCTCAAGAGACAATACTTGCAATCATCCATGAAGAAACAAACTTACAACAGCAAAACACCTCCAGGTATCTTTGCTTCCAATAAGCCAAACCAAAGGTTGGCTGAGGTGCAGTGCAAACAGATGAGTGTTTAGTCTGAGACGGAAGATGATAACCACGGGGAGCTTGTTGCACTATTTTGAGCCAGTGCGTGTGGAGTGTAAGATTTAACCATGTCTGGCATTAGGAAGATCCACTCACAGCATGGTACTCTTGAAGTGGATTGGACTGCCATGTGTAACCAGTGAATGGAGCGAAGTAGGGTGGGAGAACTAAGGTAGTGTTGAACTTCCCTGTCGGCTCCCAGACCGTGGGCGAGGAAACAGGGGGGATGGCTCTCTGTCGTCTCCCAGGGCAGAAGCAACACGCTTCGGATTCAATAACCCACTTTATCAAATCACTGGAGAGAGGCGAGCTCGTCTTAGGTCGTTGTATTTATTTAGTTCTTCCATTTCACAAGATACATCACAGACCTCTGCTTTTTCCTGCTGCCTCGTTTCATTTCCAAAAAAACATACCGCTCGCTCACTCTCGCTCTTCCATACCCGCACACACATGCACGCGCCACACCCCTCTCTTACGGCCCCTACACACGGCGGCGTGCGTTGCCGCTTCAACGCTTCTGCCCATTCACTTTGAATGGGGTAACGTCACGATTCGCCGAACTGCATTGTGGGAGCAAAGCGTAGCTTCTCTCGAGGTGCTCGCTGCAAAAGTAGAGCAATGTTCTACTTTTGACGCCTCGACGGAGGCGTCAGCCAATCAAATCCCGTTTATGCAAAGCTGCCAGTACAAGCGCTAGCCAATCAAACTGTGTATGCTGGGAGAGCCAGACCGCATTTCCTCATATGCCAAAAAATGGAGGAGAAAATAATCGTGGCGGTAGGGAATCACCCGGTGCTTTATGATCAGTCCCTCTTTACATACAGGGACACAAACCGGAGGACCCAGGCATGGAGGGAGGTGGCAGAGACAGTGGGGGAAACTGGTAGGTTTTCGCCAGTTTGGGGAGTTTATATCCAGTGTACTTTGTTTGAATGGACAGCTAGCAAGCATAGACAGTATTTAGCCAGCATGGAATGTTGCGTAAAATAGCACCATAGACATTAATGTCATAAATGGTCATCATATAAAGTGTGACATGTAAAACCTTTTTATGCAATTGACAGGAGAGATTCATGTGATTGGTTGTTGGTCGCGTTGCTCTCGTAAACTCCCCAAGCTCCAGACACGCCCACCGGCAAGCGGCAACGCACGCCGCTGTGTGTAGGGGCCGTTAAAGGGGTAGCGATCTCATTAGAGTGGTGCAGTGACGAGTCCTAAAACCCGGAAGTGAGTTAGCATTTTACCACTACTAGTTCCCTCGTCTCAGAGTCAATGGTTTTTTTTAACTAGTTTTTGGAAAATAGCTGGAAATAAGGTCTGTGGTTGACACAAATGTAAGAGATGGATCACGTCAGAGCCATCCCTCCCTACAGGAAGATCATGCAGACTGCGTGGGGCCTCACCTCGCGGAGGGGGCTTCACCTCGCGGAGGGGGCCTCACCTCGCGGAGGGGGCCTCAGAGCCTCAAATGCGGCGCACCTATGCGTTTATGCGGCGCAATTAGTGTGGCGTGACACGGTTTAAAGGTAAGAAGAAGTTTAAAGATGTATATTGCGGATATTATCAGTACATCTGATTCAAATTAACATGTGTATTAAAGGATGTCAGTGGATTATCCCTAAATTAGTAGATTTAGGGAACGTTTACAGATAACAGATTAAGATAGCATACCGAAGCAAGTTAGCAACACACGTTGAACAGCCTTTTAATTGTACATTCCGTTCTCTTAATGTCATTCCGTCCAACATGTTGAATTGGAGAAGAGGGGCTTCTAAACGGGATTGTATGCGGGGGTGGAGGGAGTTAAATATTAGATAAATATAACTTTGGTGCGTGTAAGAGTGAGTGTTTTTAGCAGAGCCATATTGTGTCCTTGTGATTATGTTGATTATTACCTGTCTGTATAATGTTGCAGCTCAGCTGATTCTGGATTGATGGCAAAGGGAGAGGGACTTAAGTGAGAGTGAAAACACAAGGTAAGTTTAATACTACCGTTTTATATAAGTAAACACGTTATCTCCCCAAGGCAATAGGTGTGCTATATAGGTGTGTATAACCCTTTCTCCTGTCTGTTGCTCCCTCTCTCAGCACAAGAACCAGAGGGGGATTCAATGGAGCCTGAATACCTGCACTGAGACCCTCACCCTGCACCCTGAGTCTCAACTCTCAGTGTTTTTCAAGCCTTTCCCTGTTTTTTTGTATTAAACAAAACATTAAGCTCTCCCAATGGTGTGGTTTTCGTTTTGTGAAAAAGTGCAAATGCAGTGTTTGTATATAAATCACATATTTTGTTGCTGTTGGTCGTGAAATTGCTCCTGCTGACTTGAGCCAGCCATTTTTTCCTCTGCTCTGTGTCAGTGGGGAAGCCGTACATTCGTACTCCTTTCTCTGAGCGATTTGAGCATCCCCAGGCAGCACAGCAAACCATGGTGGCGACTAGGAGGCAGCACAGCACACCATGGTGGCGACTAGGAGGCAGCACAGCACACCATGGTGGCGACTAGGAGGCAGCACAGCAAACCATGGTGGAGACTAGGAGGCAGCACAGCAAACCATGGTGGAGACTAGGAGGCAGCACAGCAAACCAGGACAACACGGAGGAAAAGGCACCGACAAACTGCATGATATGCTCTTCTATGTTTATTGAATTCCATGTATTTGCAATGGATGTTCCTAAAGCAACACATTTAACATCATCATCATCATCATCATCATCATCATCATCATCATCATCATATCCTGTCCTTTCTGAAAGCCATAAAGATGACATTAGTCATTTAGATAACTTGTGTCCTCAGTTACCAGGGGATTACTGAAACTACCATGAATTTAAGAAAGTGGTAGAAATTAATCTAATCTGCATTTTAAAGCATTACTTTAGATCCCCTCCCTCTAAATGTATCAATAAACATTAGAAAGTGATGCTCCTGACTACCATACAAGTTTAAGAAGATAATATTGGTTTGAAAGAATTCAAAGCTATAAATAAACAGCAACAGGCTCTTTAACCAAGGCACTGTTAGTAACATGTAAACTAGTTGTTCACACTAATCCTAATATTATCACTTAATATTAGCAAATTCGATTTTATTTTTGAAAACATATTGATGTAAATACATACACATATCGATTTGTTGTATAAATATTGCAAATCAAAACCTTTATTCACTAATAATGACCAAAAATCGTAGTTCTATCTCCTGTTATCAATGCATTCACATTGCCCGCCATGAACTTCCGGGGAACGATCCCTCGTCTACATGAACCACGTGACGATAACCGTTTTTGGACTTCCGGTGTCGTAACTCTTCTATTAAATAGCTCTGGTTGTTACCAAGTGGCTGAATAGGACTACAGAAGTTGTCGAGGACGTTGTACGTCATTACACCAAACACGTAAACACTCCCGCTAAGTTTGTTTGCCCTGTTCTGCTTGAAAGCAAGTACCTGCCTCCTGCACACTGTTAAAACAAACGCTTCAACTTTTTGAATCTGTATTTTTGAACATCGATCTTAAGTTGGCGTGACGTTGAAGATCGTGCGACCCTGCTGTAGTTCGTTTATAGAATTCGATTAGATTTATTATTCGGAAATTATAAAAGTAGGGTAGACGTGTGGAGATTATCCGGCTGAACAAAACGTGCATTTATCAAACAGCTTGTTTTCCACAGACCTCTGGAGAAATCCCGTTGCTTTCTGTCGAGGGAACCCATCTGCAGCTTACGTCCGGGTACATACGTCATCCCTGCACCGCTCTATGACAGCAGATTCATAACTTGTTGTGCATGATTAATAACTGTTTGTTTGCAGATGTGTTTCTTAATCAACGCACTGCCCCAAAGTTACAAACAACCTATTGATGCTGGTTAAAGCTCACTGTTTAATTCACGTACACTGAAAACACAGAAATATGGACTTCAATAAAATGTGCCAGAGTTCCTCCTGTTCCAGACAGAGTGGCATATTGATTGGTTTACAACTTGTATTTATGATTACATAACATCAGTTGAGTTGGTAAATGATTTCCAAATGTATCAGGATTCTGCGGTTCAAAAAGCAGCAAACGTGCTCTTTATTTGGTGAATGTACTCTTCTCTAGTGCCAAAATGATTAAGTGTCAATTAAATTATTAGTTAACTGACAAAGACGTAATCAGGGTAACTGATTAGTCATTGTTTAATCAAGTTTATCTTTCATGATCCTAAAAAAGAGTCCAAGATAAAAAGCTAGAGTAAGGCCTGTGAAACACTAACCAACAATGTGATGATGACTTATTGGCTTGGTAGGCACTAACGCAAATATCTTTAAATCAAATATCTAATTTGTCCAGAGCTCCTCTGCCCTTTTTAAATGTTCAAAACATACATCTGAAAAAAGTCCATTAAATGAAATCAATGAAAGCTCCAGATACCAAGTCCAGAAGCAAAGTAACATTTTGTTTTGACTTACACGGTGCAGAACAGAGAGAAGTATAACATTGGGTCATTCGATCACTGGATATACTGAGATATGTAACCATGAACAGCTCACAGCTGCTCCACTGACCGGAGCCACACAGACCCTTCTTTAAAACATGCACAGTGTGTTCGCTATCTTTCAATGTATTTACAACCCTGCTATCCTATGAGATACTGCAAAAGATTAAAGGACACATTCCTCCTCTTTTTTAGCAACAGAGAACAGAGATGACACTACGCTTCAACTGTCTCCTAGAAGTGTTCAAGTACTGCATGTGTTTTAGACATTTAGAAACATCATCTGTGTTTATTAGTCTTTCTGGGGTTTTCCCTTTCTTGTAACGGCCATATAGGTTTGTGTGCATGTAAATGGTCTGCAAAGGCTAAAATCCCTGTGTTCCTGTAGTGGGATATATTAGCACCACTAGAGGGAAAGTAAAACATTGAAATTCATCAATTTATGACCACAAATATTGAAGGTTGAAATTGCTTCAAATGAAATAGAGTATCTTCCTTTAGTGTTGGTCAAAAATATGACAGTAATGGTTCCAAAATATAAACTAGAACTAAATCAATGGGCTGAATGAATGTCATTGCAGACATGCCAAAAGAAGAACAAACACATCCAAATCGTAAAAACAACTACTGAGTCTCACGAATGTAAGTCTGACCTTAAAATGCACACGCACAGTAAAACATCCGGCACCCAGATATCTCCAATGAAGGATTTTCAACAGTGTAGCATCCGAAGCTGCGGATAAAAGGTTTTACAGTGTAGCTGCTTTAATCAGAATCTGTACAACTTCAATGTTGTTACATTCTCTCCTAATTCCTTATGACGTTAGTTTTAGCTTGAACTAAAATGTCACCTATCGATCATGGTCTATGCATTTTTCAGTAGAATATAGGTGCAGATCAATATGAACTGAATTAGATAAAGATGCAGATGCAAAAGTTCATGTTTTCCGTTGCAAAAGCTTTCAGCTCACTTTTTCCAGTGTGTCAGTTTCCCGGAACAGCAGTATGACAGGTACATATGAGCACAGGGTTGCTAATGCTGAATGCTAGAAAAACAAAGTGAACAACACAGAGCACTCACTCCAGGGCCCTGTGTATTCAGGAGCCCTGCATCTGGCAGAGGTTGTTTTCTTCTTATTTGAAGTTGCTGATCAATACTGCTGACTCAGCATCTGCTTTGGTGCCAGGACTTTCAGGTGCTGAGGTTTCACTGTCCAGCTGGATTTGTGTTGCACTACAAACTCACATTTCAAGCATTTACCCTCTCCTCACCGAGTTGGACCCAAGCTGCCTGGTGAAGACTGTCTGCAGAGGAATCCCCACAGCCTCACAGAGAACAGTACCCTTGGCTGGGTTTTGGAACACTGATACTGACAGAGCCCTTCAGACTCAGGAAGAACACACAACCCTTAGCCACCTAAAAGATGCTTCCTAAATTAGGATTTGGACCAAGAACACAGCCCCCCCCCCCAAGGGAAGGCCCTGCCTCACAGAGATCAGAACTGATGATGTGTTCAGGTGCAGCAATTACCATCATGAAGAGTATCTTTACACTTTGTGAACAGCTGAGAAGTTCTGGGAAGGCTGAAACTCAGCTTCAAAGGTGGTTTGTTCATTTAATGTAACACTGATTTAATCCCAATAAAGAGTCCTTGACAGTAGACACTAACCCTTAAATGCTCAGTATGCCAAATGTACGTCTCTTTAAGTGAACATCACTGACAACAAGGATGATAACAAGAACAAAATATTTGCAGTGACTTTGTCCAACCCTGTCTCCTAAAAATTACGTTCCCACAGAACTAAACTGCATTCTCAATTACGTTTAGCTAGAAACTTATTTTCTCCCACGTTACGTTCGTTATGAACGTATCTCAAATACGTTTATTTTCTACATATCTTTGCCATTTATTGTCTTGCTTATAATAATGTAATGATAGTAGTCATTTATAAATATCATTTTAGAGCACACATTTGAAATCGAGAATCGGGCTCGATATATGGTTAAATTAAAATCAGTAGACGAGGCTGTAATTTCGCCAGCTGTTACTCTCATGAGCGAGGCAGAACATAATAGTTGTATCGTGCCAAAAAGCTGCTGGGTCGGTTGTTATTGTCAATATTAATATAATAATGATTTATGTTGTAATAGTCACACTCAATGTTGCCGATGTTCTTGTTGCCCCAGCTGGTCGACACCTCTTTTAGCAGAAACAAAGGCTACATTCATGTATTAAATCGATGTTAATCCATGTGTGTGGTTGTGGAATTACTGGACGTGATGTTGTTTAGAGAGCCTCACAAAATACTTTAATGTAAATGTAAATTAAAATGTGAAGGAATGTGTGTATAACAAAATATATCCGTCATAAACAATACCGGAAACAGACGTAGGAAAGATCCTCAGCTCGGTGATTGGATGTTTTAGCAGCAATGCACGTTGGGATTTGGTGTTTATGTGATGTGAAATCCGAAAACATTAAAAAAAATAATAATACTTGAAAGTCATCACATAACGGCATTGTAATACACGGTTCGGCTGCATTAAATATTACACATCTGCCGTAGTTCTCTATTTATAGAGCCCTGATGAGAAGACTTCTAGACAAACACGAGGAACTGCCGCCAAAACTGAAAACGTGACGTGGATCATAAATATATCAGCAATTAAACAACATCTTCCATTTATTTTCACACAATACGTCTCCTTGCAGTATCAATAGTAATTTGGCTTTTATATTTGATCCAAATGATAGATAGGCTGTATTTACACCATAACGGTGCACAGCTGGTAGAAAGGGACACCTAGTGGTTAAAGCATGTTATTGAATTTTGTTGTTGAAATTATGTATAATTTCATGAAAAAAATATTAAGAGTACATACTTTTATATCATTGACATAAAAGTAAAAGTACCTTCTACATGGTAAAGCAGCGTTCAGTTATTATGCTCCAAATATCTGGAACAAACTCCCAGAAACCTGCAGGTCCGCTGCAACTCTTACTACTTTTAAATCCAGGCTGAAGACTTTTCTTTTTGTCGCTGCTTTTAATTGAACTATTCATATCTTAGACTGCACTGTAACTTTTATCCATGTATTTTTTCTTTTTATGTTTATTTTATTAGCTTTTATTTTTAATGACTGATTTTAAATGCCATTTTCTTAATGTCTTTCGTTTTTTGTAAAGCACTTTGAATTGCCTTGTGTTGAAAGGTGCTATATAAATAAACTTGCCGTGCCTTGCCTTACTACGAAAGTATAAGGTCAATGATATAAATATTGATTAGAAAAAATCAAGAAGATACTGTAAGTGATCTCTACAATAAAACTGTTTAGTGCTGGATGTACAAAGATATTAATAGGAGGATGTGCAAAACAGAAAAACTAATAAGGCTTTATTAAACATTAAAGAATACTATAGGTTAAGGTCTTCTTTTTTAAAAAGAAAAAAGCTTTGGTGGTATCTATCTACAGATAAATATTAAGCCTGTCAAAGTACTAATATATTGCTTTCCTGCAATGTTAACTATGTCGAAGCGCTTATTTTAACTGATACAATTATTCATGTTTTATATTTTCCATTTATTTGAATAAATGATTGAATAAAAGCACACTGTTTAATTATGTATTTGTTTTATCTTCTGTCAGAACAAGTATTGCTATTTATTTACATAGTATATCCTTTAACAGCCAGAATTATTTCTAGAAAATGGTGAAGGTTCTTTTAAGAGAAGGCTGTTCCTGTAATGAGAGTTCACATTTATGCTACATTGAAGGGTGAAATTAACTACACATCTTCAGAAACATAATTTGCTTCAGATATATTCATATATATCAGATATATATACTCATAGCATTATTGTAACCATTAAGAAAAGCCAAGTGCATTAAAAACCCAGTTAACAAACACTCTGTGTTCCGCTGTTCATTATAATAAAAAAAACAGAGCATTAAACAAACCATCATGCTCTTACTTTGAAATCATGCGGAAATGTCGTCATCAGCAGGCCATCACGTGGTTTCCGAAAATAACCGATTTTAGCCGAGACCGGCGGAAAATATGTCTCAAAATTCCGTGTGTGTAAAAAGACGATCCACAAGCAGAAATGTGAGATCCACGAGCAGAGATTTGAGATCCGCAAGCGCATTTTTGTTCGACAAATACAAATTGGATTCACGAATGCCTGATCGAAAGTTGTAAATGTTAAAGAGATATTCACAGATCTTTTTTTTTATTTGTGAAAATATTTAGCGCATTTGCAGATCCGTTTTACATTTGCACATTTATTTGTGAGTTTGCAAATCTTTTAAAAATGCATTTGTGGATGGTGTTTTACATTTACAAATCACATATTTACACACAAATTATTATGAGACATATCTATGCCCATATTGCCGTGGCATGGTAACATGGGGCTCGTAACATGGGGCTCGTAACTCGGCCCCTCCTTTGCAAGGGGGCGTGGTCAGCTGCAGCTCATGCAAAGACAGGTGGAGGAGAGCAAAATAGAGCGAAATGAGGCATGGCTAAAATGCATGATCTGTTTGGTATTTTGAGAAAGAAAACGTATAAATATACCTTATATAGGTATGGCCCTACAATATATTATTCAAATATAGCATGATAGGTCTCCTTTAAGAAAACCATGGATTTTTCGATATTCAATGGCCAGAGTGGCAAACAATTACATTAAATCATTGGAAATCGACGATCGGGCTCGATATATGTTTAAATATAGCAGTAGGCGATCAATAGATGAGTAAAATCTACGTCACTTTACAGCCCCGCCCACTTTTAGGGAAACCAACGCTGTCATTTGAACGGCGATCAAGCCTGAAGCCGCAGAGATCTTCTGTTACTGTCCTTTCTTCTTAGAGGAAGTACAGAAACACGTAACTGTGGATTTGTTTTAATGTTTGAGGTGCAATAAACGACACAGCAGCTTTTTGTCATGTTAAAACTATTAGTTTCTGCCTCGCTCATGAGAGTAACAGCTGGCGAAATTACAGCCTCGCCTACTGATTTTAATTTAACCCTATATCGAGCCCGATTCTCGATTTCAAATGTGTGCTCTAAAATGATATTTATAAAATGACTATTATCATTATTATAAGACAGTAAATGGCAAAGATATGTAGAAAATAAACGTATTTAAGATACATTCATAAGGAACGTAGGCTAACGTGGGAGAAAATACGTTTCTATATGTAGAAAATAAATGTATTTGACATACGTTCATAACAAACATAACGTGGGAGAAAATACGTTTTCAGCTAAACGTAATTGAGAATGCAGTTTAGTTCTGTGGGAACGTAATTTTTAGGAGACAGGGTTGCTTTGTCATTGGTCTACGGCCTGTAGTACTGTACACTGAAACAACTGAAATGTGACTTTAATTAAATGTATTATGTCAACAGATTTCACATAAGGTTAGTTGAAAGCAATAATATGACGTTAAAATATGTTCAACTTAATATTATTGCTTTCAACTTACCTAATACAGTTATGTGAAATTTGTTCATATAATACATTTAATCAAAGTCAACGTTTCAGTTTGTGACTGAACCAAATGCCTATACTGTACATGAAAAGTTAGAAGAAACATTGTTGATATACTTTGGCTCTGGAGTTGACAACAATCTAATGAACACGTGAACAATTGATCATATAAATCCATTTATTTTACCTAATTCCTTCAGTCTGCATATTCTGTCATACAATATTACCAGCTTTATGTTGACCGTAAGTCCAGTGATGTGCACATGTGCTAATCTAGATAATATGAAATCTGTGTATTTTGCCGCCTAAATGTCTGAAGTTAGGAACAGCTAAGAACAGCTCTATTCAACACCATATTCCTATGGTGGGGTCTGTGTTGAGTCACAGCTCTCCTGTATGTCGGACATCTTTAATGTTGGTGTTCAACCTGCTGAGTGTGCTGCAACACACACTGATCATTTCATTGTATCCACATTAACCAACATACTGCAATTCTAGCAGAGGTTATGTTAGTAATGAAGGCTGAAATTGAGTGCACATATGCTGATTAACAAACCGAGATTACCTGTCAATCTTCAAATGACTGTGCATGCACAGATGGTGGGTATAATGTGACCACTTGTTCATTTTAATGCAAACATTTAAAAAAACTACAAAACACAGTGCTTATGTCATAGCATGAAACATAACATACAACATGGGAACCATTATTACTAGGGCCGGGACTTTAACACGTTAATTAAGATTAATTAATTACACAAAAATTAACGCGTTAAAAAAATTAACGCATTTTAATCGCACTTTAAATCGCACTTATTTTTGCACAGCGGAACGTTTCTCACTGGATGAGTTTCAGGCGTACCGATTATACTGGAGCACCAACTAACGTTCATGACTTCAGCATGGGACTTCAAACAACAACAAACCACGGTGAACATTCAAACACACAGTCAAACATGAACGAACAAGCTGATGAGACCGCTTTGGTGACCCCGTGGATGGGACATTTTGTTTTAAAAAACCGATGGATGGAAGCGTCGATAAGAGCACGGTTGTGTGCAAATTATGCAAAAAATAATGTGCATATCACCGCAGCACATCAGGCCTAAAGTATCACCTAAATGCAAAGCATGTAGCAGCTAGCGTGGACGTAAGCCCGACTCCGAGTGCAAGGAACCACACCCTGACCCAACCCACACTCAACCAGATGACTGGTTTCAGGGCCAGGATAAATAAGTCCACGTCTGAGAAAATAACCAACTCCCTGGCTCACTGGATGGGCTCGACATTAACGACTGCCCGATGGCCCGGTGCCATCTAGTATTTAGCTCGGGCAATGAAGCCTCACCTGCTGGTTGCCCGATCGGGCAATCTATTATGCCAGTATCATGCAGCTCGCGGATCCAGTAATGAGTGACCCGACAGTAAAACTAAACATATCTATAACTCGTTTAGCTAGTTTGAGAGGTAATTCAAATAGCTACGTGTGATATTCTAACCTGAAGTGTGTGTTTTGTTCCGCTCACCGCGGCATGTGGTCATGCAGAGCTGCGTCTCGACTCGTCAGCAGCAGCTGATCTCTCTCTCCCGTCAGATTAGACTTTACTCGCGTTTATGTCCATATCGATCAGATGCAGCTAGTTCTAGCTAATGATATGACTACCTGCTTATTAAAAGACAACTACACAATAAGTGTCGCTATGCAACCGGATGAGGCCACAAAGTATAGCGCAGCATTATGCATTTGTTTACATGCCCACCGGAACCCCGAGGCATTACCAACAGATCAACGCACAATCAACCCACACAGGACATCTCTTTCTCCACATTAAGTGTTAGACATTAGAGTTGACTATTCTTGTCTGTCACATACTCTTCTTGTCTGTCACATAAGTGGCGCAACTGAAGCGGTATTGCTCTAAAGGGAAATTATTTTGACCGAAGATATTTAGATTTGCCGGCTAACGGGAACTCTGACGTGTGCTTCGCGGATGCGCTCGGCTCCTCTCGACTGCTGCTCGGGTCTGCTCGGTCAGCTTCCGGATGAGGAGGCATTCGTTCGACCAACTTACAGTAGTTAACATTACAAACATTTTTAACATATTTGATTAAAAATGCGATTAATTTCGATTAATTAATTAGATTAATTTTTTTAATCGAGTCCCGGCCCTAATTATTACATTACATTGCATTTAGCTGACGCTTTTATCCAAAGCGACTTACAATAAGTACATTCGACCAGGAAGACACAACCTTGAAGAAAACAGAATCATAAAGTACATCAGGTAGAGCCAAGTATTTCAAGTGCTACTCAACTGGCTTTAGATAAGCCAGTCCTTTATTAGTATATAAGTGCTTTGTTAGTAGTTCTATCGCTCGAGGTGGAGTCGAAAGAGATGAGTTTTCAGTCTGCGCCGGAAGGTGTGTGAGCTTTCTGCTGTCCTGATGTCAATGGGGAGCTCATTCCACCATTTTGGAGCCAGGATAGCAAACCCACTTGTTTTTGCTGATGGGAACTTGGGTCCCCTTCGCAGCGATGGTGCAGTGAGCCGTTTGGTTGATGCAGAGCGTAGTGCACGTGCTGGGGTGTACGGTTTAACCATGTCCTGGATGTAGGAAGGGCCAGATCCATTTGCAGCATGGTACGCAAGTACCAGTGTCTTGAAGTGGATTCTAGCAGTTACCGGAAGCCAGTGGAGGGAGCGGAGGAGCGGAGTGGTGTGGGAGAATTTAGGAAGGTTGAAGACCAGACGAGCCGCTGCATTCTGGATGAGCTGCAGAGGTCGGATGGCACATGCAGGTAGACCAGCCAGGAGGGAGTTGCAGTAGTCTAGGCGTGAGGTGACGAGAGCCTGGACCAGAAGCTGCGTCGCTTTCTGGGTCAGCTGGGGACGTTAGATTATAGTATAGTCTTCAAATTGGGACAGCCTTCTCTCCGCAGATGTGACATACACGGTCTACAAATGCAGCTGAATTGGGACACTATTGACAGGGTCAGAAAGATGTAAATCAGGCACCATGAGTACACGCCCACACGTTGCTCAGAAGGGATCCAATTAGGCAGCGTAAGTGAGAACACCTGGTGGGTGTAATTCTCCACTGAGACAGGACTTTTTACCTCTAGAGTTATCACACTGCGGATGTATTTCCTGCCATGTCTTTAATATATTTGCAGTAAACTGTTGGAGGCATTGCACAACTAAATGTGGTTACATCTGTGCTGAGGCTCCTTCTGGGAAGATGCAGTGGTCTCATTGAAATCAAGGTATTTTCTTTTGGACAGAAAAACTATTTGTAGTCAAACAATCCCTTCTCTCAATAATATCAGCACGTAGCCGTGACCGCTTATCACCAAAAGAGTCTCAACGAAAATAATTCTCCCCTTTCAACAAAAAACACAAACCAAATCATGCTGATAGGCTAACCCTGTTTCCAGCCACACCCACCTGTCCTGTTTAGAAGCGGGAGACTGGGTAAAAGAGTATGTAGAACAATCTAGATCTAAGTTGTGTTTCTTTGAATTCGTCTTGTACATGTTGTGTTGCTTTGACTTTCCTTATTTGTGTCTCCTGTTTTTTAATAACAACCCTACATATTAAATTGCTCTGTATAAAAAAGGATTTGACAGAACCCTAACATGACCTTTGTCAAGCAGCAGCTCTTTTCACCCTCCGTCTGAAACCAGAGCCCAGTCTGCTCTGATTGGTTAGCTGGCCGGCTCTGTTTTGATTCGTCTACCGCTTAGAGATGTCCCGCCCCTTTGCCTATATGTACAATGTATTGCAGGGCTAGCCAATAGAAGTGCGAGTGTAACATAGTGATGTCACTATGTTACTGAAGTGAACAAAGGAGTCCAATTGAGGCCTTTCAGGCGGGGGGGAGTGTGTGGGAGAACTACAGCCAAGGGAACACCCTTAAAAGCATAGGGCCCCTTTAAACCTGTTTAACTGCTTGCTATCACTCTTACTGACAGAAATGGCTGTAAAAGTTTGTTGCCAAGTACACCTTGTACATGATTAACTATCTTGGCTGCATTAAAACACACTCCCGTAGCCATCTGCCAAGTACGATTGTGTTCAACCACCAAATCCATTTCATGAGAAAACTCATTTTCAGCCTCTTAATTATTTTTTCATTACAGTGGGGCTGAGGGGTAGATTGGAATAGGACAGTAATTGTCTGGCCTGAGCAGCGAAACAATCCTGATGCATCAGGATAGATGAAGTGTGACAGCGAGACATCTCACCACTGTCCAGAACCTATTAGCCCGTTTCCTCCTTTCTGATCGCCTTAGAACCCCTCAGATTGTGGTCAGTGCAAGGTCAGCACGGCGACCTTTTAGCGAGCTAAGTGCTGGCAGAGATGTTGATAGCCTTGTCGCCAGCATTGCATCTGTCCCTACGTGTGTCTGATCGTGAGTGGCTGTCACTTCAGCATCCTCCTGCAACTGGAACTAAAGGGGGGCAGCTCCTGCTGGTTTAAGAAGGATGTGTTCAGCACAGCTTGTGAGGATGCTCTTAGGATTATCTTTTCTTTTCTAACCCCCCCATCTGCAGTGAGATAGAAAAGCTTCCAAATGTACCATCGTGAGCAGTCCTGCCAATCAATACAGCTCTTTCTGCCAAAGGTGGAAGAGGCTACAGTCGGGGGGGTCTCAGCCTGCCCGTCCCACATCTGGGTTTCCTCCCCCTGCATCGGCCAGTTGCATGTGGTTTAGAAAAAGAAGGCACTGTGCGTGCAAGAGCTCGACACATGTGCAGTTTGCTTTGGTTTTGTCTAAGTGTTTCTTTAGAAATGAAAGGTTTTAACCTTGTTGAACAGTAACCTGTGTATGATGGATGGATGGATGGATGGATGGATGGATGGATGGATGGATGTGAATATACAGAGTCACTTTATTAAAGGCCTACATTCAACCATATGTAATCCCAGTCTGCAGGGCGATGTAATCATGGTGCTTTGAAATGTATTTAAATGTAATTTTATAAAATGTTTAATTCAAACCAAAACATGGGGTTGGGACAACCCTATCGCAGAGAAAAGACATTGATGACTATGCAATATTCTTCTGCAAAACCCACAAATGCTTGCAATCAACAATCACCGTTAGTTGGGATGTTGAAAAAAACAAAAACGTACATTTTGAAAAAAATGCCATTCTTCTATTTAACAAGTGTTTCATCAGATACCTCCCAATGAACAGCAAACAGGTTAGCCTAAGTGACTGGATAGGGCGCCAGACTTTGCCACAGCATAAGGTCACTGATTGGTCAAAGGCTCGTTTTGTTGTTTGGACGATTGTGCAGCTCCAGTCGGGTTCAACACGTGCAGACACTGACCATGAGAGTTAAACACGTGGTTCTGCCACAGAGAGTCTTCACCTTCACCCAGTTGTATGAAGGTGAGCTTCTGCTCCGTGGAACAAGGACACAGGCTTCTCCTCGGGGCGATGCAGCAGCAGCTCCACCACTTTCTCGCATCAGACTATTCAATAAAGATCGGGTGTCCTCTGATGTCAGGGTCTTTGTTATGAGAATGAGCGGAACAAGTACTGCGCTGTGTTCAGTGGAGCACTTTACATGAGGCCGGCACGAACACAAACTAGTGAAGGTGATCCAGAGCCTGGGTTCTGAATCTGCTGCAGCACACTATGCAGGTTATGTTTTCCAATCACATCGGCTGTGATTTAATGTTTTCTTATCTTATTTTCATTGATTAACAAAAACATTGGATACGTTGCTCAATTAAAATGTTCTATATTATATAGAACAGGGACAGCCCTTTAAATGTTTCCATATAACATTATCTATTATAAGATCATTTATTTTATTGTGAAGAACTTCGTGTACAAGTTGGTTCTCTACAGTAACCATGACGTTGTGGGCAGCACGACTTACTGAGAGTCATGCAGATAACTGCACAATACACTTGTGTCCTTCCTCAGGCTGCCATCAAAGTGAAATGTGCCGTTTTATATTTGCGAATGTGCAGTATTCAGGAAAGTGAATGTATGGTTTAAAGTTTAAAACAAAGTCCACTTCGATACTCAGAGAAATACAGAAATAAACTGAATTATTCTCCTGGCAGAAAGTGGCTGTTGTTGGAGAACAACTCTCCTGTTAGAGCGAACGGGGCTATTTTTAACAGCTTCTATCTGAAGAGGGAAGTGCAAGAAACATTTGTTTCAGCTCTAGAGCCGGGAGTATTGTCTAAGGGACACCTGATCTGTATGCTTTAGCTCAAGGAGAAGCCACTTACTCCATCACGGCTGAAGTCCCTGCAGTCCAGCCTTCCCTTACACTCACAGGCCTGAGTTCAGCCCTATCCCACCTGTCAACACAGAGAGCTAAACATGTCCATCTTGCTCCATTTGGCAGAAAAGACACGGAGGGAAAAGCTAGAGAGGTGTGCCTCTATCACTTCTCCTTTTGTCTTTACTGTACTGTATTCACAGGGCGAGTGGGCTGCATATTTATAAAACATTCAGCTAATGCATTGCACTTAGAGGAAGAGGGTCCACTTTGGGTGCAATTACTCTGACCGGGGATAGGGTGTGCTTTCACATGGGAGGGTCATCTACCAGCGAGCAGATACACATGAGTTAAGTAACCAGGGGATGGGATCAACTCTTGTGCCAGTCCGTGAAACAGCTGTTTTCAGCTCTTTAGTTAAATGCAAGGCCTGTATGTACATTCATGTAAGAACGCGTGGTCACTATCTGCAGGGCTAGTTGGTTAACCACATGATGTACAGTAGCTAGCTAACTGCTAACATGAGCAAGCTGGAAACAGGCTTGGCTATCAGTCACAACCAGCTCTCTGCACTAGTTACGGGACTGTTCACTCCTCCCTGGAATGTTGTTGTCATTATTGTAATTCAAAATAGATTGTTGAACCTATCACTGAACGAATGAGAATCATTCATATTTCTACGTGTCATCTTCTGTGTCCCAAACTGTTAACTTCTCAGTATCATTTACTTTTCCATTGGGTTGTCTTTCAAACAAACGATAGCGTATTACTCAATGGTCCCACAAGGCACTCTTAAAACGGGGGTACAGTGAGGGTGTAGAGTGGGCACCCCATGTGTTAAGGCTTCATACCCCATGCCCATCTGGATGTCACAGATATCCCAATCACCTAACCCTGAAATGCATTTGTATAACAATATATGTGTTGTTTTCCGGATTGTCTCCAGAGAGCACAGTGACGCGCTGCTGTAGGTCCTCTGTGTCACTAAGACGAGACGTCTCAACACGTCCTGACTTCACTCGTGCTTCCTGCATCTCTTCTTCCTCCTGAGTAACAGCCTGACAGCTCTGAGCCTTAGTCAAACATGAGTGACACACATGGAAACAATCAGGGGGGGGGGCAGACATTGATGATGGCGGGAAAAACACACAAGGGGAGGAAGAGGCGTGTGGTGCAGTGGGTTGTGTGTTGGTGTTGGGATCAGGGGGTCACAGGTTCAAACCCCTCTGCAGTCAGCATGTCGTTGTGTCCCTGGGACACTTCACCCCAAAGTGCTCCTGTGGGGATCGCCCTCAGCATTGAGTATGTGAGTCGCTTTGGATAAAAGCGTCTAACAAGTGACGTGTCATGTGATGTGATGTAAAAGAAACAGGGCCTGAAATGAAAGACAAGAGGCAAGTACAAAATAAAACAGGAAATGACAAACATAAACATAACTGACACATTTGACGAGACACAACAGATCCGACGGAAACCTTGTATTTATTAACAGCATTGCTGGTTTCTTCTTCTACACTGGCCTGCTCTTACACTTCCCATGGTGTTCACAGCGCCCCCTACAGCGGTGAAGTGTTATGTCAACTCCAGCACGGCTGAGAACGTGAATCTTGTAATCATGTACCCAAAAAGGTTGCAGACAATGTGCACACCTGCACTCAGGTGCCTGATGGCTTGTGCTTCATTCACACCTGAAGCCTCGTGTTAGGCTTCAGGTCTTCGGACGAACACGTGTATCTATCGATGTGTAATGTGCTCTGACACCGCTGTGTTGACAGAAGAGCTGTCAAGATGAACCGTAGCCTGGCTGTAGGATGTAACCACTGCAGACAAGGTGTAAGCTGAGATGGCGTTTTGAAAACTCTGACTTTAACATGATTTAAATATATCAGCTGAACAAAGTGTTGTGTGCTTGAATTCCTGAAACTGGATGGAACAAGAAAATATATGTTTTTTGGGGGTTGAAAAATGTACAGCACCAAAGTCAGCATTGATGAAATGAAGGGCTGTAAGTGAGTCATATGGATTCACCATTCTGGGTGACAGGGAACAGAGAGCTGAATCATCCCACACAGAGCATTTCATGGATGACCTTTCCAGTCTTCAGTATGAGCGGCAGTAAGATGAAATGCAGATGCTTAGGACAGTGAATGCAGTTCAGGCGGGGGTGAGCGGTGCCCTGTGGACAGGGAGTCCCTGTCACTGAAATCCAGTGGCCCAGAATTCTTCAGCTGAGCTTTGAAAAGCTCTATCGACTACAGCCGGCCAGCTAGATGACAATCAGAATTGAGGAGACGTTAAGCTTCCTCACATGAATCTGCACAGAGCGGGAGTGCATCTGATAAATGCTGGATGTCAATATGATAATGCCAAACGTGTACTCATGATACGAGGCCATGCAACCCGCATTGTAGGCCTGTGCGGTACAGTATCAGTGATGGGTCTTCTCTGCTGCCTAAACGCTGTCAGATTCACTGACTAACCTTTAAATATAGTTTAATTCATTGACTTGTATTACATTGCATTAAATTCAATGATATCCAATAGTCTATTCTCTTCATTTTACACCATTCAGATTTGGAGTTGGCGACACCAGGGGCATCTAGCAGGCGTACGATGACGTCACACCTTTTGTTGGATTGTCGGAGATAGCGAACAGTGTCTAGCGTGTGTAGCGCCGCCGTGGACCAGCTAGCAAACAGCATCTGTAGCACACTTAGAAACCTGCGCAATATAAATATAAAAATATATTTCCGTGTAGATTTTAAAGCTGTTTTTTCAACCAATAATGGCTGACAGCGGAGGAGAAATTGAATTGGTGAGGCTAGCCAGCCTGTCGCAGCCGGGGAAAGGTGTTTGTCCGCCACTTCAACTCACTAACTACAGCGGTACCTCCCAGCCTCCGAAGAGTGCTGCACACTGCTGGGAATGCCTGATATTCTCCACTGATCCACTTGGTGTTTGGAGCCATAGAGGGTTTGCAAACTTGACACAAAATCACAGCTCGACACTTACAAGCACCGGTGCATTTGAAAACTTTTGAGGAAGCCCGAGTGGATCCACAGCTTAACGAGCAACTGTGCTGGGACACGGAGCTCAACAATGATTGGACAGACTGGACTTCCAGCATTAGTCTCCACGGCGATAGAACAGGTCTTATTATTGGAACTGAAAACTCAGATAATCTGTTCAACAGAGTAATTGAAGTCTTCTTGAGGAAAGAAAGGAGGATGGATTGTGTACAAATAATCAAACTTATTGGTGAGTATAGGCTATAATGAATAATACATTTTTGATATTTTCTTGTCATTTTATGAAGTAATGATGCTTCTGCTAGAGAGGTGGCGTAGCTGTTTCTGCAGTGAAAGGACACTTGTTGAATTGTGTTATATGGGTTTCTTGCTTTGTAACGGCATTCATTCTTGCTACATTCGATACCTGTCTGTGTCTTGTCATATTTATATTAGGGCTGTCAAACGATTAACATTTTTAATCAGATTAATCACAGCTTAAAAATTAATTAATCATGAGAACTATGTCCAAAATATGCCATTTATTTATGTATATTGTTGTGGGAATGGAAAGATAAATGAAAGATGGCGGATATATCCATTTAACATACAGTATCTATGTTTATTATAACATTTTTCTGCGTGTCAAAATGAAAGTCAACCCACACACCTATCAATCATCAAACCGTGGGGTCTTAGGCTGCGGCCCCACGAGGACGAATTTGGTCGTTTGCGTTACTGTTTAGTGTCATATAGACCGTTCGGCCACACGAGGACGACCGAATACGGCACTAAGCGACTGAGGAAACGACAACGGGTCCCAAGGTGGATAGAAATGCATACGCCACTGTCTGGGGGGTCAAACAGCTCCGTGTGTGCGCCCTATACGGACATTTTCAGATCACTGATAGTGATTGCGCAATAGCCCCGCCTCTCCCCACCTCTTCTGCTCACCTCCGCTTACCCCGCGCCAGTGCTGAAGTGTTTCGCCACCAACAACAACAACAATGGCGGATCGCAGAGTTGCTATCGTGCTCCGGACGCTATTGACCATGCTACAGTTGTTTGTGCAACATCTACAGCAATAATGATGAGGCAATAGCCCCGCCTCTCCCCACCTCTGCTGCTCACCCCCGCGTCAAAGTAAACTGCACCCTGAATTCAGATTATTTATCTTTCTCTCGCGAGTGAAGTCTAATCTGACAGGACGGAGACACGCAGCTCTGCCCACCTGCAGCTCCTCCCGCTGCAGCAAAACACACACTTCAAGTCAGATCATCGCCCTTAGCTATTTTAATTACCTCTCAAACTCCCTAAACTAGTTATAAATATGTTTATTTTTACTGTCGGCCGGGTCACTCATTACTGGATCAGCTGCTGCATGAGACTGGCGCTGTCCGAAGAGAGGGAGGAAAAAGAGAGGCTCCGTGTATTTTATCATTATATTATATAGAGTCGTTATTCATTTGTTTTAAAGCTCAATAAATAACAAAGAAGACCTTTGACCGACACTTTTATAATTGTGTCCGGAAGATTTCAACTTTAATACACGTTGACTGGCGAAAAACTCTGCCCGGTTCCCTCGGCCAACCATGACAACCATGCTTCTTCGCTGCTTTTGTGGAGGAAGTTACAGCGCCACGTACAGGCTCCTGCATATGTACTGCAGCTTCTCCAGCGGTTGGAGCTAAACGGAGCGGTCTCGTGTGGGCAGACACTATCCGGATAATTATTGCATGTGGACGGAAGCCGTTTGCGATTGCGTTTGCGTTAATCCTATGCGTTTAGCCGTTTTCGTCCTCGTGGGGCCGCAGCCTAAATTCATTACGTGTTGATTTCTATCAACGGGGGAGTACTTCAGGAAAGTCGACAGGGGGGGGGGGGCGGCTAGTGGAGTACTTCGTGACCACAGAGTGTGAACGTTGTGATCAGCTGTTTTAGCGCAGTTCTCCAGTGAAGGGGGGAGTCTCCCTCCGCAGCCGGTTGGCGTAGTTTTAGCACAGTTCCGTTGTACAGACCGACGTTAACAGCAGCCCTGTCTGTGCACACGGAGACCGACTCTGTCGTCCGGTGATCTAACCGCCTTCTGGAAAAGCTTCACAAGTACGTCGGTACGCAAATGCGCTTTGTGACACAAGTGACGGTACGCATTTCAGATTACGCACATAACCTGCGTACCAGTTATGTGCACCCCTGTACCAGAGCCATATTATTACTATTATATGGCTCTGCCCTGTACTACAGCAAGAGTATTCTCCGTCGGGACTTCCTGCAACAACACCACGCCGTTATCAAAGATGTTCTATTGAGAAGACGATCACTACGTGACAAAAGTTTTCAAAACCGTGGCTACTGAAATCAATCTTACTAACTGCTGTCTGTGCAATTTACTCCGCGTGAGTTGGCAGACTTTATTTAGCTTACTTTAACATCATTTTTCAGCCATACCCTGGCGCTGCCACTGGTGGCACGTATGGGGCGGGCCATTCTGCACATGCGTTAAATGCGTTACATATTTTAACGCAATTAATTCAAAAAATTAATTACCGCCGTAAACGTGATAATTTTATATACGTGATAAATATATATATATATATATACTGTCTTCTTGCTTGGCTTCTTTATTTTCTTTTCTGCTTAGAATTTCTTCTTTCAGTCTTTTGTTCCACCTTAGACCTTGAAAATATTCCCCTTGAGTGAGTATGAAGAAACAAAGACATGTCCATACAGTGAAATAAGGTTGTCTGGCTTCAGAGACTTTGACAAGGTGACTCATAAATGGGTGTTACAGAAGGAGAGCAAGACATGCTGAGAGAGTCTGGAAACTCAATCCCCCTTTATCCGGCGCTGATGGTGTGCCGTGGTGGACCATCCGTCTGTGATGCAACCTCGTAAAGATGTCATTTACCCAAATCAAAGACAAAAAGGACTCTGTTTTACTTACCGGTAGTCCAAAGGTCCTGGCGAGTGCACGTCTGTCAGGATCACACGAATAGAGCCACAGATAGAGTGATCACAAGCGAGGTGGAAATCGCTGACTCACCAGTTGCTTTTGAGCAGCCGTTAAGTGATGCCTTCCTGGGAGTTTCCCCCCCCAACCTGGACTCTCTCATTATGTCCTGGAGAGTCTTTTATGATCTCAGGCATGTTTCCCATGATGCCCCATCTGTCTGTCCTGCTGTGACAGAGGGCCCGGCCTCCTCTCATTCCTGTCGGACAGCTCCATCACTCACCTCTGCCTGCCGCTATCTCTACATCAAAACAATGCTGTGCCAGAGTGAATTAGTATGTCCTTCACCTTGGGAGGAACCTTGTCATTACTTTACCCAGACTCACAACGAGAAGATATGATTTAGCACATGTTACAGGAAGCGCAACATTGGTATGTCCTCAAAGCGGCAGGCACTGCGATGTGTTGGGTTTATGGGTGTCTGGCTTTTTCTTTGGTGGAGTGTGTGACTTTGAGGAAAAAACGTAAACCATATTTTTTGCACCAGATGCTATAAATGATCATTTTAAGTGCGCTCAATCACCATGTCTTTGGACAGCACTAAACGCGTCACCAACAAAGGATTACAAGGTGAACCAGAGTTCATGAAACGTTCCCCTGGATCATAGTCAGTTGTTTAGTAAATCACAGCAGTCTTTCATTTTTTTTTTAATAAGTACACACTCGGATTATTTCTAGTGCACACAATGTGAATTGCTCCACTTTGAGAGGATTATGGCACAATAAGACATGTTTGACCACAGTTTATGCAGTAGTGTATGCAATCTTAACTTGAAGAAGAAAAGGTCGTAGCAGGATTTTGGAACTATACAAACCTGTCCACCGGGGTTTACTCTAAAAACATTGGATAATAAGAGTGGCAGTAAAAGAGACATTATGTGTCCTTCCTTGCCGTTTAAGTCAATACATAGCCAATAGTACGCCATGTTGTTGACTTTCCCAACAGGTGTTCTGTCGGGTCGTTTTGTAGGTTCTTTAACCATTTATGTATTTGGTTATACTGGATACCACGTTGGAAAGATACTCACCAGACACACACAGAAAAAACTAAAATGGCTTCAGAACATGCGTGTTGAAGACTTGTTCCTCAGCTGGCTGACGGCACACAGGAATGGGATAACATATTCTAATGATGCAGCTCTTCGGGTGCACTCAGCCTTTACGGACCAACCAGTAAACAGGTTCATGTGCTGATGTATAATGTAGAACCAAGGCTTATTCAGAGCTTTGCCTATGCAACATCATTTCACAATGCAAGTGCAGCATGTGTCATGGCATTTGAGTAAAACGTACTATAACGTAGTCAGGGTTGTGAGGGGTAGTTTGAAAGTGTATTTCGTTATTCTTAATAGTTTCCTGTAAAAAATATGTAATCAGAAACCGAAGAAAAGAGAAAATAAATATCAATAAGATGACTTTCAACTTAGTGTATTATTAAACCAAGATATTTAGTATGAAAACATTTATAGGGAAACCTGCCTGTCATAAAGTGTATTCAGGCAGTAGCCTATACACCCACAAGCAAACACACATGAGCACATACCAAAGTTAAAAAAGCAGAAATAAAATCTGAGCTGACAGAAAATGCATGTATGCAGTATTACATAACGCAATTATAAACAAAGCTGGCAAGAATGGGTTAAAGCTGTCTCCTTTGATGTGGGACTTTATGAATCTCTTACTGTTTCGCCCACTTGAAGGCAAACCATTGTAACATTAAGGCCCTTCACTTTGGCTCCAACGTTTAACCACTGTTGTTGACACTGGTTAGATCAACATATATGTATGTTGTGTGGTTACTAAAACATGCACATGCACACACTTACACAGCTTCATATAACAATTGAATACTCCATTGCCTCCTTGACACTTCTGCTTTGATGACCTTGCTGCCGAACACAAACCATTTTAAAAGCTTCTGCTGCTGAGCAAAGCAAGCGGCGTGTCCTGTGTGATACGGATCAATATAGACCCTGGAGAAGTGCGCCTCCTTTATAGCCGCTGAACCTGAGCCAAAAGGGTTAAAGGAACGAAGGAGGGCAAGGGCAGGCGTGGATGCAGACAGAATGCTAGATTAGGAGGAGAAGGAACCAGGATAAAGGAAGACAAGGATGGGCCAAAGAAGGCTGCTGAGTCTGTGAGGAGACAAAATACAAATACAAACAGTTCATGAGAAATAAGGCAGCAAAAACAGACGGATTCATTCAAGGATGCTTTAGAGAGGAAAGAGCAGACAGGAGGTTAACACAAAGAGAAAATAAACAGCAGCAGAATTACCATTGTTGCTGCTTTGTTGTGGAAAACAGGCAAGGTCGTTCCAGTCCTTAGAAAAAGGAAGTGAGACTTCCTGGCTGCTGAATATACACTCATCTGAACCAAACAAAATAAACACAAGAACAAAATCTAAACTGGAAGTTAATTGGATGTTTCTTTTCATGATACCGTGCAAAACGGTGAAGCCACTGAACAAAGAGCAGCATCGATCTATGGATACAAACACCGCTCCCAATGGAGGTTCCATGTGTTCGAAAAGCCCGGCTGAGGTCAGTTTCCACCTTAAATGTGTTTTCATTTGGTCACCGTGAATGAAAGTCAAGCCTGTGACATGTCAGGTCACTTGTGGGCGTTTGTCAGGAAGAGCCAAGGACCGTGCGGATGTGAACGGTGGATGGAAAAGCTGAATCAGTGCCTGGAGAAGTGAGGGGGGGGGGGGGTGTAATTGCCCTGCAGCTGATGTTCACGTTATGCTGGTTGTGTGCTTCTCCAGAACAGACAGTGGATATTACCAGAGGCAACGCATGCCTATAAATAAGACAAGAAGCACGGAAAGGTAATATTGACAAGGGAGGAGAGAGTGAAGGAGTCCATTAGTCTTATAAAAAATGAAGGCAGGCGTTAGTGGTCAGGCTCGGAAAACAACAAGAAGTTGAACAATCAGAGGGTTATTCTGAAGACAATGCACGCACAGTCAGTGACCTGGACTGGATGCCAGAAACGTCTGTTCTTTTCTTAGGGATTGGTAATGGAAAAGACGCAGCGGATGCACCAAATGCTGTTGCCGTACCGACACTGTATCCATCCTCTTTATCTGAAAGGCTTATCATTAGATCCACAGTTCTCCAAGTGCTTTATTTTCCTGTGGGGAACCTATTTTGGCACAAAGGTTACATGGTTACTCACTCATTGCATAAAGAGGATTGCAACGAAAAGGGGGCAACTTTAGCTTTGCAATTGAGCTATCGTTATTATCAATCATCCGGATACTACGCATGGCCAAATGAGACCTTTTGAGATGTGATCAGTGCTATTTGTCAAAGGACATGAAGGGGATGAATGTGGTGGTTGATGAGCATTTGGTCACATCTCGCTCAAAGGAAGGCTGAGTAGCACTCTGCATGCTCAAAAGGCAGTGTAACTCCACCAGCCACTTTAACCACATAAACAGATCTCTGCTAAATGTTTTGTTTTTGTTCTAGTAGCTGCAGATTCAAAGAGCAGCTTCTTAGCTCCGAACTGAAATGTGTGGAGATAGAAAGCACTAGAAAACAGATGTCTTATACCGGATGAAAAGAAGGCTGCCAAAACTGTACGAACACACTGAAGCATTTAACGGCTATGTTGGGTGTGTATCCATTTAATGCAAAACAAATATTTGGGTTTCCCTTATAATTGTTCCCTTATTACATGTGTGTGTATGTCGGTGTGTTGACAAGACTAGCTGTAAACCAACCTGTGATGCTAAAGATACTTGTTAACCCTTGTGTTCAAAAGCTGTTACCGTGCATGGTGTTCGCGGGTCAATGTTGACCCATTGAGAAAGGTGGAGTTCCCGTGGGGGGGGGGGGGGGGGGGGGAGGGAGACCAGGTGCGTGTTGCGAAAAACTATTGACAGATTCAAAAGTATATACATGTACCAACACAAACCTAAAGGCATCATTCCCAGTCTTAAACTAGATTGATATCACTGTAATATCTAGCTGTTAATTATGAGGCTACATTTAGCCGTCGGCTAGCTTAGCTTAGCCTAAAGATAGGATACAAAGGGAAACAGCTAGCCTGGCTCTGTCCAACAACAATAACATATGCCTAACAACACTTCTAAAGCGTACTAATTAAGATGTTAAATCTCGTTTGTTTTACCCATAGAGCAAAAATGATGAAGCACTATTAAGAAATCACTGTGGGACTATTTCTTGACTGGGAGCTGAAATAGTTGTTGTGCATATAGAGAACCGCAGTGACGCGTCCTAAAACCCGGATGTAAACTTCTTCCGGTTCCTTCGTCAAAAACGCAATGCAATTTCTCCATAGGATTTTGGAAAATAGCTCGAAATAAGGTCTGTGGTTGACACACATTTAAGAGAAGGATCACGTTTTGTTCAGCCGGATAATATCCACATGTCTCTCCTACTTTTATCATTTTTGAATCATAAATCTAGTCGCCAAAAGCGAAATGCTAACGTTATGCTATAAACGAACTACAAGCCAGGACAGCAGCAGGGTCGCACGACTTCAACGTCATGCCAACTTAAGATCGTTTCAACTGAAACTGAAACTGCACTTTGAACACTTTAAATATATTAACATTTTAAACTGTATACCCCGTTTATCTAGGCTCTTTTTGTTTTATGTATAGGCTACATGTCACACTGTGGGAAACGATATTTCTGGATGTATAACACATGTAGAATTTGTTTACAATAAAGCTGACTTTGACTTCCGCGTGCTTGCATATTTTAACAAAGCTTTTCATTTTAGCCACACTGAATTTAACTAGAAGTCATGGCTGTGTCAATTACCAGTCTGATATCGTTTTACAAAGATGACAAGAAGAATGGAGATAGAGGAGAGAACCACTACAAGTCAGGACACGTGCAGCCTCGATGAAGGTGTGCTTACCGGTGTTGTCAGGGCTAGCATGAGGGACAAGGTTTATAGTGTCGGTGAGTAGTGATAGCAAGAGTACCGTTAACCTAGAGTTAATTTATTCACATTAATTCCCATCAACAAATCCATTTTATGTGTCACATGAAATCTTTATTAGGCAAGGCAAGTTTATTTATATAGCACTTTTCAACACATGGCAATTCAAAGTGCTTTACAAAAAATGAAAGACATTAAGAAATGGCATTTAAAACCAGTCATTAAAAAGAAAAGCTAATAAAATAAACATGGATAAAAGTTACAGTGCAGTTTAAGATGTGAATAGTTCAATTAAAAGCAGCGGCAAAAAGAAAAGTCTTCAGCCTGGATTTAAAAGTAGTCAGAGTTGCAGCGGACCTGCAGGTTTCTGGGAGTTTGTTCCAGATATTTGGAGCATAATAACTGAACGCTGCTTCTCCATGTTTAGTTCTGACTCTGGGGACAGAAAGCTGACCAGTCCCTGAAGACCTGAGAGATCTGGATGGTTCATCATTTAGCAGGAGGTCAGAAATGTATTTTGGGCCTAAACCATTCAGTGCTTTATAAACCAGCAGCAGTATTTTGAAATCTATTCTTTGACACACAGGAAGCCAGTGTAAAGACTTCAGAGCAGGAGTGATGTGATCCACTTTCTTAGTGTTAGTGAGGACTCAAGCCGTGGCGTTCTGAATCAGCTGCAGCTTTCTAATAGATGTTTTAGTGAGACCTGTGAAGACACCATTGCAGTAGTCGAGTCTACTGAAGATAAAGGCATGGACAAGTTTTTCCAAATTCTGCTGTGACATTAGTCTTTTAATCCTAGATATGTTCTTTAGGTGATAGTAGGCTGATTTAGTAACTGTTTTAATGTGACTGTTGAAACTCAGGTCAGAGTCCATGACTACACCTAGATTTCTGGCTTTATCTGTTGTTTTGAACATTGCAGACTGAAGCTCAGCGCTAACTTTTATACGTTCTGACTTGGCTCCAAAAACCATTACCTCAGTTTTATCTTTGTTTAATTGGAGAAAGTTCTGACACATCCAGTCATTGATTTGTTCAATGCACTTACTCAGTGTTTGAATTGGAGCATAGTCTCCTGGTGAAATTGTTACGTACATTTGTGTGTCATCTGCATAGCTATGGTAACTTATTTTGTTGTTCTTCATTATCTGAGCCAGTGGTAGCATGTAGATGTTAAAGAGAAGAGGCCCCAAGATTACAAATAGTACACACCAGAAAACACAGAAATATCCATGAAATAAACATACAGTAGGCTATAAACAATTAAAGGGATAATTGGGAAGGCATTACAAATGCAAATATATTTTAAATAATAAAACAATCCCACCACCACAGGTATCACTATCTACAGGAGAAGAGGGAATTCTCTCCACAAAATGTGAATGCCCAGGTGGAGAATGGAAATGCAGTCATGCGGCTCATTAGCCATCTTTGCCATCCACACTTTCAGCTGCACTGACACCCCCTGTCAGTGAGAAGCCAACGGCAGCTAAACGTACGCATCCAGTGGAGGAGCTATTTCCTCCAACCAATAACTCATTCAACCCGCTGACAAGAGAGGCCACCTCCGAAGATCGTGACTGGCTGAGGGACAGACTCGGGGGCAGGTTCTCAGGAATGTCTTGGCTTCTCTCCCCCGAGCCAGAAGAGGAACACTACAGCTTGGAAACACTTACTGTTCCTGAAATTCTCAAACCTGTTGGGCATCAGGGACCTGAGGCAATGGTGGCAAGCATGGCATTGTCTGAGGAGCAACAGAGGGCAATTCAGGTGGCTACCACTGGTCAGCGAACCAACCCAAACTGGCATTTGTTCAGGAAAGGAAGGTTGACTGGCAGCAACATTGGAGCTGTCCTGAGGTCAAAGCGTGTGACTGCTGCCCTTAGTGCCAGGGTGCTAGGGCAACAACAGACCCTTGGTGGTGTTTTGTCTGTACAGTGAGGGACTATGAATGAATGTGAGGGCGTCAGGGCATTCACCACTGCAACCCAGATGCAGGTCCATGAGTCAGGTTTGTGGCTCTCCCAATCAGGAGTGTTGGGGGCATCTCCAGATGGTCTGGTAGGGTCTCCCGCTGTGCTGGAGGTACAGTGTCTCTACGGAGCCAGGGAAATGACAATTAGTGAAGGATTGCAAATCAAGGGCTTCTATGTCAGTAAGGAGGGAGAAACATTCAGCCTGCGTGAGGAGCATCCTTACTGGCACCAAGTGCAAGGTCAGCTTCACCTCACTGCAAGAGAGAAGAAGAAATTAAGAAATTGTGAATCGTTTTTAATTTACATTTACTCGCCTTTGCAATGTTGTGGTTGTTAGAGTGTTAGGTTTCCTGTCAGCTCGTCTGTTGGGAAGATATCAAATATTAGTTTCATGGAAGTCACACCGTCACATATAAGAGCGTTAAGACATACAGTACATCGGCTAAAACAAAACATCTAAAGATATAACCTTGCACTTTGTCTCGTGAACATTTTCACTATTTTGACATTTTTATAGATCAAAATTGAACTAAAGAAATAAAGGTAGATTAATCCATATTGAAAATAGGTGTCAGCTGCTACACTAATTATAATAGTTATATTTCTTAATTAATCCCAATTGGGGAAATGTTTGTGTTGCAGCAGCATAACAAGAAAAACAAAATATAAGTTATTATATATACGAAAGTATGTGAGGGATGGAATATTAAATTGAATATAAATGTAAAATGTACATGTGATTTTACGTCCAAGAGAAGCTATGGAGCAGAGAGTTCTCTGCCAGCCAGAGGTGATTTGTTATTAGGGAAATCAGTTTGACAGATTGAACTGACTACAATCTTTAGTCACATGGTGAAACGTTATGCTGCTTGTACTAATTAGACTTATCATATAAGCCACACAGGTTTTAATAGGATGTATTCATTATCTTTACTTATGTTGCGGTCTTTTCAGCAGCGCCATCTCTAAAACGGCGAGACAGTCACTACCCATCATTTACATTTCACGTGACATGGACAAAAATGTAACGTCAGCTTACCTCATGGCACGAATCCAGACTCTCCTTTGGAAAACATTGGCCGGGAAACGATAGAACGAGCACGTTTCATGCGAAGACCTGTGGCTGCAACCCGGAGCAAAGCAACACACCATTGCGTAGCTAACTAGTAGCGCTAGCTTTAGCTAGCTTTAGCTAACGTTAGCCAACGAAACAAACTGCCGAGTACAATTGGAAAACACTGGTAATTAATTGTTCTATAATTTGTAAAACTACGGTGTTAAAAATGACCATTTCAAAAATAGAGATTCTAATGGTAAGATATAGATATACAGATACTAAAGATACTAAAGATAGGCAGGTACTTGCTTTCAAGCAGAACATGGGGGAAAATAAACTTAGCGGGAGTGTTTACGTGTGTAGGCGTAATGACGTACAACGGCCTCGACAATTTCTGTAGTCCTATTCAGCCACTCGGTAACAACCATCGTTTTTCAGACACGTAAACTCTTCAAAAATCACCAGTGGGGTCACTGCTGATGTATCTACTGTCGTAGAACAAAACGTGATTTATCTCTTAAATTTGTGTCAACCACAGACCTTATTTCGAGCTATTTTCCAAAACCCTATGGAGAAAATACATTGCTTTTTTGACGAAGGAACCGGAAGTGCTAAAAATGCAAACTTACTTCCGGGTTTTAGGACGCGTCACTGCGGTTCTCTATTACGGCCCGTCCACACAGCGGCGTGCGTTAAAGCTTCCAACGCTTCTGCCCATTCACTTTGAATGGGGTGACGTCACTTTTAGCCGAACTGCATTGTGGGAAGCGACGTGGAGCGTTGCTGGCGTGGCTCGCTGCAAAAGTTGAGCAATGTTCAACTTTTGATGCCTCGGCAGAAGCGTCAGCCAATCGAATCATATGCCAGTCCAAGCTCTATCCAATCAAACCGCTGCTTGTGTGTCAGGGGCGGGAGATTCCTGTGATTGGTTGTTGGTCGAGTGTCAGACACGCCCGCCGCTGTGTGGACGGGCCGTTAGGATCACTGAAGAGCAGTGTTGTGCTAGTTACTTCATTTCAAAAGTAACTCAGTTACTTTACTGATTACTTACACCAAAAAGTAATGCGTTACTGTGAAAAGTAACGTTTTAGTTACTTAAAAAAGGGCTCCCATTATATTAATGCCCTTATAGCCTTCATGTCAGTACTGTTATTGCATTGGAGAATAATACAATCTGTTGATCAACTTGACATGCACTATATGCAATCTGGATAGCATCGATATTAGCTGGCTTTACATTTTTGTATATTCTTTCTCCAGGTAGTTGGAAAAGGTTTTCCGTCCCATATGCCGTGTGCCACCCGGACATGCTATCATGCTAACTAGCTCCCTGAAAGCGGGTGACTCCAATGTAGCAATAGCCTGCATGTGTTCTACAACATACCGTGCAATGGCTTTATCGACTTTTCCCTGGCTAGCAGTCCCTCGGTTAAAATCCAGCCGCTGTTGCTTCGGTGCAGGTGGAGGTGGAGTGGCGTCGGCTGAGTCTCTGTGGTCTTAGCTACTAGCTTCGTCCTAGCATGTTGTTTTTGCAGATGTTTTAAGAGATGTGAATGACTGGTTTGGGCAGTAGATAGGCTCTTTGACCCACCAGGAGACAACTTACATTTAACTAAAACGTTCTTTTCTTTGTGCTCGACAAAAGTGAAATAGTGGAGAAACTAGACTTGAGCTCCGCCGCCGCCATGATAGGCTTGTTAGTAAACAACACAAACACGCCCACAGCCCGTCTCCGCATATGACACAGGAGTATCTAAGTACATTTACTCAAGTACTGTACTCAAGTACAGTTCTCATCTCTGTTCACCTGGCTGTTGACTATATAAAAAAACTAACGGAGTAAGTAACGGTAACTGAGTTACTGAATTTAAAAAGTAATGCGTTAGAGTACTAGTTACTGCCAAAAATAACGGCGTTACAGTAACGCGTTACTTTGTAACGCGTTACTGTAACGTGTTAGTCCCAACACTGCTGAAGAGATAAAAGAAAATACTAAAGGCCATACTTCACCAGAGCAACATTCAACCTGTTTATTACATATTACAGTATATTACATGTTACATTCTGTGATTTTAATTTTTTTTAATTTTTATTCTACAAGTTTCATAAACTTTATCTGCATTTTTGCACGGATCAAGGACTTTGGGTTTTGTCCCTAATCTTTACTGTGTGGTAACAACAATGCTGCAGCCAGCTCTCCTTGTGTTCTCCATTCTAGTGAGGAACATCTGCTTTGTCCCTTGGCCTGTTTGATACATCGTGTTGCCAGATATGACAATACATTGGCAAGCAAAGTCAGTGGGCCGATGCCATAGAAGCCAGCAAATGGGCTGGATCAACAGAGATATCGTTGGATTCTACCCTCCTCAAAAGCCTTGGCATCTTTTTAGAAAGCCAAGTGACCAGAGCACTTGGAAAAAAAGACATGTAGTCTAAATATTGGAGATGCTACAGAAATCCTAAACAGATTTGACTTCAACTAAGGTGATCAATTTCAACATTGAATTCATAAATGATGAAAGAGTACTCATGTGTTTGACACACACAGATGCTTCATGGATCCCGGCTAAGTATGGCTAACACAATCATGCTACACCAGGAGCTATCAATCACCCCAGGGTCGCAGAGGGGCCGTGCCTCTTTTACTGCGGCAGCAACATCCAGCCTCACTGACAAACCCGCCAGCTTGCGCATTTTAATAATGCAATTCCTCTATTAGGTCACATTTAATTAACGTTGTAGTCCAGACTAACTTTACCCATGCCCAAACCATACACCCATGTAATAAGAGTTTAAAGTTACCCGGCAAACTTGTATTTGCAGATTTGCAAGAAGCTGGTGACGCAGGGGACGGAGGGGGGCTGCTGTTCATCGACACACACCACACACACTGCAATGATATAGAGATGGTTCAATATTGGCAGATCATCCCTTAGATGGGGTCTCACAAGAGCAAATGTCATGGGGAGAGGGAAGCAAAGGTGGACCACAAGCAGGAAACAAGACACAGGACAAAGCTGAACAGAACTTCCCCAAGAACGACAAACGACGACAAACAGGGATCACATAATCCAAAGGATGAGACACAGTTGGAGAGGGAATAGGCGGGAAAAGACAAAGAGTAAAAATAGACATTACACAGTGGGAGAATACTTGGTGTACAAATTACACAGGAGTATTATATTTAAGGATAAGGATAAGCCTTACTGACATTCAGTTTCAAATTATAACGTATAAAACCATAAAATGTTTCGATATTGGGATTCTCTCTTCCCAAGCGGCCAGGTGTGTTGGAGGGGGGGTTACTAACTAGTTCACAAGCTTAAATCAGAATAAAGACCAAAACAATTACAAAAAACAATAAAATTAACTGCTTATTAAAAGGAAAATGTAATTTAAGTTTTGTTTTGCAAGGTAATCATTTGAAATCAATTTAGGCCTCAAAGCCAATTATTTTCTGATTTGCAATTTACATAACTATACGTCCCAACATTACTTCCATGCCCACTGAAGAGTTACAGAGGACTTCTCTTTGTTATGTGATATCATATCTTATCTTATCGTCCAAACCGTGTCATTTCCTGGGCAATATGCTCAACTCCTACGATTCACATAAAAGTAGCAGATGTTCATTTTCATTTGTCCATTTTATGGATATTTAGTTCAAATCTGGATGGGTCGTTCTCACATTCTCATTTAACAACAATACAATAAACATTTTACAAATAATGTATTCACTTTTAGCACAAACATATTCTAACTCTGCTGCCATGTGTTCCATGTATTGTGGTGTCCCCCACCCATTATCAGCACGTGCTCTGTGGTGCTGGTCCTTCCCTGTACCCAATGCACACAAGGACATTATGTTAAACCCATATCTGCCTTAATTATATGACACAGTTTTCAGCTGTATAAACGTGAGTGTGTGGTTTGAGAGAAACCTACTAAAACCACAGGTTGAGAGCTGTGCTAAATATAACCTTCACTGCCCACTTGCTGTCCATGTGCTGGAGTGCTGGACACCATCATGCAAGCAAACAGCTGACGTGCTTGCATCTAATGCAATGCCAATAACAACAAGAGAAAATAGCAATAGTAACAAATGCTGTTTAAGCTTAATACATTCATCAAAAGCATTTTTTATGTAATTGTAATCGAATACAGTTACCTTTTTTTTGTATCCTGATTACGTTATCTCATGACATGTAATCCGTAACGCTCCAAACCTGTATTCTGTGAAGCTACAAATACCCAGCAGGGGGTCCATTCTCCACCCGCCTCTTTATTTCGATGTATGACAGTGAAGAAAAAGCACAGGACTCAGTTATGGAGATAGATTTAATCAGCCGGCAGTGTTTGCTAATGGAGACAAGAGATCTAGAAAGAAATGTGGACTTGTACTGCAAATGATAACATGTCCAGTTATCGCAGGACAAATTGAATGCAGGCTTCCCAGGCTCAATCTGCTTACTTAGTGTTTGCTTGTGTGTTACTTGGCAGGATTGGAGACGGCTGCGTAATTGTGTGGCTGGACTGAAAGCGAGCAGGCTGCTTTTCCATCCAGGCACCAAACAGATTCAGGCAGCTCTGCCATCATGTGAACAGTCAACTTTCATTTCTGTACAGCTTCTTAAAATTGTTTTTTTCTTTATAACTATGTTGAGCCCGCATGTACTTCCAGATGCAAACATGAGTGATGACTGTTTATTTGAGCAGCTAAAGGAAGTGGTTCATTATGCTGTCGGCTTGTTCCTACAGGAAATTGATGAACTGTGTCAGTGTCTTGATGCAGTGCTGAGAAATAAAAGCCCACTTCATCACACACCAAGTGGTGTGTTCACAAGCTGTCTGCCCACAGACTCACCGTTCTGCTGATGAAGACTAATAAACACATTTAGTAACTGTGACTGTTACATTTAACACCATAACCAAAAAATGTAGCTTTTAATTGCAAGTCATTTTCTGAAACTTGAATTCATGACTACACAACAATCAAAGTTAAAATGGAACATCTTCCCAAACTCAGCTAAGGTGCTTCTTCAGGACCGTGTAACAGCTGTCATCAGATTCTCATGACTGTTGTTCAGAAAAAGGCCCACATGCACGTGAGACATGTGACGAGAACAAAAGAAATGCAATATCCAAACAGAAGCTGATGTTTCTATGGCAAGCAAGTCCTGGTTAGCAACAGTTTTGGCTACTAGTGAAATGGTGTGTGTTCTTAACAAGGTTTTGATCAACCACTGAAGACAACTATCTGAGTTTACATGGAGACATCTTGTAATAGAGTATTAAAATAAAAACACAAGAGAAAACACAATTAAAGTTAGATCATTATAACTGACTAATGAGTACTGACTGCAACATTTTCATACTTTCGTGAACATTTCAAATGAATGTAAACACTGAAGATTATTCAATTAGCTGATTACAGTTGAATCCTTTTTTCTTGACTTTCTAATCTCAAATGTTTGAGAAAAACTGATGTGCAAAGAGACTTTCGAGCAGAATCAGAATCTTTCTATGAGAAAATGATAACACTGCATATTGCAAAATACTAGAGATACTTTTTTTTTGTTTTAAAGATTGTTTTGTGGCAACCCATGCCTTTATTGACAGAGGGGTAAGACACGCGACTCAATTTTCCAAGGCCGGTTTGGAACCTGGGTCCTCCGCTGGCGGCTCCACCTATGCAGCGGCCGATTCAAGACATTTGAGAAGTTAATGGACCTGAAGTGCATTTTCTTAACCTCTTAAGCCCTGAGCCTGTTTTTCAGGTTTCAGGCTCGAAAATGCCAATAACACAACAAAGACTATATTACTTCTAAAAGGGGTACATTAATAATCTTTTCTCTCAAAGTAAGGTTACATCTGTGAGTTGGATGTAGAAGTGTCAGAATCAATATAGATGTTTTTATTTTAAAGTAAATTCAGATGGAACACAGTAAAAACATGTAAATTCTAATGTCCGCCTAAAAAAAACGCATTACTTATAGTGAAAACCACCCTTGAATGATGGGCTAGTAGACTAAAAGCTTTAGGAATCCAAACTATAACATATAATAAGTACCCTGTATCAAGATTAATGATAAACAAGTGAAATTTGACCTTTTTAGAGAGGTTTAGAAAAATAAAGTCCAAGCGGACTCACCTCTGGGTAATTTGGGAACCATCAGTTCCATTTGAACTTTTTCACTGTAAAAATCATTTTATTACTTTGAATTATCACTATAGGTATTCATTCCATCCAAATACAACTGTTGTGAAAAAAAAAAAATAGGCCTACTCTGTTATCCTCTTACATGCCCCTTTCACACCAGCGCCTTTTCAGCTCCGGCTCGGAGCTAGAGCCTGAAAAGCGCCGGGTTTTCCAGTTCACACCGGAGCTGCGCCGGCTCTTAGCTCCGGAATCCGCTTCATTTCCAGCTCCAAAAAATTGTCGGTCCAGAGGCAAGAGCTTTGGAGCTAAGAGGTGACGTCGCTTACGTCTCTCTTACGTCGAGGCGTGCAGGAAACTAAACCCACCTCCCATGGGTCGACTGTTATGCCTGCCTACAAGCAGTAGTGCCTATAAACACACTTTATAAAGTCAGGCAACACTAACCAGGCTTCGTGTGATTCTGTTTATTTGTGCCTTACTTTGACCATCCGTTCGCTGTTATCGATCATTGTGGAGAGAGACAGACGTGTTGTTTTGTATTATTGCAGCTATCGGATGCAAGTAGTCAGTTTAGCTTCGGTTGCTATGCTAACATCACCCGTTTTATACCAGAGAAACTTTCATAACAGCGTTGTGATGCCAAACAGTGTCAATTCAGACTGACACACATTCACTTAGGCTAAGGGGAACTGGGGATATGCATCAGCTGCTTGTGTGAGTCGGACAGTGAATACTTTAGAGCGGCCGCTGCAGTGTGAGCTAACCGGGAGCTAACGGGAGAATAAACTCCTGTGGAAGAGCAGCACTGCAGCGGTCGGTAAATGCTGCAGAAACACATTAATAAACAATGAACCACGGCACTCTGGAGAAAAGCATAAGGTTGGAGAAGTCGTTATTCAATTTATTCTGGCTTCGTGTGATTAAAAGCAACACGATCATCGACCTGACGCAGTTGTTGTGAGCTGCCGTAATGGCTGCCGTTGGGGGGCAAATCAGCGATGTAAACGGTGACGTCATGACGCAGCAAGGGCAGCTCTGGGGCGCCAGTGGGCGGTGTGCACAGAGCGGGAGCTGAAAAGGGAAACCGGAGCTGAACCAGAAAATCTCCCGCTCGGAGCTAGAAACTGAAAAGCGCTGGTGTGAAAGCCGCAACAGTGAGCCTCTGAATTAGCCCCAAGCAAAAAATGCTAACCTATTACTGCACCGAAAATCACTGCTAGCTCCCTTATTACTTATCCTAGCTGCACATCCAACACATTGTTTATGATCGTAAAGACACAGAATCTAACGGTGCCCACCTCAACACTGAAAGATACAAACTCGCGACGTTATCAACAAAAACGTACATCAAAACAAGTGGCGCTAGCACTAATGCGCTAGGCTCACCTTCCTCTTTGTCTGGTCTTCAATGACATTAAAACGATAAAAACGATGATGTAGTTAATCCATAGGTTAATATCCAATGTGGCTGTGTCCCCTTTGAAATGTTCTGATAATCTATAAAACTGCAATTCCGTTATCTGCTGTCCGCTCTGTGCTCCATGCGCTCTGGGTCCTGCAATTCCTGCTTCCTTACGTAGTAAACAATAAGTAAAGTCTAATGCGTAATGTATTTAAGATGGCTGGCATTCTTTATACTTTACGCAGGACCATATCTCTGGAACCCATTGGTCGATTTGGGTGATTTACATATTTTTCTTAACCATTACATCCAATATAATCGATGGGCAGTTCCCAAATCCACGTAAACATTACCATTGCGGACGTAATAGAGAAGCAAACGAAACATATCTGAAAGTACAAGCCTGGACGGCAAAACTTTATACCCAGTATATTGCCATACATATGATGATGGATTATCAGTAAAAATGTCTACGTGACACAAAGACATTGGATTAACCTTGCGCGGCGTTTTTATTCCGTTGATCACAAATCAAAAAAGGTAAGACATAATTATTGTAATATTTTTAAAACCGGATGTTGTTTACTTTCTCTTTTCTGGCTGACAGCTCCAGGAATTCGAGGTCATACAGTGATGACATTACATGTGTGTAATCTGGGGAGTCTCAGCTTTAAATCGTATATATCTTGTTTGTGCAGTTAAGATAGTAATAAGGGCATTTCTACCGTGAGTTCTGTGTAAAAAAGCGTTAGCATTAGTTAGCATTTTTTCGCTCAATGCTAATTCAAAGGCTTGGTATTACTCTTGTGTTTTTTTTAGCTAACAACTTTTCTTATTGTTAGTTAGCGGAGTTTCTTACCTTTTAAAAGGGTATAAAACACTAATAGTTTCATAAATGTTAAGAAGCCCTGAGACATAGTCTCGTAAAAAAACGGTGGGAGGGGTCCACTGGGGGGACCTTCGGGCTTAAGAGGTTAACAAAGCAAATATAGAATTTACATGAGCACGAATGGATCATTCTGATAAGAAAAGTCAATCATGTGAAATAAAATATTTGTACGTAGCTTACTTCCTTGAGATAAATAGATTAATGGGAATGAACGTGTTAAACATGTACCACAAAGTTTAACTTCTTCATCAAAGTGATTTAGCTTAATATACTTCTAACAAATGTTTCAAACTAGGCTCACTGATTAACGTCAAATTAAAGTTAGTCAATGTAGCTTGAATTAAAATTGGAAAAGAGCAACAGAATGTCTGCAAATGTTGTAATGCAATTATAACTCTGTCAAATGTAACTATAATCCCCAAAAGGTGAGTGAAGATCTGCTACAGTGCATCCTCGTGGTAATACCGTTCAGGTCTAATGTGATGTTCTGATGTTCATATTGTCCGGTACATCTGTTGCAATATGTGTTCATTAGCATCTGTTGCTACATGTGTTCATTAGCATCTGTTGCAATATGTGTTCATTAGCATCTGTTGCTACATGTGTTCATTAGCATCTGTTGCAATATATATCAGAGACTGTGACAAGATACAGCGGTAATATGTGGGGAGGCTGTGGTGCAGTGGACTAGTGTGTTAGTGTTTGGATCTGGGGAGCAAAGGTCAAACCCCACTGCAGTCAGCATGTGGTTGTGTCCCTGAGACGCTTCACCCCAAAGTGCTCCTGTGGGGATCGCCCACAGTGTTGAGTGTGTAAGATGCTTTGGATAATGTGATGTAATATTTGAGTAGGCAATACAAGCCGTAACCAATCCCATCATGAGAACGCTAACATTGGCATGAGCAAGACTTTCTCTCGGCAGATAAACAATTGGAGATGCATTACATTAGTTTTACAGACATGTGTATGTAACTGCGTTCTGAAGGCACCTCTATTACATTAGAGGAGGAAAACACAACTGGCTGAAATTAGATATTTAATCAAACACAGGTCCAATACATCTGAGTCTGATTCTGTTATCACTTCATCATTCTCCATCCTTTTCCTTTCAGTAAATGAATGTAATGCTCCTGAACCGTGCAACTGCCTTCACTCATACAGAAAGAGGCTGTGGCTCAGTGGGTAGTGTGCTGGACTTCGAATCAGGGGATAGAAAGTTCGAGTCCCACTGCAGTCAGCATGTCTCTGTGTCCCTGGGCAAGACACTTCGCCCCAAATTGCTCCTGGGGGGATTGGGGCAGGCGGTTCTGGCGCAGCGGCAGCAATCTATCTCTGCATGATTGTCCTAAATCTCAAGCCTCTGTCTAGCTACAGCGCTCATCTTGCCTCCATGGTAAAACAACATGTTGAGGATCCATCCTTATCTGCACCAGCAACATCGTTGGATATCAAGCACTTCGGCCATGGTCTGCATATTATCTACAGTTCATTCATCTGGCAAAAAGGGTCTAAAACAAAAAGAGGAGAATATTGGCTCTGCTGTGTCTCTTGCTCTCAGGAGATATCCACCCGTGTCCGGGTCCCGGCGTCGTTTCCATCGACCTGATGGCTGGCGGCCCAGCGGCTGAGCCATCAGTCGGATTGCGAAGAGGCTGGCTATCTGAACAGCGAGCACCACCAGCGGGTCTCTGCGGTCTCGCGCTGATGGCTGCCGACCTAGCAGGAGGACCTGCAAAGGAGACCTATCATGCTATATTTGAATAATATATTCAAGGGCCATACCTATATAAGGTATATTCAGGGACGCCGCCAGGGATTTTGGGCCCCATGAAAATATATCACATTGGGCCCCACCACCAGGCACAGGCCACTTTGTTTATAAATTACCTCGAGGGCCGTACCAAATGGTCTAGCGGTCCGTATACGGCCCGGGGGCCGGAGGTTCCCCACCCCTGCTTTAATATAATAACATTAGTATTAATATCATAACCAAAATGTCTGTGATTAACATTTTGTTTACAGACTGATCACTCAATCATCAATCATCCTAAATAGAGTAAAAGCAGTTTTTTGTTTTATATAGATCATTGGCTATGTGGGAAAATACTGTGTTTGAAATGTATAATTTAAATTATACATTATACAGCTAGATTAGTTAGCTTTTTTGTTATATATATATATATATATATATATATATATTGTATTCCAGTCTCCCTGCAGATATGTTAAGTGGCATGTCATTCAACACAATGCTGCTCACCTCCTTCAGTTGGGAGAAAAGCTGGTTCAGGTTCAGCCTTATGGGGGGACAGGGCTGCTGAGCCTAAAGATGGATCTGTTGGTCCTGGCACCAGGGGGAGGGACAACTGATTTAGTATGAATAGGCGCTAAAAATGTGCCTGCATTTAATAAAGGTAGGGAGGTAAGAATGGAGAAACCAGCTCAAGTGCGCTAGAATTTGAAAATACACAACCGAAACAAATCTGCCCCTTCCTTCAGAGTTCCTTACAGAGCCCCTCCTCCAACACACACGAATGCGCACATGACCAATGAGGGCACGAGATAAGCTTGTGCACAGATGGAAGGCTGACAGGCAGATGGAAGTCATTTTTCCAAAAGTCCAGTCATTTTAGCCGGGCCGGCTCAGATGATTGGTCGTGCTTTTTACGGCGCCACGGCTTCCTCAGATGACCTTTTTGTATGTATTTATTGTCAAAGCATTTAATATATTCATTGCTATCGGATGTTAAGAGCATTCCATGGAATATAACAAGTGTTTCTGAAGTGAATTACCTACCACACCTTTACATCTCAGCTAAAAGAGCAGTGAAATTAAAGACCTCTGAATCTTCTGTAAAGATATTAACAGTACTTAATGTCAGCCTAGTAAACAAAAAACATTAGCTAGCGAGGCCTGCAGTGGAAACGCGCCATGAGGTAGCTGAGAAATGGGTCTCAAAACGAATCACCAAACATTTAGACAAAGGTTTCGCTCCACTCCACCCAGTGCCGGTTGGTTTCCGTGCTCACCACTCCACGGAGACAGCTAACTGTGTCTTTGTGGAAAAGGTTAAATGTATGTTGGACACGAGCCCATATTTAGGTGCTGTCTTCCTTGATCTCAGGAAGGCTTTTGACACTGTTGACCACCAAGTGCTTCTTTCAAAGCTGACATATTTCAATGTTTCGGCAGTTTCGATACATTCGTTTAAAAGGTCTCTCTAATGCTTTGGACAATGTTCAACACCGGCTGAACAACATTGCTTACAGTTAAATGTAAAAAAACAGTATGCATGATGTTCAGTAAACGACCAGTCAAAATCGAAGGATCCAATGTGTTTTTAAACGGAGCAGAAATAGAACTAGTCCCCCACTTCAAGTATCTTGGAGTCATACTGGACTCAAACTTGACTTTTAAGAAACATATCAAGAAAATATCCAATACCATTCAATTCAACTTGCAACATGTTAAACTAATCAGACCTTTCTTAACTGTCGATGCTGCAGAGTCCACTGTGTGATTCTGTCCCACATTTTACAAACTGGCCGTTTGCTTGAGCCACAAACCTGAAACCCACAACAGCTGTTCAAGAGAGCTATCCGGGTGTTTGACAGAAAGCCACATTCATACCACCACTGTACCATCCTTGAAAAACACAATTTCTTGAGTTTTGACCATTTTAAGTATTTTAAAAGTATGTGTTTTTTTATAAATGGACTGCCCCCCCCCCCCCCTTAGGGGAATTCACCCATAGAAAACACACTGGACGCTGCACTAGGTCAGAAACCAGAGGAGACTGTGAAGTCCACCGCAGACGGACCACTTTTGAACAAAATGTCCTCCCCATTGTGGAAGAGCCTCCCAGCTGAGATACGGATCGTCCCACTGTCAATAGCTTCAAAGGTCAACTCAGAGAATGGTTGGGAAACAACCAGACGTGCAATCAGCGCTAAATGCACTTCAACACGGGGGTAACTCCTCTTGCACTTTATGTAGCGCTTGTATCTTCTCTTGCACTTGATATGTCACAGCTGCTACATTGTACTGCCATGTGGTAAATGCTTATGCTGCTCATGCTCTTTCTATATCATGTATTTATTTTTGCCATGTCTATAACTGTCATGTTCATAAATGTTGTATGTTGACTACGGATGGAAAGTAGCTCAAAGATAAAATCCGGCTAATTTACATTTGAAAGCATTAGTTTGTTTAAAGTGTTCATCAATGTGCCCCGGTTCAAATAAACGATTCATTACAATAAAATAAGTTGCTTTGGATAAAAGCGTCGAACAAATGACATGTAATGTAATGTAATGTAAAGAAAGAATAAAGGAAGCGGGATTAAAAGCACACATCACTCATCGGCACACCAATCCACACATGCAGTTTCAGCTAAACACTTTCTTATCTCCAAAGTAACACCTGATTCCTCTCTTTTGTTTTGATTTTTTCCATTTCTCCCACCTGGTGGGTTGCACTAAACTATAATATTTTAGCTGATGGAATAAAACATTATCTTGATACATCCAACATTCCACAAAATACCATGCTGCCCTTTTGTGGCTTACCGCTCCCTCCACTGGCTTCCGGTAACTGCTAGAATCCACTTCAAGACACTGGTACTTGCGTACCATGCTGCGAATGGATCTGGCCCTTCCTACATCCAGGACATGGTTAAACCGTACACCCCAGCACGTGCACTCCGCTCTGCATCAGCCAAACGGCTTGCTGCACCCTCGCTGCGAAGGGGACCCAAGTTCCCATCAGCAAAAACACGTGGGTTTGCTATCCTGGCTCCAAGATGGTGGAATGAGCTCCCATTGACATCAGGGCAGCAGAAAGCTCACACACCTTCCGGCGCAGACTGAAAACTCATCTCTTTCGACTCCACTTCGAGGATAGAACTATTAACAAAGCACTTATATACTAATAAAGGACTGGCTTACCTAAAGCCAGTTGAGTAGCACTTGAAATGCTTGGCTCTTTGAAACCTGATGTACTTTATGATTCTGTTTTATTCAAGGTTGTGTCTTCCTGGTCGAACGCACTTATTGTAAGTCGCTTTGGATAAAAGCGTCAGCTAAATGCAATGTAATGCAATGTAATGTAATGTAATGTGGACCTTGACATTTTGGCCCAATGTCAAGTCCTGCTGTGTGTGAGCGCAATAATGCCAGAGCACTGACACAATTGAAACGTTGACTTTAATGAAATTGATCAGAGCAGATGAAAAATTAAGTGTTATAAAGTGTGTTTCTTTTTCTCTGGGTAGCATTCAGCCTTTCCTACGCAGTGCTTCCTGCAGCTTCATCCTTCTCCTCCGAGCTGACAGTATTTGTGATTGTGCATTATAAGGCCTTGTCGTGGGCTGCTGTTTAGTATACAGGAGCTGGTGAGGATCCTTAATACCTCTGCTATTAAAAACCAAATCACATTGCAAACACTTCATTAAACAGCCTGAGGCGCTGTCATTGGTTAATGACATATCGATGAGTGTGTTCAGTGGACAACAGCCGCAACAGCACTCTCTCTTTCCCCCCCGCTCCCTCGGGGTGTCATCTGTCACTCCATCTCCTGCTAATCCGTGTCACTGGAGGAGGCTGCAGTGGCCCCACTGGCTACAAGACGCATTCAAAATGTAGAGCTGTTATCTCTGCTGGGCTATTCCTTCACTTCGCATGGTTTAGAGAACGACATCGTGTGATCCGCAGCGCTTATTGTCCTCCGTAAACAGGAATTGTGGTCCGGTAATCAGATATTTTAAGACAAACAACTTAAAGCACCATAATTAATACAACCAATAAAATAAATAACTACAGGGAAAGCGAAAGGTGTGGGCATATCGATAAATCCACATAAAATGATCGTCCAACTCAGTTCCCCTCAGCTCTATGTAGATTCTTTGCTACTTATTGTGTCCTTCATATTTCACCCTTGTTTGCAGCTGCCGCAGTAAACTCTGAAAAATCAGACAATTAAAGTAAGCAAAGTTAAAACAGCGGCACAGTAAAGACCCAGATACTTCATTTATGAGTTTATATTTGTCAGAAGGACTCAAACACAACTCCACAATTGCAAATGTTCCTTAGTTATTGGATGAATGCAGCAAATGTTTGCTAACATGTAAGCCTTAACTCCATAAAGTGGGAAAGTTAGCGTCTTTGTTTTCAAGGGTGTTTAATGCATTTCAGTGAACCAAATAATAATTGATTTGTTCATGCATTTCCACAACCGAAAGGAAAGCAAGTATATAGTCTAGCTGCCAGCACTGTGAACCCGGATATGCTGAGTAATTACAGTTTTATGACAGAAATATATAGTAGGGGTCCCCAGCACATAAAAACTGCCGGATGCTAACTTGCATATGTTAGGCAATTATCATTAATTAAGTTGCCTCAATTAGCTGCAGACAAAAGCTAAACAATTTATCGGCCGATTTGGAAAATGTTGACGGTTTTTGAGGATCCTCAATAACCTCCGAAACCACTCCACAATTGTCCAAATCGGCAAGATTTGTTTTGCTATATTTGCTAAGCTAGCATCCGGCAGTTTCTATGTAGGCTACTGGGAATAGGACTCCATGAGAGACTAAAAGGCTACATTACAGCTACAAATAATATGTGTATGTGTTCTATATATACTTAACGTGAATATTCTTTGATGTGAAATAGCTTCATTGTGTTCAACTCGGGCTGTGCCTGGACACATATGTGTATCGTGATGCTAAGCTACTCTAAGGGAGTGTAGCTTGTAGCCTCCCGAACCCTGGATATCACTTCCTTATGTCAGAGAAGGATTGGTTTGGGGTAAATGGTCACGAATAGGGAAGCTTTGGGGAATTTCACAGATTCACAAACCAGTACCAGCCTCAGGCAGACAGCTTAGGTGTTCCAGTTCATCACTAACTGTGTTGTTCCTTTCACCCTCTGTCAGGACTGTGCCAGCTCAGACCTGCAGGACAGCCTATCCGGGGAAAGGATGTCCTGTCACTGCCTTCACTGTAGCTGCCTGTCTCTCTGAAAGCCTGCATCATTCAACATGGTTGGGCTAAGAGTTCAAAACAACACTAATGGCCTCTCTGAGATCTGGAGAAACTTCCAGGGGGGGGGGGGTATCTGTTTCCCCCATCAACAGCACCGCCCAGCCCCAGCCGTCACCTTGTTTTTGATGCTGCATAAATCACAATGGCTGGCTCAAGTGATCTCATGGAGGTCAAGAGGGTCACACACTGGCTCTCCAAGGCAAGCCTGCGCAAGATGTCACATTCTGATTCTTATCCTTTTACCCTGGATGAACTTCCTCTAAGAGATTTTTTCACTCAAATAATTGCAATAAATACCAGAAGATTATCAAACTACAGTGAAGAAAACTGAAAAGTTGACTATAATTCAATGTATTATGTCAACAAATGTCAAAACAAATGTCATTTCAGGTTAGAAATATTGAGTTGGTTTATTTCAACTTAATATTATTTCAGTTTTTTTAGAGTATTTTTGAAAACTGGCAATCTCTGTTTTCGTTTTTAGTGTTGTTGCTGTATGGTGGGACTGATTTAAATGATGACTTCCACTTGTGTTCTATGGTGTTTGGAAGGGGGCTGTTATCTTGGACTGTGTGTTGTGTTTGCAGGCAGGACCGGTGACCTGTGCTTGGCGAGGCCACAGAACAGCCTCAGAACTCCTCTCAGCTTCCCATCTGTGCCACGGTCAAACACAATGTGGGGAACATCATTAAGACCCACAATCCATCAGGCCTCAGTCTGAATGTCTCCTGCAACATGCTGTCTCCAGTGAAAACAGAAAGCAACATCGCTGTCCTCACTAAATGTTATGCAGGTCCCACTGTGAATAGAAGATAACTGTAAAGGATGGGGGGTTGATATTTTAACAATGTGCCATATCTTGACAACTTCATAATTATTGTCATTGCTAGGGTTGGGCATCATTTTGAGATAACCCTTCTGATTCTGCTTATCATCTCCGGTTCGAATTTATTCGTGACCCTCCCTGAAATGACACAGGTTATATGACTGGTCGGTAAATATAAAATGTGCAAATCTCCTGTGCTCTCAAGAAGTAAAAAATTGGCTTGATTTCAAATGAATTTAAATCTTTTTATTTTTATTTTCGTGATGTAGGCTACATAAGAAACAAAAATTAAAAAACAAGTGTAATCTCTTTCAAGTTATGTTTATTAATCACACATAAAACCCATTAGTATACTGTATTATTCCATTGTGGGGGCTGGAGATGAAATATAGATAGTTATCCTTGTATCTTTGCAGATTTCTAAGTTTTCATAACTGTGACTGATCACAAAGAAAGACCTGCAATAAAATCTGCATTCCCTCACTTCCGTCCAGGCCCCTCTCAGCTTAAGGAGAGAGTTTCACAGGGTCTTTGGTCACTTGCTGACTGCTGTATTTTGGCCGGACAGTGATAATATTGCCCATCCTTCAGTCAGATGACCTTCATGTATTTTCATCCTCACCTGTTCCACCTGCAACTGACCTGGGATCAGAACCTTCTGTCGTCTCTGCTAACGAGGCTTCACCAATAAATACTTCTCTCCTCTGATTCAGTTCACTCCGCAGCCTTCATTCAAGTCTTCAAACACTGGTGGCTCAACATCATATTTTGGCATCCAATGCTACAGAGTCTGCACCAACAGACTGTACTTCCTGATGTGAAGACCACCTGTTAGTGTTCAGATGTCTCCACAATGCAGAACAATTCAACATCCTGCAGCAGGGAGTCATCTTCTATCAGGACCTACAGGCAACAAGACATCAGATTTCCTAAGCTTTCAAGCACAGGCGAAGTAACTATGTTCATTTGCTCAAGTAGGTAGACCAAATGTTTGGAAATGCATGTGTCTATAATAAGAAGATGAATCCACGAGGATGTCAACAATCCTGTGGGAGCCATCAGGGAAGTAGTATGGTGAGAGTCAGGCAGGACCGCAGTGATAGGTTCAGCCACAACTCAAAGTCCAGGACTCAGGAACCAGGACTCAGAATCCAGGACACATGACCCAGGATCCAGGACACAGGACCGCAGCAACAGGATCAGCAACGACTCAGGATCCAGACGTAGATCTTCCACCGTCTACACACACAACCAGATTACATCTATACCATCAGTGAGGGAAAAGAGTAAGAACTAAGATGTATAGGTGAAGATGCACAACGTATCTACGTCAATGCACTCTTATTCGATTATTTTATCAACTATAAGCTTTATCAAAAAGGAAGGTCTTAAGCGCACTCTTAAAAACGGATAGGGTGTCTGCCGCCCGAACACAAACTGGAAGCTGATTCCACAAATGTGGAGCTTGATAAGAAAAGGCTCTGGCTCCCATTGTACTTTTAGAGACTCTAGGAACAACCAACAACCCTGCATTCTTGGAACGCAATGCCCTAGGAGGACAGTAGGGTATAATGAGTTATTTAAGGTAAGATGGCGCCTGCCCATTAAGGGCTTTGTAGGCGAGAAGAAGAATTTTAAATTCTATCCTGTGTTCTATAGGGAGCCAGTGTAAGGCAGCCAGAACAGGAGTCATGTGGTCCCTTTTCCTAACTCTGGTTAGTACACGAGCTGCAGCATTTTGAATCAGCTGAAGCGACTTGACTGACTTCTTGGTACTCCCTGATAATAAAGAGTTACAATAATCCAGCCTTGAAGTAACAAATGCATGGACTAGTTTCTCTGCATCGTTTTGAGGCAAGATATGCCTGATTTTTGCAATGTTACATCGATGGAAGTAGGCGGTCCTTGAAATTGATTTTATGTGGGTGTTAAAGGATAAATCCTTATCAAATATAACACCAAGATTCCTTACAGTCTCACTGGAGGCCAAACTAATGCCATCCATAGTTAGTATATCTTTAGATCATTTGTTTCGTAGATTCTTTGGGCCGAGTACAATAACTTCAGTTTTGATCGTGTTTAACATCAAAATGTTTAAGGTCATCCACGTTTTTAAGTCCTTGAGGCAGTCTTGATTTTTTTTTAGATGATTAATTTCATCAGGCATGATTGATAAATATAGTTGAGTATCATCCGCATAACAGTGGAAATTTACAGAATGATTCCTTATAATATTGCTTAACGGAAGCATATATAATGTGAACAAAATAGGTCCGAGCACTGAGCCCTGTGGCACTCCATAGCTAACTTTGGTTTGCGTGGAAGATTCATCGTTAACACGTACAACCTGAGAGCGTTCAGATAGATAGGACCTAAACCAGCCTAAAGCAGTTCCCTGTATGCCAACTAAGTGCTCTAGTCTTTTCAATAGGATATCATGGTCGATAGTATCAAATGCAGCACTGAGATCGAGCAAAACAAGAATAGAGACAAGTCCCTTGTCTGAGGCTATTAGAATGTCATTTGTGACTTTAACCAGAGCTGTCTCTGTGCTCTGTGTTCTAAAGCCAGACTGAAAATCTTCAAATAAATCATTGTTTTTTAAGTAATCACACAGCTGTTTTGCGACCGCTTTCTCAAGAATTTTTGAGAGGAACGGAAGATTAGAAATAGGTCTATAGTTGGCTAAAACCTCTGGATCGAGGCTGTGCTTTTTAAGAAGCGGTTTTATCACTGCTACTTTGAATGATTGTGGAACATAGCCTGATAATAAAGACATATTCATAATATTTAATAAAGAAGTGCTAATTAATGGAAAAACTTCCTTCAACAGCTTAGTTGGAATTGGGTCTATCATACACGTTGATGGTTTAGAAGAGAGAATCATTGAATTTAATTGTTCAAGGTTTATGGCTGAAAAGCATTCTAGTTTACTATCTAGTATAATTTTAGAACTTACGTTTCCGGGAGCTGTTGATAACACTATACTGGTCAAAGGCAAGAGGTCATTAATTTTGTTTCTAAGAGTAACAATTGTATTGTTAAAAAAGCACATAAAATCATTACTACTGAGTGCTATGGGAATAGAAGGCTCAATGGAGCTGTGGCTCTCTGTCAGCCTGGCTACAGTGCTGAAAAGAAATCTTGCATTATTCTTATTCTCATCTATTAATGAAGAGTAGTAGGCTGCTCTCGCTTTACGCAGTGCTTTCTTATATTCATTGAAAGTAATATGCCAAATTAAACGAGATTCTTCAAGTTTAGTGGAACTTTCAAGTTGTCTCGACTTTTGCTTTATTTCGGCATTATGCCATGGAGCTAATCTATGTTGTTTTATTTTCTTCTTTTTCAAAGGAGCAACAGAGTCTAATTTTATTCGCAGCGCATCTGTAGCACTATCAACAACATGATCAATTTGGGGTGGTGTACATTTTGTATAAATGTCCTCCCTTACATGCAGACATGCTATCGAGTTAAGTATTGGTGGAATCTCTTCCTTAAATGTGGCTATAGCACTAACAGATAGGTTTCTGCTGCAGGAGCTTTTGACTAATGCTTTGTAGTCTCGTAACAGTACTTCAAAAGTTACTAAGAAATTGTCGGATAAAGCAGGATTATGCGGGATTATCTACTGTAGCTATTATTTTGATGCTCATACTTTTCTCCTTTACTTGAGTAACATTTTGAATGCAGGACTTTTACTTCAGTACAATATCTGAGTTCACCTCTGCTTTCAAGAGATATGCTGCCAGTATTTCAATTACTGAAAGACATCACACATGTAACTATACTACTTTAGAATATAGCTCTCTGTTGTGGCAGGATCTGAGAACATGTGATGTGACTGACTTTCCCCACGGGGATAAATAAAGGTCCATCTTGTGTTATCTATGCTGTCATGATTACCATTGACAGGGCAATAACCAACTGTATGTTCACCTCATTTGTCACCGAATACTTTGCCTTTACATCCTACACACAGCCAGTCAAAGAGCAGAGTCTTGGCAGCTGAAGCCGGCCTTTATCTGCTTTGTATACACTGTTAGGGAAACTTCTGTGTAGCAATGCAGTGGGAGTCACCGACTCAGGAAAGAGACACGGTAGAGCAGGAGCTTTGATGTCAAACACTGGAGGTTTATTTGGAGTTACGGCCGGAGCATTCACATCACAATCACAGCAGTCACGGTCTGACTGCACGGGAGAGTTGCCACGTCAATTCTGGAGCGCCTCTCTCTCGTCAGCCCATTTAACTGGTTTCACAGAGAATAATCAACATATCTTGATAAGATAGTTTAACCAGTTGGGCACACTGAGTTACCTGCGTCCGTCACTTATGGCCTCGAAGATGTCATACCTTGGAGTCCACAAACAACAAAGAAGGAAGTGTCCCAGTGCACCCACAAGAACAGACCATCTGTGACCTAGTGTTGACCGGTCACAGAATGGGAACAATAACATTATGGCTCAAGCAGCCTATGTCCTTAAAGGAGATAAACAAACGTCAGGGTTGGTCCTGTACGTCATATCTAGCAGTCTAGGTCAATAATTTCCCTAACATACACGTTAGCTGGCTTCAATGGGTGCTTCATCTGAATTCAATGACTCACTCAGTAGCCTAGCCATCATTAGTGTTTATTTAGTTCCATTATTCTTGCCAATTATGTTTAGGAAACAAAACGTGCTTGAAGATTGGAAGGATTGCGGTAACAGACAGCGCTAAATGTTGGAACAAGACAGAATGTGTTAAGAATGTCACGAGGCTCAGGACCCAAATGCACAACACCAGAAACAGATCAGAATTAACAAGGTTTTTTAATTAAGGTCAAACACAAAACGCTCACTTGGAGGATCAAAAACTCTAAACCAAATAACATCTACATGACTATCAAAAATATACTTCACACGATCAAGGGATGACTGGCAGGCTTGACGAGACAAGACGAACTGACACAAGACAAAGGGAGACGCAGACTATATATACACACTAGGTAAGGGGACACAGGTGGCAACAATTAAGGGAGGGGCTGACAATCACACTGGTGGGAAAAACACACCAGGGCAGGAATGCTCTGAAACGAGAGGGAAAGGTTACTACAAAATAAAACAGGAAATCACAAGACAAGGCAAAAGACAAAAGGACTGAACTAAATAAATTAACTTAACACAACTGTCTAGACACCACAGAATGCAAATGGCAGTGTTTGTAGTCCTTAGTTGTGACCTCCTCTCTTAGCAACTCAACAGCAGCTATTTGTAACTTGGACACAAAAGCCTGACATTTGCCAGATTCATGGAGCAATAACAGCCTCTCATGCTTCAAAAGCATTCACATATCAGTCAGGAAGTCATCTATCATAGAGCAGGAAGAGAGCTCCGTTTATAAACTGATGGAGACCTCAAAAGATAGAAAATGTTTAGCCAATATAATGACGAAATAACAAACAAGGTTATTTCCATATTTTTCAGACTGAAATATCAGACTGAAAAATGTTCACCTCTCCTGCCTGTTATTGCAGTCATGTTTATTTAGCCTGAACAGCACAGTCTGGACTGTGGATGCTAAACCCAGCTGCTAGCAATGTACAGACCAACTGTGTGTGTGTGTGTGTGTGTGTGTGTGTGTGTGTGTGTGTGTGTGTGTGTGTGTGTGTGTGTGTGTGTGTGTGTGTGTGTGTGTGTGTGTGTATGTGTGTGTGTGTGTGTGTGTGTGTGTGTGTGTTATCAGTTGGGTTTGTTTGTGCTCTTGGGTTTGCGTTCAGCTGAGACTGATCTTAGAATTCACTCAGATCTCCAGTTGTTTCTGTTGTTGTCCTCCAGTATTCTCTTCTTTGTTTTTCTACCTCCCCATACTACGTGAAATCTCACCGCCTCAGATTACAGTTTTAGGCAAGGCAAGTTTATTTATTTTGCACCTTTCAACACAAGGCAATTCAAAGTGCTTTACAAAAAACGAAAGACATTAAAAAAATGGCATTTAAAATCAGTCATTAAAAAGAAAAGCTAATAATATAAACATTAAAAGAAAAAATACATGGATAAAAGTTACAGTGCAGTTTAAGATATGAATAGTTCAATTAAAAGCAGCGACAAAAAGACAAGTCTTTAGTCTGGATTTAAAAGTAGGTTTTAGGCTGAAACATGTTAAATTCACTTGGATGGATCTTCTGTCCACAATGAAAGTTAATGTATTTATTTAGGGGTTTTTGGTCCCAGGGAAATATAGGAAATCAATAACTGTAAGTGGAGGGTCCAACAGAAAAATAAAAGGATTAAAAATAACTGCTGCTAAAGTGAACTTAGTGAAGGTGCACTTGAGCAAGGAACTCAACTAGGGTGACCAGGTGCCAACAAGCCACATGTGGGACAAATAGGACCTTTTTGCGGGACAAAGCGGGACATGTTACTGCGTTGCTAAGAGCTAGATTAGATGTTTATATAATGTCTATCTAACCCTTAAGAATAACATTTCTATTAAACCATTAGCTTATAAATATGAATAACAACGCTTTACTTTGGTTTGATGTTTGCCCAAACTATGCAAGTGAAGGAATTAATTATATTAGTTTTGAATGGAATTAACATAACAAATTATATTGACCAGAACAAAATGACCGGAGCTAGTGTACTGCCACAGTCTGCTGACCTGTGTACTAAACGTTTGCTAACCTGTTGAACCCCATCCTTTCAGGTCATTCAAAAATGATCAGCTGCTGTTACCTCATCTCTTTTGGTTTCAGGAGGACTATAGAGAGATAGATATCATCGGAGGGATGAAAGCCTCTTTAATGGTCACACATGCAGAGCACACAGCACGCACAGTGACATGTGGCCTCTGCATTTAACCCATCCTAGTAGTAGGAGCAGTGGGCAGCTATTGTACAGCGCCAGGGATATATCCATAGATCGATATTTTCGTTATGAGCCAGGCCTTTCTTATGAGTTTTGGGGAAGCGTCGCTTCAAAATATATTTACCTCCGTGCGCAATTAAAAAAAATCTGGCAAATCTGACAATCACTCTCGCCCTCCACCGGCTACACCCATAAGTTAATACATGTCTCTGTTGATTGATTAACATCTGACACAGCTAATGGTGATGATAGCCCTCTCGTTTTCTACACACCTTTGTATAAAAGCCTTGTTTAAGACGGGCGACTGTCAATCAAATGCGGACATCGGCTAAATGTGTAGAACAAATGATAAAAATGCTGTCCAGTCCCGCACAAAGCGGGACACCTGGTCACCCTACTCTCAACCTGCTTTGCCGTCACTAGCAGCAAACTTGAGTAGCAGTAGAACACTCCTGGAAAAAAGGTGGACATGCTCAGTACATCTTGCGCCGCCATCTTTTTCTTCATTATTTGCTATGCTCTAGGATTTTACATATTTTTTTATATGCAAATGTTAAAATGTGTTCTTTGAGCTGTGCATGAAAAATGTTTGATTTTTCGATACACTCATCGGTGTCATGACTGAAATGTTTTGTGTTTCACATGGATTGTTTGAGACAAAGCATTTGCAAGGCTTGTCGACAGTGGCACAGTTCTGATTAATGTTTTCCTCTGTTTTGCATCCATAAATTATTAGGGATGACAACAGCTTTGGGAAGCAGCTCCCGACAGATGAGGCGCACAGTATGGATTTATCCTACACCAATAAGAGCCTCACAGCAGTGTGCAGGGCCTCCCTAGGCAAGTTTATTTATTTATTTATCTTTCCCTATGCATTATTATTCATGGATCCTTCTTCCTCAGTGTCTTCTCTCGTGTCTGGCCCATTCCCCCCCCTGCTCAGGAAACACACAGACCTACAAGCCTGGTAGAACATGGATTAATGCAGTGGCTCAGAAACCAACGTGGCCTGTTTGCTAAAAATGGATATTTCCGACATTGAAAAAAACATACAAATTGAGGAATACATTTTGAAATGTTTCTGATTAACTGCATTGTTCTCAATAATTAACATTAATAAGCACACGACCTACATTATATATTTATACTCATGTGGTCATTTTGAAATAATTTTTGAATAGCTAGTTTTTTTTTATTAGACACTTCAAATGCATTTCCCTTTTAAACTGTGTGAGTCCATTTAGTACCCATTATCCAGTTAAACCCCAGAGGGTTTTATTTATTTAAAATATCTCTAAATTCTGACTTTTCTACATCCAACTCACAGGTTTATCATTGCTTTGAGAAAAAAGATTATTAATTTAACCCTTTTTAGAAGTGAAAATATAGTAATTTGTTCTGGGAATGTCATTTTCGAGCCTGAGGCCTGAAAAACAGGCTCGGGGTTTATCTGAGATGTAATATTAAAATATTTAAATCATATTGTAAAATGATGAAAATTGATAAATAATGAATGGCTACACGGCTACCTGATCGGTACTGTTGTGTGATGCTGGGCCCTTTCTCACAAGTTAGTTTCAACTTGTAGCCGCAGTACAGCTTTGTTTCTTCCCAATGCAAAATGTTTTAATTAACTGAAGCTAAGCTCAAAGAAATGCATGGTGATGCAAGAACCTGTGTTCTTTTGTCATTAATGACCTTCAAGCTTTACATGATGCCTTACTTAATCATGGACAAAAAGGTTGTTGAGAATGTATTTTGTTAAAGTGTTGCAATGCTGATTTCAATGTGGTTATTGAAATCAGCATTGCAAGCCTGAGTCAAACACTGATTGCAGTGAAAATGATTTTTTTTATTTATTTCCATGTCACATAAAATATAAGGACATAACAGATACTTTAACGTTTCTCAATAAAGCCTCTTGTTTGTTTTTCCACATGTAAGAAAGAGACCTTTTCTGCTGACAGTGCACTTTTTTTATCCTGCAATGTCAGGACGTTCTGATACAGAAACTTGAATCAGTATCATGTTGATGTCACATTTAAAGGATGCCTCGCGGCACTTCCCTTCTGTCAGACTGAAAACCCCCCTGTTGGGACTGCACCTTGCCCAATACAAAAATAAAAATAAAGAAAAAACTTTATTTTTGAATAAATAAATAAGTACAGTATGTAGCTATTAAAATAATTCAAATGGTTTGTCTTATTAAAGCTAATGTACTTGCATAATTCTTATTTGATTTTCTATCTTCATGGTTGATTGCACTTATTGTCAGTCATTTTGGATAAAGCTCAGCTAAATGAAATGTGCAATATTGTGTGCTATGATAGTAATCCATACAATATGCTATTGTTTTCCAGCCAATCAGTGGCGGTTCTAGACCAATTTGACTGGGGGGGCCACTGGGGGGACAGTTATTTTCTGAGGGGGGCACAATAAATGCAGGACGAAAAAGAGAACTAGACAGTATGAAGTAATTGCGCATAAGAAAACAATGCAATCCAGTTATTGGTATTTGTTTCAGTACACTTATTTATTTCAGATAGATCTTATAGTTATTACTGTTAGCTTCAGCTTAAGTTATAGAGCAATGTTTGCACTAACACCCCCTGGCCCCCCCCTAGAACCGCCCCCAATGCAACATTGTCTCACTTGACACCTTCAAGAATGCATCTGTTTGCATCTTGTTTCTTCACTTTGGGAGAATTAGCTTTGCCTAATTCTCCTTCCACATTCGGTCCGCTCACTAGAATGGGTCTTTCCATTCAGCCACACTTGGGTCCGGAGCCGGAAAGCTCCCGCACAGATTGCAGTGAAATGTGATATACACATTTGTATTCCCCAGAGAAAGAAACCTCAGGATTGATCTGACCCCTTGACCTTTTACATGTGTCACTATCAGATAAGAATATTATTTTTCACAAACTTTTTAACCACTTAACATATAAATTTCACCTTTAGCTTCTCGTTGAGTTCTTTCTTAAAAGAACGGAGGTCACAATTTGCTCATGGACTGCTTTTATATTACCAACGTTAGCTGTCACTTAAACTACTTTGGTATTATGTTTCTCTCTCTGTTTTTATTGAAATAAAGAAGACCTATCATATTTGTCAATCCGCAAATTCTATTTCATTTTCCAAGAAGTTAATTTAATTTGCAGAAAAACATATTGTAAAATATAAACATTAAAATGACTCAACGCACTATGGTCTTAGCCTTTTGCACTGACTGAATAGCAGACACAATACAGTCTTTAGCAGATAAACATAAGCAGCAACATGTTGTTTTTATTCAAACAATCTCCCGTTTATTGTTGTGTGCTGTAATAGCAATAGCAAGCTCTTGGAGGAGCCAGCCGGTGGTATATTGAGGTCCAGCTTCTGCATATAAACCGCCCACTAACACGCTGAGCCCTTGACAGAGGTCACACAAGGTCTGGTCCAAATGGAAGTGAGTTATTATTGCAGTGTTTTATAGGAATGCCTTATTCATATGCAGAGACGCACTGAATATGAAGCAGCGCTAGTCAGATAAGCGTGGGTTATAGGAGGCTGGCAGGATGTAGTAATAGCTGAACTTAAGGTCACATCTCCACACCTCCCTGTGAAAAACAATAACAGCTGAAATGAAGAGGGCAAAGAGTACCCTGAATGATCCACCACAAGAGGTTCCTCTCAGACTCCTCCCCCCCCCCACAGGCAGGACAGGGCAACTATTTTACTGGACATCAGAGAGAGAGAGTGCTACGGTCAATGGCTGTGCTGCTGCTCCCTTTATGAGATTCAGTAGTGTGTTGTGGTAGAATTGTAATCAGATTTTTAATAAAATTTGGCCTCATTGAAAATCTCTCCGGGTAATAGATAAACATCTTCTTGAACCGTAGAGAAACAAAGCTCATTGCAGATCTGTGTTGCAGTGTTTCCAGTGAACACACGGAATGAATTAGTGGATGTGCGGATATTGTGTGGATCAATAGTGGCTGCTCCCCTGTGCCGTCCACAGGCAGAAAAGTGTAGCTGAAGGCTGTATTTGACTCAGGGGCCGCAGGGCTGAGCTTAATTGATGATTACCATTTTAACTAGTCCTCACAGGACACAGTGCCATCAATAGAAAAAGATTCCTTTCACAAAGAGTATGGATTGAGTTACATAATAAGGTCAAGATATATCACTGCACTCAGGACTTTACATCAGACAGTAACGCGACAGAAGACAACATGGAAATGAAGATATTATGACAGGCTCCTCGTTGAAGTTCAGCGTAAAAACAAACACATTACAGTAATCAGATTACATTTGCGTTACATCACGCAGTAATGTGACACATTGCTGTTATAGAGCATGACACTATCTCGTTACTGGCGTTTTTAAGCTCTTATCTGCATAATGGGAGAAGAGACAAAATAGATCAAACGTCTCTTTTCGTTTTCGCTACACTTGCGAGTTCACAGATGAGGAGACGGAGTCTTGTAGCAGAGACAAACAGTCGTGTGCTTTGTTAAATAGTTGTTGTTTTAGCTTGAGTTTAGCTGCACAGATAATACACACCATAACTCTGATATCATATTCCTACTAAGTGTCTAAATTAGATAGGTCTGTCTTAACTCAACTGAAAAGTAGCTGTGTAACTGTTGGTTTGGTAAATGGACTGTACTGTGAGGGGTCTTTTCGACACCCGACACCCCTCATTTATGCAGAGCAGTACCACTTGCTCTAGGGAAGCTAACACTCATCGGGACGAACTCAGGGTTCAGTATCTTTCCCAAGGACACATCGACATGTTGACTGCACGGGCTGGGATCAAACCAACAACCTGCTGGTTGGAAGACGACCGCACCCCCTCTCCGCCACAGTTATACTGCTTTGAATAATATGGAAATAGAACTGGGGGTGTACCAGGGGAAATATGAATACACTGATCTTTGCTTCATAAACCACAAGTTGAAACAAAGTGCTCTTGTTGGTCTAATGCAGCACTAAATGGCTGCTTAACTCGAGCAACATTAGCCAACAAACAACCCATAATGCAACACTGTCTTAGAAACAGCCCTCCAGAAATAGTGTTTTAATTCCATAAAGCTGAGCGGCTTCAAAAAATGATATTATTCATCCCTGAACAGTAAATATAAGGCGTCCGTTATTTATTTGTGACATCCATCTAAGCAAATAGTATATACAGATTAGAGTACTGAACATTGTTTCAAACCCTTTTGTTTGTCAACAAAATGGACATCCTTTATCAATGATGGGTCATCTTGCTAAGCATGTTTGTTCCTATTCGGGAATTCATTTTCAAATATGAGGGAACATTGATGTTCAATCACTTCCAATCTGGCATCAAAAAATCAGATGAATCAGAAAAAGAAATAATATAGATACAATATGAGGAAATGACTGAAGTTTACAGGAAACAGAAAATAATACTTTACACATCAGAAAAAACACCATAATATTGAAAAACCTGTCCATTCTTGGAGACAATCACATTACATGTAGCTGACGCTTTTATCCAAAGCGACTCACAATGAGAACATTCCACCAGGAAGATCACATTACATTAAAAGTAAGGATGTAATGTTTAAAAAAAATCCTGTCTGATCATTATGCAAATACTTATAATGAGTGGCTTTATTTTCCATCTGCTCAGATTTTAATTAAATAACTCTGTGATATTAATTATATCCCTGTCCCTGGTTGAATCACATTATTGCCTCTCCGTGTGCGTGTCCTGGAAATATAACGCTGCTCAGACTGAGGCCAGACGAAACCCCCCCCCCGATTCATCAGAGCGTGCTTCCTCTCCAAAGGCCACTTCATGTCATAAAGGATGTAATTTGTTTTGAAATCTCCCTTACATGAAAAGGCAAAATGAGTCATCATAGGTACAAATATCCTTCCACAGTGTGTGTTCTGTAAGTTAATTTAAACAGGAAACACCAGCCTCAGCCCGACACTGTCCTCTGTCAGATATATGAAGAAGTACCTGCTGCTAACAGTACTCATATTTCTAACTTAAATACTAAAATGTTAATGTATTCAGTAAGAGTCAAAAGTCCCACATTCAAAATTATACTTAAAGGTGGGGTAGGTAATTCACTTCAGAAACACTTGTTATATTCCATGGAATGCTCTTAACATCCCGATAGCAATGAATACATTCAATGCTTTGATCTGTGGAAGCCGTGGCGCTGTAAAAAGCACGACCAATCATCTGAGCCGGCCCGGCTAAAGTAACTGGATGGCCTACCTGCCTGTCAGCCTTCCATCTGTGCACACACTTATCTCGTGCCCTCATTGGTCATGTGCGCGTTCCTGTGTGTTGGAGGAGGGGCTCTGTAAGGAAGTGGCAGATTTTTCCCGGCAGTGTATTTTCAAATTCTAGCGCACTCGAGCTGGTTCCTCCATTCTTACATACCCTACCTTTAAATAAGTACAAAGGTATATTGGTATCAAAATATACTTTAAGTACCAAAAGTATTTGTTATGCTTAAGGCCCATTGTATATGGAATTACTGCATTATGATCAGTTGAAGAATAAGTACTCAGATTCTTTACTGAAGTATACAGTAGCAATATACTCATGTAAACTCCCTTACAAGAAAAGGTCCTACTTTATAAGTATGTGTAAGTAAATACAGACAGTGATATCTTTTCATTAATATTGTTGCATTAAGCTGCATTTTACTGTTACAGACAACCAACGTTTTGATACACACATTATTGATGTTAAGAACTTTCTACAATATATTATTTTATAATTGTAACCTTTTTGGGCTTAAAAAGAAAGTGCACTAGTTTCATTTTGTTCAAATGGTATCACATGTTTTTAATGCAACATATTCATCCAACCCAGTCTCATAAAAAAACGTGTAATAACTACGTTGGTCCACAACGTAGGACGTAGTATTTCTACAAAAACGCCTCTGAAATTGTAAGATCCCTACGTTTCTTTTCACCATTAATTCCAATGGCTGGCGTCTGTCACGTGATCTTCACATTTCTCCCTGCAGAAAAAAAAAAACATGGCCGAACTTGGTGTAAAATGCCTATTTTAAAGTTAGTTTGGCGATTAAAATGCGTTTTGATGTCATTTGATGCGAGAAATATGAGTTGTTATTTTAGATTATGTGTGCAGTGGATGTACATGATCTTTAGTTTGCTAGTTATTACGAAGATTACTTCAGGAAATGGTGTCGATACAACGTTTTCACTGTTACCAAGGTGGTTGCTAGGGACGCTGCTATCTATATTATTTCTGTTATGTTGTGTAACAGTTTAATGGTGTAATCTTTATTGCTACCCCCTTCCCCGTCAATGTATCGTGTTGGTCCACAGCGCAAACGTATTAGTTTAACAAAATCCGCATCTAAAGATACGTTATTTTCCCCTGTGCAATTCCAGTCTCACATCTCACAGCACATCGTCATTAACAAATACCGGAAACAGACCGAAAATACTTTATTCTGAGTGTGCTTGCTTTTCTCTTTGAAAGTCATCACATAACGGCATTGTAATACACGGTTCGGCTGCATTGAATATTACATGTCTGCCGTAGTTCTGTATTTATAGAGCCCTGATGAGAAGACTTCTAGACAAACATGAGGAACTGAAAACGTGACGTGGATCATAAATATATCAGCCATTAAACAACATCTTACATTTCTTTTCACACAATGCGTCTCCTTGCAATATCAACACTAATTCGGCTGACTTTTATATTTGATCCAATTGGTAGATAGGCTGTATTTACACCATAAAGCATGTTATTGAATTTCATTATTTTTATTATTAGATATTAATAGGATCCCATAAAGTATATTCATTACTCGTTATTCTCTACTAATAGTTAATTAAAGACTGTATATATGACTATTTTGCACATTCCTTTCAAGATTTCAAGATGTTCTAAGGTTTATTGACATATCATATAGGCCTACACAACTATGGTGTAGTTCTGCACTGAATGAAAAACTTTGTGTATACGTCCTCCAGCAATGTTAACTATGTTGAAGCACTTATGTTAACTGATATTATACATATGTAATATACTCTTATATAAGATGTATGAAGATAGTATAATAAATGTGCAGAATACGACAGTTTAATGGTGGAGGTACACACATATTGATAGATGTCTTGTGATGCACTGTTGAGGAACCTGCGAACAAAGTTTTTCATCTCCGGCCTTGTCAGGTATTGAACAATTAATAAATAAAGAACACTTAAATATAAAACACAGAATTTGTGTGATTATACTAAATGATTTACAAATAAACACCACTGCATATTTACAACTGTTACACATGCTGATGTAACGCAAATGTTCCAACTTGGGATCAATAAAGTACATCTTATCTTAAGATGATCGATGGCTACTGCCATATTTGCTAAATGTGCCTCTGAACCTTGACAAGTGCATGTTTCAGGCTCATCAATGAACAACAGGAGGGGTCACAGACATAAGACCAGCTGTTAAATAAAGCTCTTCTGACCTTAGCTGGCATGTGTGTATATATATTAATACTGCCCATTATGGGCACAAGCAATTTTCACCCATGTATTAATTATATGTTAAATGTGAGTGTTTCCTGTCCCCTAAACCTCCAGGGATGTACACAGTTTAATACTGGCAACTTCTTATTATGGGAAATACGAAAACGTCTTTTAAAACTACAACTCTCAGTAGAGACGTGCCATAGATAGAGAACATGTTGCGAAACACACAAAAGCCAGCATGTGTAGTTCTGGGGACGGGGTGGGGGTGGGAGAGGGGGGGACGCGGTGGACCCGTTCAAATCCAGTTTTGGACAGTCTGCCGTGGTTCCATCCCATTTCAAGTGCTGTTCGACGCTCAAGTGCTGTTCGACGCTCCAATCACAGAGCTTGAGGACTATCACGGGGTTTGTCAAGCGAAGCGGAGAGAATACTTACTTCCGGGTGTAATATTCTATAAAGCAAATGAGCTGCTCCGACCTTCGGTCCTGACGGACTCCAACTTGTGTTTATTAATCAAATACGTTTGCGCTGTGGACCAACACTATACATTGACGGGGAAGGGGGTAGCAATAAAGATAACACTATTAAACTGTTACACAACATAACAGAAATAATATCGATAGCAGCATCCCTAGCAACCACCTTGGTAACAATGAAAACGTTGTATCGACACCATTTCCTGAAGTAATCTTCGTAATAACTAGCAAACTAAAGATCATCCACTGCACACATAATCTGAAATAACAACTCATATTTCTTGCATCAAAACGCATTTTAATGGCCAAACTAACTTTAAAATAGGCATTTTACACCGAGAATAAAACGAAGTTCGGCCATGTTTTTTTTTTCTGCAGGGAGAAATGTGAAGATCACGTGACATAGACGCCAGCCATTGGAATTAATGGTGAAAAAAAACGTAGGGATCTTACAATTTCAGAGGCGTTTTTGAAGAAATACTACGTCCTACGTTGTGGACCAACGTAGTTATTACACGTTTTTTTGTGAGACTGGGTTGATTCATCTGAAGTCACGATAGTTCAATACATAATACATTTATGAATTAATTGATACAATTAAAAAAAGTTGATAAAATTACATTATTTCCTTTTTAAATGTAGGGGAGTAACAGTTTAAAGTAGCATTACATTAAAATACTCAAGTAAAGTACGAGTACTTCCACATAAGTACAGTACTTGAGTAAATGTACTTTGATACTTTCCCCCACTGGATGCTGATTGAAACCCTAAAACAGAAGGAGTTTGGCCTCTGATTAGGATTCAGGACAGAAGGTGGTTTTATTTGTTCAAATAAGTTGTAATAACTTTATAAAAATAAGTTGGGTGACAAGGTAACATAAATAAAAGATGAAGTACAGAAATGGGATAAATAAATACAATTGCTTCTGGATAGACAATAACAACAGGAATTTATTTATAAAAATGTAAAAAAGATGGAGGCCTTGTTGCCATTTATTGGTCTAAACCCAACATAGTGTTCTGTAAAAGCACTGGGATGTCTTAAAAACAAAAAATAAATACTTACTATAACAGCCTTAGGCTCTATTCTAATATTCTGGGAATATCTCCAGGTCCATCTTTCAGGAATGAGGCGTCCAGAGGTCTGCTGTTCGTTGGAAACACGACACCTCTGGACTCTGAAGCTGAGCGAATCTGATTGGACTGATTGGAAAATGAATGATGGAATGGATGAATTACTTTTCCCCCTTTCTTCTTCCAGTTTTTTTTGTGTCCTACTCTGCCACGAAAGAGGGTGCTCATCTGGAGTCGTGGTGGAGTGGTGTTTCCTTTGAGGATGATTAATGATGAAGGCTCCTGCCCACAAAAAGCACAAGTGTTCTTCCTCATCAGACAAGCAATGCTGATTAAGCTTCTGAAGAGTTCTCTGATTACTGGCTCATCTCCGATTCATGCTTTTTAATGTATGTGTGTGTGCGTCTATGTGTGTGTGTGTGTAGAGTGAGCTGATGTGACAATAAAGTGCTATATATACGTTACACACAATTGGTCTGTTCCAGTTGTATCCCTGTGATATCCACACAGAGACACACCTGGGAACTGGACTCTCTGCAGTCCTTATCAGATTCTGTCTTCATTGACCAGGGCTGATGGAGACCAACAATGCCTAAGATGATTCACCAAGGCTGCCATTTTATTAAACACTGTATTATGCACCCTTGGCATGATGGTCATTACTTCCTAAGTATTTGCAATGTGCAATGTACAATTGTTGGCTTTGTCATTTCATTATTTGGCCGTAAACCTGTCCAGAGACCAACAGCCCAGTACCAACAAAGAAGAATGTTAACATGATCAATCATTCAACATTTGCTAAATGAATGAGGACAGACATACGTTAATAATCCCAGTAATCTTTAATCAAGCTCCTCAACATGTGTGTGTGGCTTGGTAACCATCTACTGTGATGCTTTACAACTATTCTTCGTTAATACATTTTTACAATGTGTTGTAGTTGTGAATTTATGAATTCTGGACAGCAATATTAAGTGTTTTACATAAATACTTTGAGGCTGTACTTTAGAGTGATTGTATAACAGTTTACCTTCACTGAATATTACACGTCTCCTTATCATTGCTTAAATATCTTGTCTGAACATTTTCAAATTCCAACATCTTTAAAACATGCACAAAATCTTTACTCTCAGAAGCTTGAAGACAGAAGTGTATTGATGTTTGAACCTTTGAACTCTCAGAAAAGTAAACTGGTGTTTAAGACATCAGAAAGAAAAAAGCATGCAGCTGAACATAACAATGTTCCTAGCACCAAATATGATTGGCCTTCACTTGCATACCAATAAAAAATGCATAGAAACATACTAAATTGTGCATTGGTAAGGACGTAAAAAAGAGTTAAGCAACAAAATGAATATAATAGAATGATGCTAGTCATCCTTTAACGTGCCCAGTATTCACGTCCTCATGATGGTCGGTCAAAGCTGAAACTGAAGAGACCGAGGCTGAGCTGGAGCAGAGCATGCATTAAGCGTCACTGGAGACTCCTGATGGCTCTCCACTGTGTTTATACTGCACACATCAATCATATTTGTTTACCCACTTATATGGTCCTAGTGGGAATTGATGATCACTCAAAACATAAAAAAAAATTAGCAAATCAAATATTGCACCAAAGTTTACGGCAGCACACGGCCCTCCGTTTGCAGAGCCAAACAAAGAGTCCCTATTGATTGTTCTCCTGTTTAACCAAGCAGCAGCAGCAGCGGTGTCAATCACTTTATTATTGTAAACACAGCTCGACACGTTGACCAGGGCCCTTTCTCATTTCTCTAACTCCCCTCCTCGGTTCCTATCCTCGAGACTTAGTCCCGCCCACAGGAGATGCGAGCGGAGGAGTCGAGGAGGGGAAGTCGAGAAATGAGAACTCCTCTCCTCTGAGCCGTCATCTTATTAAAGAGACGTCCATTACTGATGACAGGAGGCACAGCAGCCCTCTGTCTGACGGACAGATGTGTTCATGACCACTTCTATATTTACTTTTAAGTCATTGACACACACATGTATTTATGTACAATTTCAGAATCAAACAAGTATGACAGTACTCTCATAATAACGTATCACAATCAGAGACTGGACCCCCCCCCCCCCTCTCTCTGGTCGCTACAATGGAGAAATGAAATTACGGGCCAAAAGTTGTATTTACAAGTATTAAAAGTAAGCAGAGGACACCAAAGCAACTGAGACCTGTCTGCCGCATCGACACACACACACACACACACACACACACACACACACACACACACACACACACACACACACACACACACACACACACACACACACACACACACACACACACACACACACACACACACACACACACACACACACACACACACACACACACACACACACACACACACACACACACACACACACACACACACACACACACACACAGCTCCTAAAGCATAATCAGGCTACAGCCATTGTGTATTTTATTATGTGAAGCACTAAATGGTTTTAGAAACATGTCGACTCTTTGTTTGTAGATATCTACTAAACTAAAGCAAATAAAGAGAGTAGGCCTGTTATACTGAGTGATATATATTATACACACTGCTCTGCTTTCTGCACGGGCCTCACAGCTGTTCTCACTGTAAACATCGCGTCGCGATGAAAGCAGTTAATAAAATAATATTCAGTGGATGCATGCAGAGCTGTGATTGGCTGAGATAAGTCCGGCCGTGCGTTGCAACATCTCTGTTGCCGGAAATAAATCTGCAGAGGATCCACGGACTGAGGACCCATCAGTGTATCCTCGGTTATAGCTCCTCCAGAGAGCCTCCTCGATGCTCGGTCCTCGAAGTGCATTTAGAGAAATGAGATGTCCTTCAACATGGCGCGCTGAAATCCATTTCCGGGTCACTACCGAGGAGTCGAGGAGTCGAGGAGTTGAGGAGGGGTATTAGAGAAATGAGGAAGGGCCCAGGTAAATATCAAACCTCTCCTGAGTGCTTCACATGTAGCTTTATGTATACAGCCTGTGTCCGTGGATCCTTCTCTTCACGTTGTTGATGACAGCAAATATTTGAACTTTTTATGTATTCTTTGTGTGATCTGTACACACACCACCTCAACTGAAGTAAAGTCATCTGAACTGAAGCTAAAAGCTGCATTAACTCTGGTTTATTTTTGGCTGCCCGGGGCCAGGGTTACAAACTGAATTGTACATTCATTTGGCTAAGGTACATGTAAAGCGATAGCTATTGCCTATTGAGATCCTTGGATAACACACAAAGAAATATTAGTATACTTTAAAGAGTGATTCTATTGGTTAGCACTCAAACACATTGTACATGATAGGCTAAGGGGCGGGACATCTCTAAGTAGTTGACCAACCGTAACAGAGCTGGCCAGCTAACCAATCAGAGCAGACTGAGTTCTGGTTTCAGACAGAGGGTGAAAAGAGGTGCTGCAGCACAGGCAGTATGAGAAGAATAAAGAGCTGTTTGAACATTAAAGCATGGAGACATGTCAGAGGAGAGACACTACATACTGATATGAACCTGAACATGAGCAGAATAGGTCTCCTTTAAACATTTAATATTCACTCCCTTTTTAGCTCTGGTTTGGTCTCCATTAGATCATGTGTGTGGCTTTTTATAGGCTAATTGTTGCACCTATATATCATATATCGGCTGTCACTACGGGGCTTTATTCTTATAATATTGATGTTAATTATGAATGATTAACAAGAATATAAGGACAATGGCCAAACATAAATATGTCAACCTACATGAACTTGAGACGAAGATTAGTGTCTGACATCCAAAGCCTCAGACGGTGTGTCCGTGCCAAAGCCACTGTGCAGATAATGTGTCTAGCCTCCTGGATCTGCAGTTGAAGTGTGAAAACAGGACAGACAAAACAAGCTGTGCATCCAGCAGTCAACAGGACTCACAGTATAGAGGCTGTCAGGCAGAACGGCTGCCACGCTTCAATTGTTTCCTCACAATCTGCATTTGGCAGTCACAAACGCAGAGGCATGACCAGACAACCTGAGCAAGGGCAGCAGACTGAGCTACATCTTCACAACCAAACTGAGTGGTGGTCAAATATTCATCATTATTATTGTCAAAACTGCTCAAAGGCTGTAGGTCAGCCTTTTAAGACACTCTATTAATAGCCGACCACCAGTGGGGCTATGGAAATGAAATAGGGACCAAACCATACTGCGGTCCGGGGGGATCCTCCCCCGGAAGACATTTTTGAGAAATGACCCCTTAAATGATGACTTCTGGTGATGTTAGAGGGGGGGGGGAGGACAAATTGAGGCTTACAAATATGAGATAATCCATAATCTTCAGTGTGGTTAGCTATGACTCTTCCAAAACTGTGCAACAGTACAGTAGGCCCACACGAACTGCAGAACACTGGTGCTTTGGGAACACTCAAACGATTTAATTCCCATTTAAAATCAGGAGACTAAATACGAGCATTATGTGTGTGTGTGTGTGTGTGTGTGTGTGTGTGTGTGTGTGTGTGTGTGTGTGTGTGTGTGTGTGTGTGTGTGTGTGTGTGTGTGTGTGTGTGTGTGTGTGTCATACTTGCCAACCCCCCCGATTTTCGCCGGAGACTCCCGATTTCCTTGCCCTCTCCCGTATTCCTCCCGGGGTCATATTTCTCCCGCATTTCTCCCAATTTCTGACAAAATCAGATTTACTCACGACTGTTTCCACTCGGACTTTAATACAGCGACACCATTGTTTGGTTTCCATGGTAGCGCATCTCTTTAGCAGCGCGCGCAACTCAAAGTTTGAGAGAGTGAGGAAGATGAAAACTGAACAAGAATCGACAACTCCACCCTCTGCTCACTCCTTTCCTGTAAATTACAGGCCCAGCCCACACATGCTCCATGGTGCTACAGGCATTGCCCTTGCCCCTAATAAGCATGTAAATGTTAATCTACAGCTCCAGCGATCCACTAGCACCGGAGTCTCCACCTGCAGACGCAGCCATCCTCGACAACTACTGTAGCGTCACCTTGGATACGAGTCCAAACAACTCACAGACACACAGGCCAGGGCGCTGACAGGGCGCCCTTTGAGCATCAGATCTGACGACGCTGATTGGCTGAAATTATGTTTCGGCGGCATAGTTTACAGATAGCAACAGTCAGCTTGTTGGCTGCTGCTGCTCTGGCTGAGGGCTTACTTTCTACCGCCCGGACGAGAGAGGGTAATGACACACGTTACGGCCAGCCAGGAAACATGTGACTTATCAGTAACTTTAGACATCGCAAAACAATTTTAAACGAGATTGTATTGTAGATTATGCATTTTACTGATACCAACTATATAATATGTACCTTGTTCTTTAAAAATAATTTGTTTTTTTTTGTATTTTTTAATTTTTAATGACAATCAAACATGTGGGAATAGGGGGGGCGGCGCCCCTAGCGCCCCTATGGGCCGGCAGCCACTGCCGACCACAACATAGTAAGGAAGGCGGTGGTGGCGAAGTCCATAGGGACTTGGTTTGGCAAGGTCACCAGTTCAAGTCCCGGCAAGACCAAGTGTTACCGAGGTGTCCCTGAGCAAGGCACCGTTCCCTACACTGTTCCCCGGGCGCCGTACATAATGGCAGCCCACTGCTCCGAACACTAGGATGGGTCAAACGCAGAGAAACCATTCCTTTACATAGTACCTGTACTACGTAATGACAAGACAAGTGGAAAAGAACATCATCTCTGACCCCAACATCTTCTGATCGGTGAATATAAATTGTTTCCATCATTTTAGAGATACAGGGTCCTGCAATGTAATGAGGTCAGACTGACGCTATCCTTTGTGCACCTCAGTCCTTCAAATTAACAATACAGAGTTAAATCTCAGGTCAAATGTACGTTCGAGGGTCTTGAGCATGTTTCTCTCAGTGATTGTGATGTTATGTCAAATGTTTCCTTGTATCGTGTCTTTTTTGTTCTTGTTGATGTTGCAAATGGAGCTGCTGTGATGCAAGACAAATGTCAGATTCGATCTGACAATAAAGGGTTCTCATATCGCATCGCATGACCTGTTAAAAATGCATATAGATATGTTGGATGAAGCAACTTAAGAGCCCCTGGAAGACATTTGCCAATGATTGCTTTCAGCCTTTATTTCGTCATCACCAAGAGCGCCCTGCAGGGACAAACAGCAGGACACAACTTTTAGAACAAGCCCCAGCTATGTAGAGAGTTTCTGATGAGAGCCTTCATCCACAGCTCAGCTGCACTGCAGTATTCAGGAGAGGAGCTCCAGACTGGGTCAGCAGTACATCTGAAGCCGTCTCTCACTTTGCACATTTACTGTCTCCAGAAAATGTGTCGGTGCTTCCTCAAGCGTGCTACAGCTGCTGATGGAAGACCCCCTGGACCCTTCTCAGGATGACACTGACAAGCAGCTTCACACGGACAAGTGCAGTATAGTATGAGCAATAGAAGGTAAAGAAGTACATCTATCAGTGAAGGCCTCTGCCCTTGAGCCCAGACACACACACTACCTCTGCACTGAGTGCATGTTCTCTTCAGGTTCCTATCTCCTCTCTGCCCCTCTGATGAAGGCGGTGGATGATAACAGCTGGTTTACTAGGAGCAAACAAAAACATTGATTCCAATGACACTGTGGCACGGCTAGCAGCAGCTATCTCAGTGTACATTCAGAACCATGCTGTGTGTTCATGGTACTTACTCATGATACATGATACAATGATCTTGTGGTTATTTCACTTTTCCACCAGGGCCTGAATCAGGTTAAAACATGAACATATACAGAACATGTTCCTTAATGCCGTTAGAACGAAGTAGACTGACAGTTCATTGGTTATTTAACCTGGATGCATTCTTACAAATTATTTATTTGAAGCCGGTCAAAAAGTTTCAGGATATAAAAATGAATGTATATTTACAAAAGAAAATGTTTTTACCCGCAGAGCAAGTTTTAGATTATTTCAAATGTCTTAATGTTTTATATGAACTTGTTTTTATTGATACAACATCATACAAGATCACCATGTGGTCGTTATATTAATCAATATATATAAAATACTCCAGCATACATACTCTACAATGTCAAAAAACATTCAAATGCAAAAAACACATTTCAAATGTGAAATTATTTGTCAAGTGTCACCAGTTCGAAGCCATGAACTCCCATCATTTACAGACCCAGAAACAGACCGTGTGTGTGTGTGTGTGTGTGTGTATCCCTGCTGGGTTCATGTGCGATTTTACTTTGCTGGATATGCAGTAGAGTTCCTGGTGCAGTAAAATAGACACGTTCATAGTAAATCAAACCGACAAGTGGACTTCCTCTGCAGGATCTCAGAGACCCTTTGATCTACATCTGCTAAAGTCATCCAGGAGTTCCCTCTGATTCCCCAGAGTGCACTTCTCCGTCAAGGAGCACTACAGGGAAGCTGTGCAATCTGCAGCCATGATGTAAGCGTAGCATAGGAGGTGAAATACGGGGGAAACACAAGTCAAAAGTTCAGGGACAAAAACCTACATTCAATATTCCAAAGAATGAATAGACTGATCATTTTAGTTTTTTATGTTGTTGGGCATTGTTCGATGGTGTGTCGGTGTGATAACAAATGATAACATTGTAAACCTTCGGCTGTTGCATTGTTACAGTTGTTTTCCCTAAAGGAGTTGTTTAACCCCTTTGGCCCATCTCTCCTTTATGGTTTCCCCCATGGGATTAAGAGGAGCTGTTATGTTTAGAAAACCTAGATTTATAACCATGCTGTTTTACCCATAATCTATGTTTATGTTATATTCTATCAAAATGTACAAGATTTACAATTATTTTTCCATACACTTAAATAAATACTTTAATATGTATCCACAAGGTTTGGTGTTCTATTTGCAATTGTTCTTTTATATTTGTATTTCACTATTGCCATCCGGAGCAGGTGCTTTAATGCAGCTTTGAGCACACATGGCCAAACAGTTTGTTTATCTATGTTGTGCTAGTGAAAAAAGTGTTATTGTCACTCTTTAAAAAGACCATATGACCCCTTAGAGGTCAATTGAATAACTTATCCTGAGACTCAGAGGTGTATTGAATGAACAAGTCTGCAAAGCCTCTGGAGCGTACAAAGTTCAGAGGGTAGAAAGTACGAAGTACAGAAACGTATAAACCTCATCTGTACCTCGTGCTGCTCCCAGCGTTATTCAGCTACAGCAGGAAGAATGTTGTCGCTGTTGGCCTGACAAGTATCTACTTATTCCATCCACTGAACTACACTGAACAAAAATATAAATGCAACACTTTTGTTTTTGCTCCCATTTTTCATGAGATGAACTCAAAGATCTAAAACATTTTATTTATACACAAAATAACCATTTATCTTAAATATTGTTCACAAATCTGAAAAAATCTGTGATCGTGAGCACTTCTCCTTTGCCGAGATAATCCATCCCACCTCACAGGTGTGGCATATCAAGATGCTGATTAGACAGCATGATTATTGCACAGGTGTGCCTTAGGCTGGCCACAATAAAAGGCCACTCTGAAACGTGCAGTTTTGCTTTATTGGGGGGGTCCGAAAACCAGTCAGTATCTGGTGTGACCACCATTTGCCTCACGCAGTCAAGTGTACGCCGATCCAGAGCATCCCAAACATGCTCAATGGGTGACATGTCCGGTGAGTATGCTGGCCATGCAAGAACTGGGATGTTTTCAGCCTCCAGGAATTGTGTACAGATCCTTGCAACATGGGGCCGTGCATTATCATGCTGCAACATGAGGTGATGGTCGTGGATGAATGGCACAACAATGGGCCTCAGGATCTCGTCACGGTATCTCTGTGCATTCACAATGCCATCAATAAAATGCACCTGTGTTCGTCGTCCAGAACATACGCCTGCCCATACCATAACCCCACCACCACCATGGGCCACTCGATTCACAACATTGACATCAGAAAACCGCTGACCCACACGACGCCACACACGCTGACTGCCATCTGCCTTGAACAGTGAAAACCGGGATTCATCCGTGAAGAGAACACCTCTCCAACGTGCCAGACGCCATCGAATGTGAGCATTTGCCCACGACGAACCGGAGTCAGGTCGAGACCCCGATGAGGACGACGAGCATGCAGATGAGCTTCCCTGAGACGGTTTCTGACAGTTTGTGCAGAAAGTATTTGGTTATGCAAACCGATTGTTGCAGCAGCTGTCCGAGTGGCTGGTCTCAGACCATCTTGGAGGTGAACATGCTGGATGTGGAGGTCCTGGGCTGGTGTGGTTACAAGTGGTCTGCGGTTGTGAGGCCGGTTGGATGTACTGCCAAATTCTCTGAAACGCCTTTGGAGACGGCTTATGGTAGAGAAATGAACATTCAATTCACGGGCAACAGCTCTGGTGGACATTCCTGCTGTCAGCATGCCAATTGCACGCTCCCTCAAAACTTGCGACATCTGTGGCATTGTGCTGTGTGATAAAACTGAACATTTCAGAGTGGCCTTTTATTGTGGCCAGCCTAAGGCACACCTGTGCAATAATCATGCTGTCTAATCAGCATCTTGATATGCCACACCTGTGAGGTGGGATGATTGTCTCGGCAAAGGAGAAGTGCTCACTATCACAGATTTTTTCAGATTTGTGAACAATATTTGAGAGAAATGGTTATTTTGTGTTTATAGAAAATGTTTTAGATCTTTGAGTTCATCTCATGAAAAATGGGAGCAAAAACAAAAGTGTTGCGTTTATATTTTTGTTCAGTGTACCTTTAGATGATTATTCACCATCAAATAGGGTATTTGTTTTTATCTGCAGATGTTTTTAGTTTATTCATCAGTAGTACATTTTGAAAGTCTCTTTTATAAATTAGGTTAGTAAATCAAAAAGTGTGTTTTTTATTTTTAGCATTCCAGCTTGGCAGGTAACACAGAAGGGATCACATCCTAATGGCTTCTCTGGAAGAGGGCCAATATTAAATTGCATTTCTAATTTACCAAATATGTCTCATCTACACTTCCTGTATGCTCCTCACATGAAGAATGTTATGATTACTTTTTTTTGTCAGAATTATTTAAAGCTTAAGACTGCATTTTTTCAATCATCAACATATCTCATGGAAAAACAACAATGCGTCTTTCAAAATATTCCAACTTCCCTTCATTGGGATTCAAGGCCATCGGTTCATCAGGAACTAACAGATGACAGCAGTGTGACAAATACAATGCTTTATGGCTTTACGATATATCAGATTTATTTCAAATGCAATCTTACGCATACAAATGAGACCATGTGGTAATCAAAATACATTTGTTAACAACGTGACACAAGTACTGGAATTCAAATGAGTCTTTACTTAAGGAACAAAATATCACTCTTCCGAGAGGCATAATGTATCAAAAGGAAACGACCAAAACATGGATACAACTAAATACATGTCACAGTAGACGCCTTTGTCCAAGCGTATGAATAAACTTGACTATAGAATAAAACAACAAAGATTATTGGTAACAAACTATGGCCCTTTATCAATGTCGAGTAGAGCTGCTGCAGAGCCACTATTTCAAGTATACTACGTCATCGAGTGGCGCCGAAGGACTGTTTAAATGCATGTTAAATGCCCAGCATTCGGCGCCACTCGATGACATTACATTACATTACATTTAGCTGACGCTTTTATCCAAAGCGACTTACAATAAGTGCATTCGACCAGGAAGACACAACCTTGAAGAAAACAGAATCATAAAGTACATCAGGTTTCATAGAGCAAGACATTTCAAGTGCTACTCAACTGGCTTTAGGTGTGTAAGCTTTCTGCTGTCCTGATTTCAATGGGGAGCTCATCCCACCATTTTGGAGCCAGGATAGCAAACCCACGCGTTTTTGCTGATGGGAACTTGGGTCCCCTTCGCAGCGAGGGTGCAGCGAGCCGTTTGGTTGATGCAGAGCGGAGTGCACGTGCTGGGGTGTACGGTTTAACCATGTCCTGGATGTAGGAAGGGCCAGATCCATTCGCAGCATGGTATGCAAGCACCAGTATGACGTAGTATACTTGAAATAGTGGCTCTGCAGCAGCTCTACTCGACATTGAGAAATGGCCTCTGGCTCTGTTGAAGGCAGAAGACAAACTGTACATAAACTATAACTAAATATGAAACATATAACATAAATCAATTAACAACATGATGGGATGTAACAACATTCCGACCCATGCAGAAGCATATATGGGGCATTCTACCGAATTAGTACATACAACAAGAAAAACGATTTGACAAAACAATTAACTATTCAGACATAGATATTTACTAATAATATGTTATGGTCTATTTAAACACAAGGCATTACATTAGATAGTGATAAGCTTAATATATACAAAAACATCATTTATAGGGTACTTTCTATTGGGAAGTAGCTGTCCCAAACCCTGACATCTACATTTAAATTTCTGTAAATAACACTTAAAACATTTTATTTTATTTTGTTCAATGATGTATTTAGAAGATCTTTATGATTACATTCAAACAGAAGTTGGGTGTATTTTCATTTATTGTGGATTTCATTTTTTAATAAAAAAACTATACTCAAAAAATTATGTCACAAGGGGTTTTAGTCCAATGGCTGAGCCTGGTTTTTAGCCACACCCCTGCATTTTTGACTAGACAGTGACACTGTCCCTCATGGCTGAATGGCCAGTAGCTATATCCCATACTTTTGATATAAATCTGTAACAACATCTGAAAATCGTCGTGTAACCTTAAGAATTGTCACTACCGAACACATATTATCTTCAATTAAGTACACTTTTTCGGGTTTTATGCAAAGTATTAGGTTTATAGGTGTGTATAAACCTCTTCAAAGACGTGTATGCTAGCCATGTACTTGCTAGCATTCTTTAGTTATGCTCAATTTTAGCTAGAATCGTCACTTTCGGTAATTGACATGATCGTTTCGGTAGTGACAAAATGGAATGGTAAGCAGGTAAATCCCACCATTTTGAAATAAATGTGTTTTAAAGTCTGAAAATCAGTGTGTTACTTTAAAAGGTCTCTTATTATACTATTGTTAGGCATATATTATAGGTCTCAGATATATAAAAAACATGTCTATGAGGTGTTTTGCTCAAAATACCAAACAGATCACCCATTCTAGCCTCATCCCCCTCTATTTCAGCCTGTTTAAATAAAGGAGACCTATCATGCTATATTTAAATGATATAGTGTATGACCATACCTATATAAGGTATATTTATACATTTTATTTTTCAAAATACCAAACAGATCATTTTTTAGACATGCCTCGTTTCGCTCATTTTCGCTCTATTCCAAGCCCGTCTTTGAAAATTCTGAGCAGCAGTTGACCACGCCCCCCTGCAGAAGAGCAGGCATGAGCCGGCGAGAGTCACGTTACCGTGCTTGCTGTGATTACGAGTGTCGAATAAACATGTCATCTCAGAGCAATGCATGTGTTCAAGCATATTATCAATTTGATCCAGAAACTGACCCTGAAGCAGCGGAGGTTTTGGTGGAGGTGCAAACATCTCGGTTGCAGCAGGACATTTCTGAATGATTAGCTGACAAGCTGTTGTCCCTATTTATTTTACTCTGTTACGATGCTTGCTCCTTATTCCGTTCATATTTTGGCTAATTAGCAAGAATGCAATGTGTACAGTTTGTAACGCAAAAACAGCGATATATATATATATATTTATAAAGGGAGACATTCATATTTTCAGCATATATACAATGGCCTCATTGCGTTTATTAATAGTTTACAGTCATTTTCTTCCAACATCGTGCAACAACCGTTGGAAAGTTGAATAACTTAGGATGATAAAAAGTATAACTCCAACAAGTTGTCAGCAATGTGTGTAGTTTCATTTGTTTTTAAAAGCTCAGTTATTGACTTCTTTGTGCAAATTGCGCCACGATGCCTTCTGAACGGAGAATGTGTGCTGCATGGAGATACCACAGGTAACATTTTTGACAGCTTTACTAAGTTGTCTGTTTAAATACATTTTTCACATGTCATTCAATATATGTTTATCACAATGTGATGCAGTAACTTGAGGACTCTGTAACCTGTATGGTGGACCATCCTGGATTGGAGCCTGTGTGCCTGAATGTGTTCTCCCTGCAGAATGCGTTGCATATTTACAGAGCTGAACATGGTGGACTACAGTTGAGGCAAATAGAGCAGTGAGTGGTTTGTTTGTTTTGCCTGAAATTGTAAAACGAATGGTAATATTGTTCATGGAAATAAATACTGGTGTATATGGCTTTATGCAATCTTTCATTCTGTCATTGTACTATTATATTATATACAACACAGCAATGGCATAACACACCCATGTGTACGACAAAAAGGTCCACACACACACAACCTTATGCTTTTGAAATCAGAATATTCTTTACCCATCCAAACATGAATAATCACGACACAAATCAACGGTTAAAAAAACCCATAAAAAAAAACTAAATGTAGCCTACTTGTATTTTGTATACTGTAAGCTTTTTACAGAAGCTTTGTGAGCTGGTGCTGGGGCTTCCTTGGACGCAGGATCAGTGTGGTGATTCCGGCCTGCGTTGTCCTCAGGATACGCAGGGAGTTTCCTGATCCGTGAAATGTTGATGTTGGGTTCAGACAGCAGCCAAATTGAACCGTGTAGCATACCCGGCGATGACCTCCTCCCTGTCAGGTCGCTCATAATGGTGCAGGGTCCACAAAGACTTGGTCGAAGATGAGGTCCATCAAGTTGGCCACGTAGGGCTGTGCAATGTTAAAAAAAGCACAACAAAAAATGTGGTTTAGATTAGTATATGCATGTAAAAAACTGAAACTTCTTTCTAATTTTTTTATTTTATATTTGTAAATAGTTGTATAATAAATATTTTAAACACTTACGGAATGTGGGGTCAGTCTTTACTGGTTTTGCTCTGCATTCTCCCTTCCTGGCCTTTGGGAACTGCAGTTTATACAGAGGGTTTCCAGTGGATGTAGTGGCTTGTGCACGCTCAGCGTTTTCATTGTAGTGCAGGGCTGCCAGGTACAGTCTTTCATTTCCGCCATGATAAAAAAAAATATAAATAATAGCAAAGGATGTACAAATTGTCACTAATTAGTAAGTATGTGAGGTGCTGGCCTGTAAAGAAGAACACATAGTTAGAACAAAATCATCTCAACTTAGTATTCAGGATGAGAAAATACTATTTGGATAGATATAGTCTGAAATCCCAAAAGATGGGGCTAAAACTCTCGATTTAGCAAAACTCTCTATTTAGCAAAGCTCTTTGCTTAGCCTTTTCCAATCTGAGTTAGTTTTGAACTGTAACGTGAATGCTGTGTTTCTGACTCAATGCAGGTGATGTGTTGGAGAGGGGCTGAGCTCAGTAGACTGACTGTAATGAGTGCTAGCCACTAATTAGCCTGTTGCTAGAGGTAAGGCCTTGTCAACAACAACAGACCAACGGGGCTTTAGCTCAGTTTTACTCGTGGTGTGTGTCCCCCCTCGCATACATACACAGTGTTGTATCCTAACACACCCCCATTTATATTCATGTGCGCAAACAAGTAAACACACAAAAGCTTTTACATATAACGCTGCAAAAAACGGCATGTCTCATTAGCGTAGCGTAGCTTAGCTTACAGATCGATGATATCTGATCGTTCTTACAGACTACAATCACAAAAGCTTTTACATATAACGCTGGAAAAAACGGCACTTGCCTACAGAAGATTACGTTTGTTATTATAACTTACTCAATATGATTGTAGAGGATACAAAATACTAATAAATAGGAGAATAAATACTTGTGTTATCGCCTAGGGCGTGGCTTTACAGCCTTCACACAGATCGCCATTACGGCAGTATGTCTGAACATGTTAGCAAATGCCTGATAATTCAAATGACAAAGCAAAGACTGCGGAGCGTACAAAATAAAATGCTACAAAAATATATAAACACCTAACCGATTACTATTTGGGTTTGAGGCGACATTGATGCGGCGAAGCTACATGCTACATGCTACAAGCTAGAGATAGCTTTATCAGGAAAAACACCGCTAAATAAAAACTTACAGCTTCAAAATTGGATGTGTCCTCACTGGCCTGGTCCCGGATGGTTGGTATTGATCCCGGGTTTAGCATTACTTTGGAGGCATATCCGTGTTGGACTTGAGACAAGTTCATAAACATGTCCGTCGTAAAATGTTTGGAACACACAAACAGAAATCTGCCGTGGTCTTCTGGCACATGTCCCTTGTAAATGAAGTCTAGCCACAGATTCATTTCTTTTTCTACTGATGGCATTGCATGCAGTCCCCTGTCCCGAGTCTTGCAGCCAACAACAGCACAACGTTTAACTGGCTTAGACATCCTGGCAAGAGCAGGCAAAAACACAGATGTGGGTTGATTTAGCCTGCCGATAGCCTATATGCGAATGAGAGGTTTGGCAATGCACGTGGCCGTGGCTCATTCCCCTGATAGGTGGAGAGTTGACCAATAAGCCGAGGACTTCTCTGTGACGTAGAAAAGTATTGAAATCTGGATCCGTTTTTTTCAGATCCGTTGCAGCCCCTTTTTTAGAGATTTGGCGAAGGAGGAAAATAGAGAGGGTTGTGTTTTCTGACACTTGGTGAGTTCCCTGGAACACCGGGGACACATATTCATGTATAAAAGACGTACAAAGGTGCATTTTGCATGATAGGTCCCCTTTAAAGTGCTGATTCTGGGTCAGTAGCTTCAAACATTCACACTTCAACATAAGGCATGTTATGAGTTAAGATTGAGCAATAAGGTTGAGGGAATATGATACAACCTTGAGAACAAAATAATGTGGTCACTACCGAAACACTGGATGTTTTGTACAAAATTAAGTATATCAACTAAAATGATATGATACTGATTGGTTTAATGTATGTTCAATTTCAACAATCATCATTTCTGGAATCAATAATCAGTATTATGCATTTTCCAAAGAAAGTTTGCATTATGCTTTTTATGAATTGTATTAAAAACTCACTTATATTAATTTAATTGTGAAAACCCTCAAGAAATAATTGTTAAAATACTATTTAGAGAAGGGAAGGTAAAACAATCTTAACAGGTTAATATAATACTTTTTTACTACATCATGGTATGTACTATGTTTTGGTAGTGACCATTTTTGGTAGAGGAAGAACGTTCCACTACAGTCTGAAAATACGATATAAAAATGTACGGTTCTTTTACTACAGTAGATATGTGTAATTTAGATATGGACAAAGTTTTGGGAGAAAACATACAAAATGTCAAAACATTTCCAACCTGACTTTGGTCCACTTCGGTAGAACGGCCCATCAATAGGCGTCTGTAATGAGTGTCTTTTGGTGAATCGTACCACGGGCCTGTGTTGATAACCAAAAGTGAATCAGTAACTGTGTGGACACATATGATATGAGTGGTAGCCTAACTGCAGCCTTCAGTCTGTACGATGGTTTCATTACTAACATCCATTATTATAAATCTAGCACACAAATGTGCTCATTTCAAAGGAAATCCATGACTGTGCGCTGCAGGTCAGGGTGTGTGGATCCAAGTTGAACAGGGAGATCATTATGTGGTAGATGTTTACTTGGGACACTTCTCTTTTTTTTGTTTTTGTTTGTTAATTGTTTTTCTTTCCCGTAATAAATTGGGCTTACCAAATGTGCATTATCTGCATCAGTGGCTTATGATTATTGCCTATAGTCTGACCTATCGTTAGCATCGTCTCCCCTTCTGAGATCTCAGCCATTACTTTGGGGAGTACAACAGTATGGCAAGCAATATAATCAGTGGCCCGGCTCACGAAAAGAAAACCCAAATTGTAATACATTGTAGTTTTCCTTTAACAGTGTGGGCCTGGCTGGAGGACAGGCAGGCAGTCCCTGAGCCACCATGCTTGTCATGTGGTACTGATGCAGTGAGCTATTAGCAGAGCAGTCAGCAGGGTGGAGTGCAGGGAGCATCCTTTCATTAGAAGAAAGGTCCTAACTCTTCATTAGTATGCAGGAGGAGCCCTGCTGCACCTCTGCCCGACACAGAGTCATTCTGCTTCATTTAAGCAAGTTTGATCCATTGATTCTTTTTCTGCCTCACATTGTGAAATTAATAAGTATATCTTAAACTGTTCTGATTCACTTATCAATTTTAAATCCCAAACAGAATCTTGAAGGGGCTCTCGCCGCCAGCTTTTCCCCCGAGGACACTGCCAGACGAGAGCAGAGTAATGAGAGAAAGTGAGCAGTAATGCCCCTGAAATGATTTCCTACAAACAAAGTGTGGATGTCTCCCTCGTGTGCAGAGCCGGGAGAAGATGACTCTTCCAACAACAAACAATGAAGGATTATCTGTTGTGAAATTATTTCCCAATCAGATTGTCATTTAATGGCAGCCTATTACCCGGAGGAGTACGGAATGTTACAAAGACTCATAGACAATGAATATTATACTGTTCACACACACAATTATCATTTTGCACTGATAATTACTGTATGTATAAAAGATTCAAATGTAATGCATGAATGTTTTAATGTGTTAGGGACGGGTGGCGCAGTGGTCTGTGCATCTGATCATCAGATCAAGGGGGAGTGCTGGGGAACTCCAGTTCGAAACCCGCCACTGCGTCAGGCCGTTGTGTCCTTGGGCAAGACACTTCACCCGGATTTGCTCCTGTGGGTATTGTCCACAGTACATGTATGATACTAATGTGTACTTGTAAAAGCGCCTCGATGACCTCGAGGCGTGAAGATGGACGGTGTGGTCAACTGTGCAATGATCATCAGATCAAGGGGTGGAACCCGCTGCTGCTGCGTCTGTAAAGCCGGTGTGTCCTTGGGCGAGACACTTCACCTGAACGTGCTCCTGTGGGTGTTGTCCACAGTGAGCGTTGCATGTATAAAAAATGTGTAATGTGTGTATTTGTAAAGCGCTTTGAGCATCTGGAAAAGCGCTATAATAAATGTAAGGAATTATTATTATTATTATTATTAATCGTGGATCTTATTTATAATGATTCTTACGGTGGCCGACCTGTGCAAACGTGCTTCAACAGCCCAAAACAATTCCATTATGAAACATGCTGCAAATATATATGTAAATATAAAAACTCAAATGTGCCAAAAAAATCGCATTGGCAAGGCTTACACAAACAGTATAGCATAAACAAAATGCTGCAAGAAGCTCAGAAGACGACGGACCGAAGGGGACACCAACAAGTGACTTCTTGGAGCATTTTGTATTCATTCCCTTAAGTTGGTAAAGGTTTTTCTTCATTTGCACGTGTTTTGGCAGATTTGTGTTTTGTATTTGCAGCGTTTCTCGTAAGGGAAGCGTTGTGGGCCCTTGTAGAACGTTTGCTATCAGCCAGCGTAGGTTTGGCACAAAGGGTCTGAACGAGCTAAAGAATGAGATGTTGGGAAATCACCATGGAGTTTGGGTAAGTTTTGTAATTGTTCTTTATATTCGTAATAGGTTTGTTGGCAGTGCAACAAGATGTGAACACTACGCTGACATTAGGTATTATCACCATATAATGATGCCTCAACAGTTGCGTATTTCAGAGCAACATACGTAATAACTTGGAATCATGTTTGTGTCCACCTGATGAATCCAAGTCAAGCTCTGTATTTGTTCTCAGTCCACTCCTGAGGAAACCCTTGCTTGTACAGTATGTACAGTATGTCTGCTGTCTTGTGCTGACAGGTAGCGGACAGTGGGTTTATCGCAGCTTTCTAAATACACTGAAAAAACGGAAACGTTGACATTAATTAAATGTAATATGTCAAGAAATATCAAATAGCTGTAATAGGTTAGTTAAAAGCAATACTATTAAGATAATCCTATTTAAACATTATATTAAAGTAATGAGAGAAAAAATACTTTATTACCTAGTGTCTTTGAAGTACCACATGTACTATGGCCCTGTGTGTGTGTGTGTGTGTGTGTGTGTGTGTGTGTGTGTGTGTGTGTGTGTGTGTGTGTGTGTGTGTGTGTGTGTGTGTGTGTGTGTGTGTGTGTGTGTGTGTGTGTGTGTGTGTGTGTGTGTGTGTGTGTGTTGGGAGGGGGGTTGAGTGGCAGTAAACAAGTACACAAGTAATGGATGGTTAATAATGGCTGAAGCACACATTTGCACATGTAATTTCACATCAATGGAATCGTCATCTACACACACACACATCACTTCAGGGGACATTACATTGACTTACATGCATTTCCTGGAGACTTACCCTAACCTTAACCATAACCAACACATGCCTAACCCTAACCCTTACCCTTAACCTTACCCTAAACCTAACCAAGTCTTCAGCCTAAAAGTAATGATTCTCCTCATGGGGACCTCCAACATGTCCACATAAGGGAGGCGAGTCCCCACACGTGACTATGTAAACAGATTTAGGTCCCCACAAGTATAGTAATGCTAGTCCACACACACACACACACACACACACACACACACACACACACACACACACACACACACACACACACACACACACACACACACACACACACACACACACACACACACACACACACACACACACACACACACACACACACACACACACACACACACACACACACACACACACACACACACACACGGCGGAGCTGGTGTCCAGTGAGCAGCCTCCCAGGAGACCTGTGCTGCACACACTGTGTCCCACTGCATCCTCCATGCACATGCTTTCTGACAGCTCAATCAGACCTGGGCTCTATAAGTGTCACTAATTGTCAGTTTGTGACAGATCAGGCAGAAAATCCAAAGAGCGCAATGAAATCATACACCGAGGCACATTTATAAAGAATCATCTGCACTTAGTTTCAAAATAGATATTGCATTTATGATAAAACGACAGAAACATAAAGGTTTGCAGTTTGCCCTTTTTGACAGGTGATTGCAATTACCCGTGTGTCCAACAATGAAGGCGCCCGTTGTTAGAGGAGATTCAGTCTAAGACCGAAGGCCTTGTTCGGTGACTCAGATCGTTTAAATTCTCTCCTTGTTATCATCCTGATTTCTGGGCAATTGAACAACACATAATACATAAGGAAAATAATCATAACATTTTCTGAAATAATGTGAGTGTGAATGCTCTGAGTTGATTAAATACTGCCAGGAACCACCACAGCAGGAACGCTAAGGTATGTTAGCACCTTGATGCACAGACAGTGTGACTGAGCTTCATGAGCTGACACCTGTTACACTGCAAATGGATCCCAAGAGGCACAAAACAACGTCTGGTGACCCCCCCCCCCCTCCCCCCTCAAGGGCAACCTCCGATACTGAGGGTCCCCAAAGCATCTGCGGAGGGGAACTCCACTGTGGCGGGTGACCTCCTACATCACAGTGTTCACAGCTGTGACAGGATGGGGAGGGACCTGCCTCGAGCTATAGGTGGTGGCTGGCCTCTGAACTCGGTACAGCAACCAGAGCTTGCAAACCCTTACTACAGGGCAAACATGTGCTGGTGAGGAGCGACACCCGCACCACAGTGGCTTACATCAACAGGCAGGGCGCAGTCATCTCCGCTGCCTTGTTTAGCGCCACAGAGAACCTGTGGTTGTGGGCCTCAGAGAATGTTTTTATCTCTAAAGGCCGCCACATTACGGGACTGGAGAACAGGGCGGCCGGCCTCATGTCAAGAGAGGTGGTTCTCCCTGGCTCGACAATCCACCCTTGGGGGTGGGCACGTTGGCACACGAGCCATGGCCAAGATAGCTGCTCTACGCCTTTCCACCGCAGGTGCAATAGGGACGTTACCCACTCTGGGCCAACCTCTCCGGGCTTGGCTCCTGAGAGGGACAGGCCGAGAAGGGGTGGACTGTCTGACAACGTTATACAGACTATCCAGGCAGCAGGAATGGGATCCACCACAGCCTGTTACAGCACGAAGTGGTTGGACGAGAGTCTAGAGCCTCTGTCCAGTAAATTGGGCTCTATTCTGTCCTATTTACATGCTCTCTACGCCTTTCCACCACGTGCAAACTGCGTCTCATGGTCCCCCTCCTGGAGAGGGTGAGACGAGAACGATTGTCAGTCATCCTGGTAGCCCCAGATCGTCGCTTGGTGCCGTGGTACGCAGAGGTGACACAGATGACGGTGGGCCAGCCCTTGACGGTTCCTCAGGTCTGGGGGGCGCTGTCTCAGGAAGCAGGTGCAATAGGGGCGTTACCCACTCTGGGCCAACCTCTCCTGGCTTGGCTCCTGAGAGGGACAGGTTGAGACAGGAGGTGCTGTCTGACAACGTTATTCATACTATCCAGGCTGCGAGAGCAGAATCCACCACAGCATGTTACAGGACGAAGTGGGCGGGATTTCAGCGATGGTGTGAAGAAAGGAGTCTAGAGCCTCTATCGTGTACGTTGGGCTCTATTCTGTCCTACTGACAGTTACTGGTGGACAGGGGGCTTGCTCATTCCACAATGAAGGTGTATGCAGCAGCCATCTCGTCCTGCCATGAGGGATTTGGCGGCAGGTCAGCCAAGAGGCACAAAACATGTCTCAACCGCTTATGGCGCATTTTTTGCAGGGGGTCAGGAGACTGCGCCCAGTGGTGCATGTCTCCACCCCGCAATGGGATCTGCCGTTGGTGCTCAAGGCTTTGGTCACAGAACCATTTGAGCCTCTGGCACTATCATTGAGAACAGCTTTGCTGCTTGCCTTGACTTCGGACCGCTCTGTCGGGGCACCCGAGTTGCTTAGTGATTCGCGGTGACCGTAGCGGGGCGACACTCAGACCGAACTCCGTTCGGACTGCGTTCAGGTCGAGGGCTATTCAGTTAGGTGGCTTTAATCTTCCACCCCATAGTGGGGCCAGGGAGGCTAAATTGCACCTCCTCTGCCCGGTGCGTGCGCTGGCATGTTATGTAGGGCGCACGGCTTCCATTAGGTGCACTGAACAGCTGTTTGTGTGCTTTGGAGATGGTGTGGCCGGTAAAGCTCTGTCCAAGAAACGCCTGACAGGGCTCTGCGTGTGCATTTCACATGCCTACAGACAGGCGGGGAGAGCCTTCCCCACTGGGGTCCATGCACACTCTACACGTGGTAACAGCCTTGTTCAACGGCGTGAGTGTGGAGGACATATGCACGGCGGCGTCTTGGTCTACGCCAGGCCCCTTCATAAGGTTTTATCTCTTGGACATGTCTGGCTCCTTTTCATCGTCTGTGCTTGCTGGGGCAACACAGGACTTGTGAGGGGGGGGGCTGTGGGTCAGTAGGTATCTGACCCCCCCCCCATGGGATGGACATAATGCACATATGTTTTCCCGTGCTCCTTAGGGACCCAGGAAACATGGTGCGCAGTAAGCCGCATACAGGGCTGGCGGACTCCCCGCTTGCCTGTGGGCGGGTGGGGAGAGCCTTCCTTACTACAGTCCATGCACACTCTATGCGAGGTAAGCTTGTGTGAGCGTGGGGGACACGGTACACTTGTGTTCTCCCCATGCTCCTTAGGGACCTGGGAAACGTAGTGCATAGTGTATTGTCACTTGCGCTGGCACCTGCAGGATGGAGCTATGAGCTTATTCAGACCAATTAGGCTCTACCCAGCCAAGTAAGCTGCGGCCCCGACTTCTCCACAGTCACAACCGAATGATAGGAAGTTGGGGTGCGGTGGCTGTTAACCAAAGGCCGGTCAGGGGCAGTGTGGTGGGTCGATGTTGTAGGGCGACAGGGCGTTTATCCATCGGGGCTCCACCCACTGTACCCATAGAGTCCAGTAGAGGGCGGAGCCTGTGTGAGATAGAACTGGGGTTTACGTAATGTAACCCTGGTTCTATAAGCACAGGCGGAGCCGGGGCAGACTGGACTATTCCTGGAATGGGGTTGGTTCTCCATCCTATTTTTACCCAGGAAATAAGTGCAGTTGATCTAATGACAGTGTCATTGCTGTAGCACACAAAGGCATTTATTGATTTCATGTTCACAAATTCAAACCTACATGGTATAATTACATTTTTAATTAGTCTTACCCGATCAGATGCTGGTTGTGGGTGCCTGAGAGGTCTGATAAAGGTAACCAACAAATATATTCAAACTACTGTACTGTTAAAAAATTCTGCTTCCTGTGGCACAAAATAATATGTTGACAATGTTTTATTTTACCCAGGCAAACTCTTGTCTGTTGACTTTGTCCACTTCCATCAACTTTGTTTCCTCCGGCTTCAATTTGCATCACTCTCGTTCGTTCTCTCTATGTCTGGTCAGACATCAATCTGTTCCACATAACGCGCCCCCTAGAGGCCTGGAGCACTGTGTGTTTTTGGGTTTGTATGTGTTTTCGGGTTTGTATGTGTTTTGACTTTGCATATCGTTTTTGTATTTGCAGCATTTGTCTGTTGCGTTTGTTTTTGGGGTTTGTGTGTTGTATTTAGTTTGCATCATTTCTGTAAATGCAGCGTTTTTTCGTTGTATTTGTTTTAAGGGTTTGTTTGTTTTTTATTTCATTATTTGCAGCTGTTTCCTGCTTATGTATGCGTTTTCGGCCGTTGTTTCGCGTTTGCACCTGCTGGCCACCGTATGGTTCACTTCAGAAACACTTGTTGTTATATTCCATGGAATGCTCTTAACATCCCGATAGCAATGAATACAGTAAATGCTTTGACAATAAATATGATACAAATAGTTCATCTGTGGAAGCCGTAGCGCCGTAAAAAGCACGACCAATCATCTGAGCCGGCCCGGCTAAAGTAACTGGATGGCCTACCTGCCTGTCAGCCTTCCATCTGTGCACACACTTATCTCGTGCCCTCATTGTTGGTCATGTGCGCGTTCGTGTGTGTTGGAGGAGGGGCTCTGTAAGGAAGTCTGAAGGAAGGGGCAGATTTTTTTCGGCTGCATGCTTTCAAATTCTAGCACACTCGAGCTGGTTTCTCCATTCTTACCTACCTACCTTTAAGGTTATTCATTAAAATATAACCTTTTATCATATATTGTGCTTACAGTTTGTAACTCTACCATAGTATGAGTTATTTTGATTTAAAATATCTCCAACAAATACCTTGATTCTTTCTCAATCCCTCCCTGTCCATGAACACGTCTTACTTTAATTAGTACACAAAACACAATGTGGGATAACACAAGTGTGTGGCTGAGTTTCTGTGTGTTGTTTACTCCTGTAGCATTACTATTAGCCTCTCACTATAATCAGGGATGGAGGTCCAAAAGGAAAAAGCATTTCCAAAATATGGAATGAAATGAAGAGATTACTGAGTGCAAAACAGTTGCAACACACCAGGAGTGACCATACATAACAGTAAACTTAATTAAGGTATTATACCCCCAACCTTCCTTGAAATACAACTGAGCTAAAACTGGAAGCATTGCTCTAAATCCTGTTAGCTCCGTTCAAAGCTAATCCATGAAACCAATAACCAGCTATTCAAAGTCATCAGCTGAATAAGATACACCAATAACAGGATTACTAAACGAGTCATGTGTCAGGCTGGAGAGTGGACAGGACCCAATCGCAGAAGACCGATTATTTAGATACAAATCCTTTATTGTCTCGACCAGGCAACACAAGGCAACCAAAACAGAAACGTTGTCTCAATATACACTTTCAAGACTCTGACAACAACTGAAAGAAAGAAACAGAACTTGAATGCAGCAAGACCAATCACATGAACAAGACACAGGTGGGGAGGGGATCATAACATCCTGCCTGACATGTTTACAGACAGACCAACATATAAAGCACTTTTAGTCAGAATCTTCATGGTCAAATGTCAGATAAGTACTTATCCTAGTAAATAAGAAGACCTTGGCTTGATTCATAGGAGTAATACATAATTAGAATGTTGACCATAATTACATTGATCTACATAAAAGAATGTCTTACAATGTATTAACATGATTATTATTTCTCAGAGAGTAATTGGGATCCGTCCCCACACACATGTTTGCCTTTCTTCATACTTGTGAAGCTTGTCAATGAACAAACAATAAAATACTTATATCATATATATGAGATCATTGCCTCACAAATATGTCAGAAATCAGGGTTAACAGTCAAGAGGTATAACGATTAATGAGCGATTCTCAACACCTCTGTAATCCACGATAATGAGGTAGCCTCAGGTAAGTGTTCCATCTGTAATCACTAATTCCGGTGATGATGTGCACATGGCAGATGGTGAAGTTATTTTGCAACGAGCTCCAGACTGTGTGCATCAGAGTATTCTGTTACGACTCATTATTCTACATAGTTTCTATCACACGCAGTTCCATTAACAATTACTGATCAATGCAATCATTAAATTCATCAAATGCTTTAGAATACAGCCCAATATCACACATTGAAAAATGGGCCTCATGGGATTTACGACACAGCCTTTCCTTAGACTTTCACAGGATGGACACAAATGCAAAATATGCTGTGTGTACACATGGAGAATGTTCTACAGCTAGCTGCGCCAACACAATAACATGGGCGTCATGCAGGATCACCGCAACAGGGAAAACCAAGACCCATGATCCATCAGTCTAAGCTCTCAGTCTAAATAAGAGTTGGAGCATAGTAAGCCTGAGCCAGCCTTAACTTTAAGCTTTAATACATAGGTCATTATTAAGCCTACTCTTAAATATTGAGGGGGGGGCTGCCTCTGGAACATGAACTGGGACCTGATTCCAGAGGAGCTTGGAAGCTAAAGGCTCTGGCAACCATGCTACCATTGGAGACTCTAGGACTCTGGACTGCAATGCTATGGTTCAGTTATAATGTACTAAGAGCTTTCAAAGATATGAAGGGGCATAATCAAGAAGGGTTTGTAGGTGAGGAGACATATGACTGGATTGTACTGGGAGACAGTGCAGAGCAGCCACAATAGGAGAATATGGTTCCATAGTTTATGTCAATAAACGATTTGTGCGTGGGATTTAAAGGGCATTGATAAATTGACAAGATACAGATGTTTCTCTGTTTGATTTCCGATGAAAAGTCCTAGCAAGAGAGCACATTGTGTTTGTGTAGCGATGAAGACGATGTCAAAGCAGTTCCCCATGTCACTTTGACAATCAGCTAAGACTATTCCCACATTTAGGGGGTTCTGTCTGCCATGAAAACAAGTATTTGAGGATCGTACTCTGAGTCAAGTTGAGTCAAGCCATGCTGTACCATGCAGTGGAAGTTCATCTTTTGACAGCAGGTTTTTTGTTCCTCAATTCTGAGAACAGGTAGAATCTTCAACCGAGTTATCGTGAACTCTTCTGGTATTAAAACAAAAGTCAGCACGGACACCCGACTTATTTATTGTAGAAAATCCGAAATTGTAGGATAGTTTTATGTCCCAGTTTGAGAGACGTTGTTTGTGAAAATACTACATTTGATCTGTTGAGCATCATAGCTATTAGAAGTGTTTTTGTGAGACATGGTGGAAACTTCAGACCATGCTGGATGATATGAAGTAGATACTGTGAAGCATAATGACACCTTAAGTCTGACAAAGGTGCCTCTGTACATTTCACATTAAACAATAGAACTACTACATTAGTGATGACACCCTTTCTGGACTTTAGAGGGCTCTCAATGCCACTACAGCGGCAGAGAGCTACATATTCATTTGTGCACGGGTCCCTCTGGGACATATGTACCTGCGCCCACTTCCCAGAGGAGTCATATCGACCTTCTGCTTTCAGGACGGTCGGTCCGCCAGCGCGGCGCCATGCTACCTGCTACCCTACATAATGGAAATGTATGATTAGTCTGCACCATTTAGTGTCTTCTGAAGGCACAGAGGTGAGGTGACTGTGATGCTTATCTCTAGAGGCGGAAGAATCCCTGTGCCAGGGAGCAAAGTGATCATTCACATCTGAAGCCATTTTAGCACATACTACATTACTAGACTGGTAAGATTGCTATGTCCGTCTTTGGGTCCAATGCACCAAGACAATTACAAAAGTAAGCCATGCATATCAGTCATTCGCCGTCTTGAAATAAAGCCCAGCGATCACTTCTCTCATAATGTACCCATATAACCTTGTTTGGGATATTGGACACTGTGGCAGTTATTTATTACTCATCACATTATAGACTGGTATCACCTTTCATTTAGAACATCTCCATATTCCCTTTCGCTTCATAACACATTGATGAGAATGGGCTTTGATGGCAGTCTTATTCCAATCCAAACTAAATATTTCTCTTTACTTGTTTTTTCTTTCTAACATGCTTCATGTTAACTGTATTATATCAATAATACCCAGCATACCCAGCAGAATACTAGCCAAGCACTGTTGACTCACACAATTTTGTTCTGAAGAAATATAGTCAAAAGCAAGCCTTTTGCATTTGCTAAATCGACCCCTAACACACCAACCCTAGTGTGAGTAAGCAACATGTTGACATACAAACTTGTGTCTGGGCACTATTTGAGTGGTATTTCTACGGGTTTACTGGCATGTCTTATGCATGCAGTATGTTGGTTCATGTAGGTTGATCAACACAAAGTGCAAATAGGCTGGCTGAAATAAAAAACTGAGGTTGTGTTGATTTATAAATATACTCTCAGTCAGTAACGGAGCGTCCACACGGCGGCGTGCGTTGAAGCTTGCCGGTGAGCTTGTCTGAAGCTCGACCAACAGCCAATCACATGAATCTCCCGCCCCGGACACACAAGCACGCGGTTTGATTGGCTAGAGCTTGTACTGGCATATGATTTGATTGGCTGACGCTTCCGTCGGAGCTTGAAAAGTTGAACTTTTCTCAACTTTTGAAGCGAGCAACAGAGGCAAAGCGAAGCGACGGAACCACATGCAGTTCGGCAAAGCGTGACGTCACCCCATTCAAAGTGAATGGAAAGCAGCGTTGAAGCTTCAACGCACGCCGTCGTGTGGACGGGCCGTAACATCTGAAGATAGACACAATGACACATGATGACAACAAATTGATACCGTTGTGTTGCTGGTGCAGATTGCTACATTGGGAACACCCAGCTCCACAGAAAGAATCAATTACATGAATGTGTGTGTGTTAGGGCTGTCAGTCGATTAAAATATTTAATCGCGATTAATCGCAAATTAATCGCACATTTTGTATCTGTTCTAAATGCACCTTAGAGGAATATTTTTCAAGTTTTTAATACTCTTATCAACATATGAGTGGACAAATATGCTTTATGCAAATGTTTGTTTATTATCATTTGAACAACGCCAAATATTCTCCTGAATATTTTCAATACAACAACCTGGAGCCTCTCTCTCTCTCTTTTACGGCCCGTCTGGTCCACCAAAGTGGACTATGGCAAAGACTGTTTTTGCACAAAAGCTTCAAAACTGTACTGATAAAACAAATGAGAACAGTTTGTAAATCAAGGCAAATATTATTTGAACCAGCTCATGGTTTGAAATGGCAAACATTGAAAAGCAAAAGTATTATTAAAACCATGTAGCCTACTAAACATCACCTTGGTCCCATCATATACTCTGGGAAGAGAATATTTACTGTGCTTGAAAACTGGATCACATCATCATCATGTGAGGTTGACTTTGTGACCTGGAGATCATTTCAGCTGCAACATTAGCTCGTTGATAAGCTTGGGATATGAGATCTTTGTGTAGCCATTCGTGGTGAAGGCATCTGTGCTATTGTATGCATTATTTTTGACCCAACATTTCTACAGGCATGGCACTATTTTCACATATTCTAGCCCTTGTCTATTTGTATACCACGAGCTGCAAAATGACCGCCTAACCCCACTGTACAGGCGGGTACTTGTTTAGATATACCTGGGCAGGCTCTGTTTCGCCGTGGTATCCTGGCTGGCACCTGCGGGCCGCAGAGGGGCGGCGGTGTTTCGGGCGATGAAGAGTGCTGCTCCGGGGTTGAGGGCGGCGAGTCAGGCGGGAGTAAGCTAGTGTCCACATGGAGGGGAACGTGATGTCCCCATCTGACCTGTTGCTGCAGTCTGCAGTAGATGCAGTGTTGCTGGCGTTTAGTGATGGTTGCTTTAACCATGTTCGTATACATGATTATCCTCAGATGTGTGTCACTGCTGTGGAAGCACTTTGGAAATGATGCACGCGCAGCGGAGCAGGTCACGCGCACCTGACACAATTTGTTGTTAGTATTTTTCGCTCCGTTCTCTGTTTTGAATAGATCCCGGCGCGAGGCCTGAAGGGTAAACACCTGGTTTACTAATCTACTCGCACGTATGTCTGGTGTCGGAATGTCTCGCTATGTTAGTACATTGTTAAAAAACAAAACACCATTTAATTTCGGGTTAAAATGTGTTGTAACTGCGTTACTGAGCATTGTAACGGGTAATATATATATATAATATACCCACATTTCATTAGTAATGCGTTACATTACTTCGTTACAGCAAAAAGTAATATATTACTGTAACTACGTTACTTTTGTAACGCGTTACACCCAACACTGTTTATGGTTAGATTAAATATTTGACCAAAGGGTAGGATAAAGGCCTCAGTATGTAAGGCAAGGTCTATTGCTGTGTCTCAAATTGCGTACAACACTTGCTCTCGAGTATACCAGATGGTGCACTAAAAACTGTCAAGAAGTTAAATGTGGGACTCTAGAAACTTTTCACACTCAAGGATTGCCATCTTGGTTACGCAACATCATTTACACAACCAGCCATCATTTTGGTTGCTCCTGTAAACATGCGTTTTATCCAGTGAGGGCTGAACTGCTGTATGCAATTTGACACAACGCTACTGTCGAAATGCACATATGCATCGGGCTAGTGTTAATTTCGTTAACTAAAACTATGACGAAATATGTTCGTCAACGACCTTTTTTTCCGAGACGATGACGAGACGGCACCGACGGCAGTAAATCATCATGCAATATCGTTGACGAAAAGTGACGAGACGAAAATGTAGTTTACTAAATAAAAACTATGCCAAAATTTCTCTTTACTTTCGTTGACGAAATATTATCAAAGATAACGTTACATCTCCGATAGTCAGTTTTTCTCCCAGCAGTTCCATTTCCAGTGCTGCGGCAGGGCAGTAGCTGTGTGTCTGTGCTGCACGCGGCGGTACATTTGAATTACACCGGGCAGCGGCACAATATGAACTGTCAGGAAGACTCGGGTCTAACTCATGGTCTAACTCATGGTCTAACTCGTGATCTAACTCGTGGTCTAACTCGTGGTCTAACTCGTGGTCTAACTAACCTTATTTAACAGAAAATAAAATGGCAACAACAGGGCTTGGGAGCAGTGGTCGCACTCGCGTTATCCGAATACCCCCTGTCAGCGCGAGTGAGTGATAAATTGTGCACTCGACGGATAATAATGGATTATGACGGAAATGTTACGATCCTGTCCGTCAAAATGACTGACAACGAAAAAGTCTAAAGCCACCACTGCTTGGGAGAAAGAAACGATGTGATATTTGGGCCCATTTTCGCTACAATGAGGCGGAGAAAAAAAGCGAATGCATTGTTTCATCAGAAGGGAAGCAATGTGGCCATAACACAGCTGGTAAAAACACCACAAACCTGACCAGATACTCTCTGCAAAGCTTCTTAATCATTCAACCTGAGTTTTTCTTCAAATAAGGACAAGATATAATCCTATTGTGAAATACGTTTGACTAAAAGGACAAATTATTGGTTTTGGCTAGACTAGTTTGACTGAAATGTTCAAGCTGATGACTAAGAAAGACTCAACAGTTTTCATTGACAAAAAGACTAAAATAATTAGTTTTCTTTGACTAAAATAAGACTAAAATGCTCAGACTTTTAGTCGACTAAAACTTGACTAAATAAAAACAGGATGAAGGTGACTAAATATGACTAAAACTAAAAAGAACATTTCACACAGGACTAAGACTAAAACTAAATTAAAAAATAGCTGACGAAAATTAACACGACATCGGGCTCCCTGCTCCACATTTACTGTACATGTTTTGAAAATATGTGACATTGATAAAGAATAAGTAGACTTAATCCTCATTTAAACGTAAGGAGCGCAGGACAACAGACACCATTCTAACAGCATGTGTCTGGGCTCGATGTGCCGCTCTCGTCTCCTCATGGGGGGGGGGGGGGGGGGGGGGGGCTCTCCATGGACATAACTGGGCTGTGTTTCACATCTCTGAAGGCAAACAGAAGGCAATCCCAAGGTTCACAGACCTTGGAGCAGTCAATGAGAGCCTCACTACAGAACTAATGAGGATTAATATCTTACACAGTGGAAGCACATGGTAAAAATATCAGGCCCCATGGGATATGGACTAAATATGACAAGCCCAAAGACATTTTGGCCCATAAGGATCACACAGAGGGATCTCAAAGGTTCGCCAGCTGAGGAAGTGCTGGGGGGATATGTGTGAAAATAACCCGCTGTTACCTAGCAACCCCTTCATACTATATAATTCTGCATATAGATAACATAAATAGAGATCATTCACTTAAGTATACCATGTCAACATTATAACTCTGTATTGAAACAGATTGAAACTATTATTTTAGTTTTCTTTGTTTTTCAATGATAACGTAGCATATAAATACAAACATTGCAAAACTTTTCTTCCACTACAGGATTTCTGAATCAGGCAAAAAAGGTGTGTTTTGCAAAAATTCCACAAATTGATATTAGCTTGCTTTTTTATCATATATTACATAATGTGTACACCTGCAGTCTACATTTAAGTTGCTTTTACTTACTCTTTGTAAATTATACTTACCCAAACTAAAGTATTTGTTTCATTTATAACCTTTTATTTTCACACAACCACATTGCAAAGTGCTTCACAGAAATAAAATAACAACTCTACCAAAACAATGTGTGGACGCCCGAGATGAAGATGCTACTTCAGCTACAGTAAATGGGGATTCTTAAAAAACAAAAACATACAAAAAGGATTTGAACCATGAAGAACGCAAAGATCACACATTATGCAAATGAATTAAAGTTCCACAGACGACGAGCTTGGAAGCTAAAGGCTCTTGCAACCATTCTTCTATTGGAGTCTCTTGGAACGACCAGTTCTTGGAGCGCAATGCTATGGTTCGGTTCTAATGTACTATGAGCTCTTTAAGGTAGGAAGGGGCGTAACCAATAAGGTATTTGTAGGTGAGGAGAAATTCTGACTGGAGACTGAAGAAAGGGCAGAGGAATGCCACTTGAAAGAAAAACAGTTCGTGTATATGTTAGGTAACTAAGGCTCTTCTGGGGTTCGGGGACCTGCCATTAAACCAACATTAACTCTACTGTATTTCTAGTAATTATGTTGCAGGATGTTAAGTAGAGTGTGGGGAACGCATCTGCAAAAAACCTCACAAATGTATATTGGAGCCAGACCATGAAATCGACACAGAGGTTGGAAGTCAGAGGAGCCTGGTGGCCAAGGCCAAGAAGATTCAGATTGCAGAACAAGATTAATCAGGCACATGGAAAACAGAACCTGCTGTCACTGGAAATGAAGGCACTCACCTCCATCGGTGGAAGGACATTGCCGTGGTTACACCTGTGTGATTTGGCCTGGCTGTTGGCACTCATTTACGCAGCTGGATGACTCTAGGACACCAGGGCCGGTGGGGTGGTCAGCCAAAGCTCCGACCTGCGGCCCCTCGCTGCTCTCCCCACAGACCCAGATCACTGCCCCCCCCCATGCACTGACACCCTCCACACTTCAGTCCAGGCAGCGGTCCAAGAGATGTTGGTGTTGCAGTGGAGCGGAGCCTCTGAAACAATACTGTAAATGAGGGTGACGGGTAGATACAGCCGCCAACGCTGCTGTGATCTTTAAACATTTATTTACACAAGCTTGGTCTGCTCAGCCCTGGTCTCCCTTTTTTCTCCGTCACACACATGATATGTTATACATTTAATTAAAAGCTGCTGTGCACAATTCTCTTATTGAATATGCACTATGTTTCCGTCCCTTTAGTCGAGTGATATATTAACGAGTATTCAACAGTGAAAAAACTGAAAAGTTGACTTAAATTAAGTGAATTAGGTTAGTTGAAAGCAGTGTCTATCACAACTGGACCTTCTGTCGACACACCACACGTCATCGAGTGCCGCCGAAGGACTGTTCAAATCTCCAGCATACATGGAATTCCACCGAGGCCGCGTCCTTGGTTTGGGGGAAATTTCGAGGCTGCACATGGGTAGACTTTGCGTCCTTAAAATCCCCACAATGCTTTGCGCACGGACCAATTTCAAAAACCCTTGCCGAGAATGGCTTAACCGACGCAGCACACATTTAAATGTAAGTGTGTAGTGGCGTAGAACATGTGTTGGTACATATGTTACTTTGTTACATTTGTTTGTTATCACCAAAAATGTGTTCCGTGAAAGTAAAGCAAGTTCATAATTAGATAGACATCGTGAGGTATTTATTTTCGGTACAGTTTGTTGAAACCGTTAGAGAGAGTGGCACACTTGTTAGCCGGTTCCATTCTTCTTCGTTTTCCGAAGCCGTGGCTTGGAAACATACTTGCTTCGTTTATGAAGGAAGTGACTTGGAAGTACGCGACTACCAAGCCAGCATCCTCGCGATTGAGAAACACCCTCTGTGTTATCGTTAATGTCCTATATAACATAATCTTCCCGTGCCAGAATAATGCACTTGAACGCATCAAAGCTTTGTGATTGGCCGGCGTGACCCCATGTGTCGGGGCGTGGCTGGTGGGCAGTGGGCACTATTTCGCTGACGTTGTCCGTGGCAACAGGAGAGACAGTCCGCACACACACAAGACCGCAATTATGGCAGAAGCAAAAAAGCCCAAAATATATCATTTTCAAAGTCCATCTGTCTCATCTGCAATGCGAGCGAGGCTTTATCGAAGAAGGGTAATTTAGGAGCGGCATTTCAAAACAGTGCACAAACGCTACCAGACGGAACTCCCTCCTAATTCTGCCCTACGCTCCAAAAGGGGAGGGGCCTGAAAGGACAGCTAAATGCACAGCAGTCCATTTTCACCAGGCCCAACAACAAGAGCAAGGATGCTCCAGAGTATCTTATCGTGTCAGTCACGTTCTTGCGAAACACACGAAGTAAAAGCATTCCTGGAGGCTGCCGACGCGCTTTTGGGGGACAGTAAAAATAACAGTAGCATTTCAACAGGTTTTTGATATAATAAAAACTCAAGTTGGATACCGTTATTAATCAGCTGTGTTTTAGTTTGTTTGAACTTAGTCATTATAATTATTGTACACAATGGTATAAGAATGCAAACTTAAATTGATTATAGTCTATTATCGATTCAGGTTAAGAAACTAGTGTTGCTTGCATCCTATTTTAAAGGCATTTATTTGTATACTCTTCTAAAATGCAACAAAAAAAGGGTTTGATTCTATTAATTTTGTCTCTTTTATTGCACGTTGGCAGCAGATTCCTGAGTAGCTTCAGATCTGAGTCGTCTTATTAGTAAGCCTAAGTTATACTTTTGTAGCAACACTATTTTTATATAATGGCAAAGAAAGGGTTCAGAGTCTTTCCTTTTTTTCCTGTGTCATGTGGCAGCACTGTTCAATGTTTCTTGAAGACATTACCACGTGACGTGTGAATAAACTCCAACTCTGTATCAACAACACTGTTGTGTAACTTCAGTTAAATACTTGTATGTGTGTAGATTAGAAAGAGGTAAGATAAAGGATCTGCAGTATTTTATGAAGTATTCATCGTGCAAAGGTCAGTTTTAAACAAGTAGAAGTGTGTATTTACCTGGTAGTAGGCTGTCAGTAATGGCCTCTCTATTTGGACTGGTAGATCTCGGCAGACTGGCAACTTTAAAAGTAGCTCTCGGTTCAAAAAAGGTTGGGCACCCCTGATCTAGATCCTCTGTCTCGAGACAGTTAACTAGCGGGCCTTCTAGAGCAGTGGTTCCCAAACTTTTTGTGCCCAAGGCACACCAAAGGACAAGTAAAAATCTCAAGGCACACCTATTGTGCAAAATAGCCCTTATAACACGTGTTATCACTCATATCATGTAAAATATCTGTATTATGTGCATAATTATTTACTAATGCCAAATAAAATGTGACAAAGACAACTATATTACTCATGAAATATTTATTAACGAAATATTTCAGAAATTAATTTGAAACGTTAACAAATTAGGCTTCATCAAAGCAGCAACACACTCATTTAAACCAGACAGGTCACAACATTAAACATGAGACAAAGGAAATTCAGCACAGAGAACTGTCAATGCAAGGAAGCTGCATTGTCCATGGTCCTGAACTACAAATTATAAATGTAACATTTCAGCAGAGATGGGGTCGTTACTAAAAAAAAAGTAATATATTACATATTACTTTAAAAAAAAAAGTAATATATTACACTACTTCGTTACTCTCTACATAAAGTAACTCGTTACTTTACTCGTTACTTTACTCGCAGGGCCGGCCCGCCCCTCCCTGCAGGCAGATCACGCAGACTGCTAAAGTTTCAAATGTTCTCTTTAGTTCAGTTTCCATTGTCGCATAAGACTGATCCAGATCCTGAATGTTTTCCTATCTGACCGTGGCTGTCCTCTGTCTCCTGCTATCTTTATATTTTGCGCAGTCTATCTCTGCTCACGCTGTTGCGTCGGCGTGTTCTCCTGCGTGTTGGCCATGTGTTGCACTGGAACCAGACACCGCAAAGACTTCAGCCGAGCACGTACAATAACTCTCCTTACCAGCAGGCGGCGGGAGTGTGTATTTGTCATTCAAAACAGGCAACAACCGGAAGACAGAGAAGAAGAACAGACTACGTGATATAAACAAACAACAAATAGCGTGTGCGGTAGCTCCACCTTAGCATGTGTTCTTTGCAGGTGCTTGTTGAGGTTTGACGTGGTGTTCACAGCAGTATATAACAGCTTCTGGCCCGGACACAGTTTGCACCTCACCGTCACATTCCTGTCTATTCTTCGGATGAACTCAAAATAATGGGCACACCTCCACCCCTCGAGAGTTATCGCTGACTCAGCCATGTTTATGCAGCACTGCACGCGGAGATGTGGACGCGCAAGTCGCGCAGATTACGTACATATAAACCTACAAAGTACTGATATAGTAAATTAAAAAATAATTATTTTTGTGTAGTTGTATATTGCAATAATAACGTATGGTTGTCACAAAATCCCACGGCACACCCGGACTTGCCTCACGGCACACCAGTGTGCCGCGGCACACCGTTTGGGAACCACTGTTCTAGAGGACCCTGGAGCCAAGGGGAACTTGATCAAACTGTCAGTCCAAACGTACGCTCTCATTCAGTGCAACGGCCAGGGCATTCTATCAAGGATGTAGAATACCTTGGTTGAAGGATATTCCCAGAGACCCAGAACAAGATCTGATTGGTTGCTTTATTTTCTAACACAAAACCACTGAATTGCGTAGATATATATTATGTAAACAGATAACTAATTAGTCACTGTTTAATTTGTGAGTGTATCTACACTGATACAACTCAAATGTGTTATGTCAACAGATTTCACATAACTGTATTAGGTTAGTTGAAAGCAATAATAGTAAGTTTAAATAAAAGTATACTACCTAACTTCTCTATTTACACTCACTTTCTACTTCACAATAACACAGGAACTTTTTTATTTTGCAGTTTCCACCACAGCAGTTGGAGGCTTATTGTCTTGCTTTAAGGGAGAACTCTGTCACGTCCCAGATTGTGAACCTGGGGAACCGAAGCAATCATCTGATCAGATAATCTCCACACTTCTGTCGCTTAAGAAATCAAAATTGGTGCACTATAATGCAATTCTCCTATAAGCTCTTTCAGGCTGACAAATATTAATCTAGTGCATGTCAATAAGACAGTCTGCCATTGGAGAATGCTGAAAGGTACACTTTTGCAATCAGAGGCAGACAGGTGAGACAATGAGTCCTCCTTACTGGGGGGGGGTTGCTGCGACGTTAGCTCAGCTGTCATAAACACTGCTGTGTATTAATTGTGTTTCTGTCACACACAACTTAATTACAACCGCCCTGGATGAAGCTCCCCTCTCATCTCTTTGTGTCACATTTAATTTTATTTCACCAAACATTTAAATAGGTGCCGCGCCTGTTGTCTTTGCAGCTTTGCATCACTGTCATTCTGCCAAACGAGCACAACAAATGCACTCTCCTCCCAGTCCCGTCCAGCCGAAGCTGTGTTTCACATCGACACAAACTCAATTATTGTCAGTAATTACAAGTATCTTGGGGTGTTTGAGTGGAGGCTGAATTACAAAAGCTGCAAAACATGGATTAAATAGCCTGAGCTCTTGATGGGAGGAGAAGGAGACGTTAAACTGTCTCTCAGATTCAATTGGCCTAATGTGTCTGCAGCCGGTGGTCCGGCCAGTGGAGGCTGCTGCTTTGGAAGTGTCTTTGTGGTCACTTTGAATAAAGATCTCCTAGTCTTCAAGTCAGTCTGGGGGTCAGCTGCTTCAGGGACAACCACATTTGAGAATTCAAATGTCCAGCCGTTGGTCTTACACACTGAAAACATTATAATTAATAATAATAACCAAAATGTTTGGGATTTACATTAAAAAAAACTGTAAATGAAACATTAAAATCCTGTTTACTCAAAACTATTTAATCGTCAACTTTACTGTCAATTCCTCTGTGTGTGATACAGACAGAAAGATGGAAATTCTGTTTCTCACCATCTCAAAGAATACAAATATATACACACAGTATGTACATGTATATGTAGTATATAAACATACATATGCACCATATATATACACTAGGGGTGTAACGGTTCACAAACATTTTGGTTCGGTACGTACCTCGGTTGTTAGGTCACGGTTCGGTACGTTTTCGGTACAGCAGAAACAAAACACAAAACATCAAATATTTTTGGGGTTTTTTGTTTTATTATTAAACCGTGAATAATGTATTCACTCAAATAAATACAAAATATAATAAAATAAACATTAAGGTGCAGCATTTCGATGAACTGAAATAATCTGTATTTGAACTGTACTGTACTAGCACCTAAGCAGCCAGTTTGACATTAGGACTTGCTTGTCATTGTATTTTCATGTTTTTTTAAAGAAAGATGAACTTGTCCACATTGCTTGCTGAAAGGGCAGATCAGCTGGCACTAGCAATGTCTCCTGCTGTGGAGAACACCCTCTCTAGCGACAGAGGTAGCAGATACAGCCAGGTAGCGCTTTGCTACCATGGCAACATAAGGATATTTGCCGTTTGTAATAGCTTTGGCTCGGTCTGAACTTTTTGCGAGTGGTGGAGGCTCAAATGCTAATGGGAGTTGGGTTTGCACTTCAGTCTTTTGGTACCGGTGATATTCACGTTCGGGTGATGCCTTTTCAAATGAGTGTGCACGTTTGATGTATTGCCAGCCGCGTAACCAATGTTAGTTGAACAATGCCGACAAACAGCAAAGAGCGCGTATGTTTTGGATTAGGCCAACCGGCTAACTCAAACATATCCAGGTTATGTTGAACCAGCTTCGTAGTACAGGCCTCAGGTCTACTAGTCTAGACTAGTCGTAAAAAAAGTCTAGACTAGTCGACTAGTATAGGATTATTTTTTTCTTTTGATGTTATTTATAGATAGTTTTTAATGTTACGTTTTTTCATCACTCTATAACCAACGGGACTTCAATGTTCATTTGAAGCTGTTTACATGCTCAGTATATTCAGTTAGTACTGTACTGTACAACATTACTTTTTTATAGAAACTACATGCAGTTGTGGCAGACATGAGGTTTGCTGTGGACACAGTGCAGAAGGGGAACAACTAGATTATTATACTTAGATATTTACTGAAGTCAATTAGCAATACTGCAGTGTACAAATCTTCTGCTAATACTAGCATAAAAATGTACTTTAAGTACCAAAGTTAAAAGTGCTCATTATTCATAATGAGCATTTTTTATTCTACAAATTGTAGTCGCGTAAAAGTATAGAGCATAATGTGATACCCAAGTAAAGAACAAGTACATTGTTTACTTAAGTAGAGTAACTGACTAAATATAATAATAATAATAATAATAATAATAATAATGCATTTTATTTATGGGCGCCTTTCAAAGCTCTCAAGGACACCTTACAGAGCATCATTAAAAACGAGCAACGAAGAAGATCAAACAGTAATTCAAGACTTAAAAAACAAAGACTTAAAAATTAAGATATTGAATACGCCAGTTTAAAAAGGTGTGTTTTCAGGCTGGATTTGAAGGTTGAGAATGAGTCAATATTGCGGATGTCTTGTGGGAGAGAGTTCCAGAGACGGGGGGCAGAGTGGCTGAAGGCTCTTGACCCCATGGTGGTCAGGCGGGCAGAAGGTACAGTGAGTTGGAAGGCAGAGGAGGATCGGAGGGCACGAGAGGGAGTGTAGGTGTGAAGGAGTTCAGAGAGATATGGAGGTGCAAGAGTGTGAAGGGCCTTGAAAGTGAGGAGCAACATTTTAAAGTCGATGCGGTATTTAACGGGGAGCCAATGGAGTTGTTGAAGAACCGGAGTGATACGATCAATGGAAGGAGTTCTGGTAATGATACGGGCGGCTGAGTTTTGGACCAGTTGGAGCTTACGCAGAGATTTGTGAGGAAGACCAGAGAGGATAGAGTTGCAATAATCAATACGTGATTTAACGAGGGCGTGGATGAGAATGGCGGTGCTGTTGGGTGTGAGTGACTGGCGGAGACGGTTAATATTGCGGAGGTGGAAGGAGTAATGTTGTTGATGTGAGCTTCAAAAGATAGGGTGCTGTCAAGGATGACACCCAGACTCTTAACCTGTTAAGCCCGAGAGACCCCGGTACCGGGGCCCTCCTGCAACATCTTGCAGGAAACAGTGTCTGAGGGCATGTTCATTTAATAAACTATGAATGTTTTATATCCATGTAATGGGTAGAAACTCATCTAACTGATCATTTTCAGGTCACCCTTGAAAAATAGATCAATGATCTGAATGGGATTCACCTGCATAAATAAAGGTTTGAAATTAAATGAAATTTTTATTTTTTTAAAAACCCATAATGCTAACGCTGAGCCTCTGAATTAGCAACGAGCGAAAAATGCTAACAGATTACTGCACCGAAACTCACTCATAAAACCTTATTATTTATCCTTTCTGCATATCCAACACAGAATCGATGGGTACACATCACTATATGATAAGAACCCACGACTTTATAAACAAAAACAGACATCAAAACATGTGGCGCAAGGTAGCTAAAAACGTGGTATTCAATTGCATTAAAACAATAAAAACGCTGCTGAAGTTAATCCATAGGTTAATCCAAAGTGTCTGTGTCACTTTGAAATGATTTCTGATAATCCACAAGCAATAGACCTGCTTTTCTTTCCAGATGTCAGAGCGAGAGATAGATTCACTCTGATGCAAACCTGCAGGCTCGACAGTAATGTCAGAGTTCAACTCCCGCTTACTCCAGCCTGCTCCAAATAAGGGCAAAGAGGCGGAGCCGAGGCGGGACCTCCTGCCACCGAGCTGGAAGTTCCAGAGCTAGCTGAAGCTACCAAGCTAAGCTAACATGCTCCCCATCTGCACACTGCCGTGGCATTTTACGTTTCTAAGGTAAGCGGACATGAAACTATTCAGCAAAACTATAAATAAAAATCTAAGTTATTGAGTTTTTAGCATAATACTTCAGAATCTTAAAACCCCTTAACGTTTGTATGCAATTGTGCTAAATTCAACACTGGAATCAAGCAAATATTAATATGTTTGCATGACATTAGTTATTTATATTTTGATATCACTTAACTATACGTTTAATACATTTAAGTCAAGCTAAGGTGATGGTAGCTAGTTAGTGCTCTTACCTGTGAGGCCTCCTCCAAACAGCATAATAACCAGACTGTATCATTAAAACTAAGTACCAGTTCTAGATTCTTGACTTTAGACAAACAATTAAAAAGACAAAATGTATTTAAAGACCAATCTTTATTTGAATGTGCCTCTTAACCTGAGATATTAGTTATACAGTAATAGTATTGACACAGTGTGAGAAAAAGTTTTTAGAGAGTACTTGTCCATGGACAAGTGAGTTTGGCAATGTACTTGTCCGAATACATTTTTCACTTGTCCAGAATGGACAAAAATTGGGGTCACTGGAATCTTCTTCTTCACCATCGTATTTTACATTTTCCCACGGTTTTTACGACACCGCTAACGTAAGTGAGCGGTAAGATTTTACTGCATTACACATAGGGTTGGGTATCGTTTGGATTTTAACGATTCCGGTTCTGCTTTTCGATTCCGGTTATTTTCGGTTCTCTATTCCGGTTCTTTGAGAGGGTCAAAATAAGTCAAACTGGGAGAAAAATATATTTATGAAAACGTTAAGTCAAATCTGTATTCCCATTTACAAATCACTTCATACTGTTTAATTTTTTACGGTTATTGAATACAATTATATAAAAATAATCTCTGCATTGTTTAGTTAGTTCTAAGTGGTGCAGTTTGAGAATGTACGATTGGCCCAGTGTCCTCTGATGCTACACTGCAGCCTGCTGGGAGACACAGTCCAACCACACATGTCCAACACATAGGACATAACCTAATAATAATAATAATACATTATATGTATAGCCTACAGTATAGGCCTAGCGCTTTTCTACAGCTCAAAGATGCTTGCACGCTTACACATGTCCTGCAACACACAGCAGCAGCTGCCCAGCTGCTCACTGTTTGTAAAAGTAAATGAATAGTATTTTCATCTCAATAATGTACTTTCTATACCCTGCTTCATAAACAATACTGACATCCCTCCTCCTCCGAGTCTGGGGGTCCGGGGATGTGAGGACAGCGCGAGGACACAGGGAGGGAGGCTGCTTCATAAAGGAAATGGGTCAATATTAACAACACAGGAGCTAAAACGCTTAATAACCTTCATTATGTGTTAGAGAAAGAACATAAGAACATTTGACAAAGATGAGGCTGTTAAACGGGCAGCGGATCCGCTGTGTGTGTAGAGAGAGAGAGAGAGAGAGCGAGAGCGAGAGCGAGAGCGAGAGCGAGAGCGAGAGCGAGAGCGAGAGAGAGAGAGAGAGAGAGAGAGAGAGAGAGAGAGAGAGAGAGAGAGAGAGAGAGAGAGAGAGAGAGAGAGAGAGAGAGAGAGAGAGAGAGAGAGAGAGAGAGAGAGAGAGAGAGAGAGAGCTGCACCGGCAGCCGATCAGCTGATACGGAGCATAGAGAGCGCTGCAGTCCGCGGGCTCGGCCTCGCCTCCTGTCCTCACAACTCTTATTAATCCCGGTACCGGACAATTGTTATTTGTTCCTACTCGGAACCGAGTTTTGCTTCCCAACCTGCCACTGTGCTGCACTTCCCGCCCCGCCCCGTCTAACTGTACAGAAAGCGGCGAGATGCATTTCCTTAGGAATCGACAAGCAGAACCGAAACTAACACTTCTAAACGAACAATGGCGGACACGGACAATTTGCGAATGAGTTCTGCCTTTTGTAAACTGAATGTATCAATAATTTGTCAATAAATCGGGGCGAAAAACGTCACTTGTCCGCCGGACAAGTCAATTGAAAGATCTACTTGTCCGATATTGTAAATAACACGTCCCGGGCGGTGGGACGTGTACTTTTTCGCACACTGTGACAATCTAAAAAAACTGAGCAACTCAACAGTCAACTTTATGTTTTTTATTGTCCAAAGCATTTATTGTTTTCATTTTCCCCCTCTCATATTCAGTGTGGACGGATTGAGACAGCATGGTGTCCAGAGAGCTGCAGAGACTTCAGGGAGAAACCTCCGTGTGATGGACGTCCAGTCTGTTGGTTTGGAGAGGACTGAGGGTCTTTCCTCTGCGAGGAGGACCAGGCCTGATGGAGGAGCCCATGCTGGGCAAAGCTGATACCAACTGTACAGGCCTAGTCTGTCACTTTATTTGACTAAATGTGTTTACTTATACATTTAATAGGTTTACACCTGTTTCCTGGATGAGCTGAGCAGTCAGAGTCCCTGTAGCTTCACGGAGCAGGTAGCAGAGAGACGAGAAGCTAGCAGCAGCAGTCACTTGACAGAGCCGTCACTCAATGTGACCACGCCCTAATTTATGCAAAAACGTTAAGACCTAATATAAATAAAAGGGTCGTGTTAGAAAACAATTCACTCACAGATCCATAATCATGAAGGTGGAATCTAACTATATCGATAATAAAAATGTATGGAGCCAGGGGTAGAAACATGTTTTTTTCTGCTGTAAAATTGGGCATTTTAACATGGGGGTCTATGGAAATTGCTCCTTTCTGCAGCCATCGCCTATCGGCCAATATATGTACTGCAGTGTGTGGCACTTCCGTATTGGCGTCCCGGCTATTCCCGAGAGTTTGCCCCTTGGCTCTAACGGCCATGTCAATCACCAACATCGACCATTGGGTTCCAGAGAAACGTTAAAACCCCCATTTCCACCCAAATCACCTCAGAAGTGTTTTTATTTTGCTAAACCTCTCTATAAAGGTAAAATGTCACTTGTTTTGCATAAATCTTGATACAGGGTACTTATTATATGTTGTACTTTGGATTCCTAAAGCTTTTAGTCTACTAACCCATCATCCAAGGGTAGTTTTCACTATAAGTAAAAAAGAATCTTTGGACGGAAACTATAATTTTCAGTTTTTTACTATGTTCAATCTGAATTTTCTTTAAAATAAAAAACATCTATATTGATTCTGACTTTTCTACATCCAACTCACAGGTGTATCATTGCTTTGAGAAAAAAAGATTATTAATTTAGAAGTGAAGATATAGTCATTTGTTCTGGGCATGTCATTTTCGAGCCTGAGACCTGAAAAACAGGCTCAGGGTGTAACAGGTTAACTTGGGGGGAGGGGGGGACTGTGGAATTGTCAATAGTAAGGAAGAATGTGTCAGTTTTGGAGTGGACTTGGAGCCAACTAAAAGAAACTCGGTTTTATCACTGTTTAGTTTTAGAAAGTTGGATGAGAACCAGGATTTGATTTCCAGGAAGCAGTCGGAAAGGGCAGTGGGGGGGAGAGTGGAAGTGGGTTTGGTGGAGAAATAGAGCTGGGTGTCATCCGCGTAACAGTGAAATTAGATTGCATATTTTCTGAAGATATGGCCGAGAGGTAGAAGGTAGATGATAAATAGGAGGGGGCCCAAGACAGAACCCTGAGGAACACCAGTGAAGACTGGATGGGACTGTGATTTGAAGTGTTTGAGTTGGACAAAGTGAGTACGGCCGAAGAGGAAAGATCTAAACCAGGTGAGGGATGCGCCAGTGATACCAATGGAAGATAATCTGTTAAGGAGGATGTGGTATGAGATGGTGTTAAAGGCTGCAGTTAGGTCAAGGAGGATGAGTATGGATAAGAGATGGATGATTTGGTTTTACGAATGAGATTTGAGATTTCAGCGACAGTGGGAAGTTCGAAGCTGGATAGTGGAGAGGAGAGGGGAGCATACGGAGTTGAGTGAAGTGATGTATAGCTAGAGGACCAGCAACTGACCTCCTCTAGTGATGTATAGCTATAGGAGGTCTGTTTCTGGTATAATATATACATATATTCCACCACAAATAGTGGAAGAGAGCATTGGATCAGACTGTGAAGAGAGCATTTTATAGCAGATAAAGATTGGAGCCACTGCCTCGTGCATTTAGGATTGTGTTTTTGTTGCTGTTACTATTTATTTATGTTTTTACAACCATAAGAGAGCTCTTGTCCAAACCAGACTCCCATTTAATGATCAGCAGCTTCATACTCCACGTGTGGTGTTTGGTGCACAGCCAGGACAGATATGTTGTTAAATCTGCAGCCTTTGATTTTTGAAATCCTGCATCAGAGCGCAGCGCCATAACACACAGCTGTCCACTGGGTTACCTTCAATGAGTCAGCAGATAATCCCAGGATGCTTCAGAACCTTTACAACTTTGACAAAAGTTATTTCTTTAGTGCAGTGGTTTATTATTTAAATGCATGACGAAGCTGGTGACTCATTAATTAAAATATGATGTAAAAAAAGATCAATATAGATTTACAAGCAAAACAGCAGCGGTTTACTAACGAACAGTTTGTATTACATATTTCATTGAATATTATACTAATTAACAGTGAAACAACAGAAAAACACCATCTGCCTCTGGCTGCAGAATTCTGGGCCTGTTCTTTTATTTGTGCTTCTCCAAACAGCAATATGATTTCAGGATGGAATATGTTCTCCTCTTTCAGGATGCACGTTGTTCCTCATAGAACATTTGGTAATCATTGAATGTTTGCCTAATTAGGGGCTGTTGATGGTTGTAACTGTTCGCTTGGAACAGATGTAATGCATATTTTTGAGATGTGTGATTAATTATAAATGAGCTAATAGTGTATTTCTTAAACCTTACACAGGGGGAAAGCGTGTTGTCAGTGAGGAGAGAGGGATGAAAGGTGTTGAAGGGCCCTGTTCTGCTTTTTGAGGTTTCCCTCTGCTGTACTATATAGGTTTTTGTCAATGTAAAGTCTAAAATCATTAGACTCCAGAGCATGCCCTCCAGAGGGAGTTTCTTTCCAGCACACTTTGTTTTCTTCTATACATAATGACATCACTATGTCACACACATGCTTCTATTGGCTAGCTTGCCAACTCATAGTGATAGGCTAAAGGGGCGGGACATCTCTAAGCCCAATGACCACAGAGCCGGACAGCTAACCAATCAGAGCAGACTGGGCTCTGGTTTCAGACAGAGGGTGAAAAGAGGTGCTGCAGCACAGACAGTATGAGAACAATAAAGAGCTTTTTGAACATTAAAGTATGGAGACATGTCCAAGTAGAGACACTACATACTGATATACACCTGAACATCAGAAGGAGAGGACTCTTTAAAGTAGAGTCACTACATACTGATATACACCTGAACATCAGAAGGAGAGGACTCTTTAAAGTAGAGACACTACATACTGATATACACCTGAACATCAGCAGGAGAGGACTATTTAAAGTAGAGACACGACATACTGATAAACACCTGGACATCAGCAGAAGATGACTCTTTAAAGTAGAGACACTACATACTGATATACACCTGAACATCAGCAGGAGAGGACTATTTAAAGTAGAGACACGACATACTGATATACACCTGAACATCAGCAGGAGAGGACTCTTTAAATTAGAGACACTACATACTGATATACACCTGAACATCAGCAGGAGAGGACTCTTTAAAGTAGAGACACTACATACTGATATACACCTGAACATCAGCAGGAGAGGACTCTTTAAAGTAGAGACACTACATACTGATATACACCTGAACATCAGCAGCAGAGGACTCTTTAAAGTAGAGACACTACATACTGATATACACCTGAACATCAGCAGGAGAGGACTCTTTAAAGTAGAGACACTACATACTGATATACACCTGAACATCAGCAGGAGAGGACTCTTATAATAGTGCTGCTGTTCCCTTGCATTTGAGGGCCCATATAGACATATCTTCTCCTCTAAAAGGCTGGACTGTAGCTTGAGATTTAAAATTCTTGAAACAGATAAAAAACATGGTAACACTTTATATTAAGGTACACAAATTAACCATCAACTAGTTGTTAATTAACATGTATATTAGCAGTATATTGGCTCTTTATTAGTCATTATAAAACACTTATTAATGCCTTATTCTATATGACCAGATTCTACAAGTAATAAGCCATTAGTTGATAGTTTTTCCTCAATAATCCTCTAATTACTGCTTGTTTATTGCAAGTAAGGAAGTTGTTGTACATGAGTTTTGGTCTTAATATTCTCTGCTCAATATGGGCCTAATGAGGCAGTACCACAAAAATAGTAATTATTCTACAATAACACAAAACACATATGATCTATTCTTATGTAACAAGACATGGAACTGTCGGAAGTGTTAATTGTGTCTGAATAACTCAAAATGAGGTATTTATATCTCAGAACATGTTCCCTATTTTTCACATTACATTGCATTTAGCTGACGCTTTTATCCAAAGCGACTTACAATAAGTGCGTTCGACCAACAAAATACAAACTTGAAGAAAACAGAGTCATATAAGTACATCAGGCTTCAAAGAGCAAAAACATTTCAAGTGCTACTCAACTGGCTTTAGAGAAGCCAGTCCTTTGTTAGTATATAAGTGCTTTGTTAATAGTTCTATCGCTCAAAGTGGAGTCGAAAGAGATGAGTTTTCAGTCTGCGCCGGAAGGTGTGTAAGCTATCTGCTGTCCTGATGTCAATGGGGAGCTCATTCCACCATCTTGGAGCCAGGATAGCAAACCCACGTGTTTTTGCTGATGGGAAGTTGGGTCCCCTTCGCAGCGAGGGTGCAGCGAGCCGTTTGGTTGATGCAGAGCGGAGTGCACGTGCTGGGGTGTACGGTTTAACCATGTCCTGGATGTAGGAAGGGCCAGATCCATTCGCAGCATGGTACGCAAGTACCATTGTCTTGAAGTGGATTCTAGCAGTTACCGGAAGCCAGTGGAGGGAGCAGAGGAGCGGCGTGGTGTGGGAGAATTTAGGAAGGTTGAAGACCAGACGAGCCGCTGCATTCTGGATGAGCTGCAGGTCGGATGGCACATGCAGGTAGACCAGCCAGGAGGGAGTTGCAGTAGTCTAGGCGTGAGATGATGAGAGCCTGGACCAGAACCTGCGTGGCTTTCTGGGTCAGGTGGGGACGTATCCTCCTGATGTTGTAAAGCGTGTATCTGCAGCAGCGGGTTGTAGCAGCGATGTTTGCAGTGAAGGACAGGTTGTTATCTAGAGCAGTGGTTCCCAAACTTTTTGTGCCCAAGGCACACCAAAGGACAAGTAAAAATCTCAAGGCACACCTATTGTGCAAAATAGCCCTTATAACACGTGTTATCACTCATGTAAAATATCTGTAAATGTGCATAATTATTTACTAATGCCAAATAAAATGTGACAAAGACAACTATATTACTCATGAAATATTTATTAACGAAATATTTCAGAAATTAATTTGAAACGTTATCAAATTAGGCTTCATCAAAGCAGCAACACACTCATTTAAACCAGACAGGTCACAACATTAAAAATGAGACAAAGGAAATTCAGCACAGAGAACTGTCAATGCAAGGAAGCTGCATTGTCCATGGTCCTGAACTACAAATTATAAATGTAACATTTCAGCAGAGATGGGGTCGTTACTAAAAAAAAGTAATATATTACATATTACATATGACTTTAAAAAAAGTCATATATTACACTACTTCGTTACTCTCTACATAAAGTAACTCGTTACTTTACTCGCAGGGCCGGCACGCCCCTCCCTGCAGGCAGATCACGCAGACTGCTAAACTTTCAAATGTTCTCTTTAGTTCAGTTTCCATTGTCGCATAAGACGACTGATCCAGATCCTGAATGTTTTCCTATCTGACCATGGCTGTCCTCTGTCTCCTGCTATCTGACCGTGGCTGTCCTCTGTCTCCTGCTATCTGTATCTTTTGCGCAGTCTATCTCTGTTCACGCTGTTGCGTCGGCGTGTTCTCCTGCGTGTTGGCCATGTGTTGCGCTGGAACCAGACACCGCAAAGACTTCAGCCGAGCAAGTACGAAATGCGCATGCGTGAGTGGCAATAACTCTCCTTACCAGCAGGCGGCGGTAGTGTGTATTCGTCATTCAAACAGGCAACAACCGGAAAACAGAGAAGAAGAACAGACTGTGATATAAACAAACAACAAATAGCGTGTGCGGTAGCTCCACTTTAGCATGTGTTCTTTGCAGGTGCTTGTTGAGGTTTGACGTGGTGTTCACAGCAGTGGATAACAGCTTCTGGCCTGGACACAGTTTGCACCTCACCGTCACATCCTGTCTATTCTTCGGATGAACTCAAAATAATGGGCATACCTCCACCCCTCGAGAGTTATCGCTGACTCAGCCATGTTTATGCAGCACTGCACGTGGAGATGTGGACGCGCAAGTCGCGCAGATTACGTACATATAAACCTACAAAGTACTGATATAGTAAATAAAAAAATTATTATTTTTGTGTAGTTGTATATTGCAATAATAACGTATGGGTGTCACAAAATCCCACGGCACACCCGGACTTGCCTCACGGCACACCAGTGTGCCGCGGCACACCGTTTGGGAACCACTGATCTAGGGTCACACCCAGATTCCTTGCAGTCTGAGTCGGGGAAACAACAGAGGGGCCAATGTTGACTGTTAGGTCAAGAGTGGGACAATCTTTTTTATCTTGAAACCAGACTGGTGCGGATCCAGAAGGTTGTTCTGATGGAGATAGCAGGAGAGTTGTTTAAAGACAGCGCGTTCAAGTGTTTTAGACAGGAGCGGGAGGAGAGAGACAGGCCTGTAGTTTATAACATCTGACGGGTTGAGAGTGGGTTTCTTTAGGAGAGGGTTTACTCTTGCCTCCTTGAGACTGTTTGGAAAGTGACCAGAAGTTAGAGAAGTGTTGATGAAATGGGAGAGAAACGGTAGAATATCAGGAGCGATAGTCTGAAGGAGGTTTGAGGGGATAGGGTCCAGAGGACAGGTGGTAGGGCGGGCAGAGGTAATGAGGGTAAGAACCTCACTTGGCGAGAGAGGGGAAAAGGAGGTTAGTGTGTGGGTGAAAGGAGGGTCTGGTGACCCAGCGGTGAGTAAAGGTGAGTCAGAAAAAGAAGAGCGAATATCATCAACCTTTTTTTCAAAGTGGTTAACAAAGTCGCTTGACAGAAGTGAGGAGGGGGAAGGGGCTTTGGGGGGGTCCAGGAGGGAGGAGAAGATGGAAAATAGTTTTTTGGAATTGGAATAGGAAGATTGGATCTTATCTTGAAAGAAAGTGCTTTTTGCCTGAGAGATCGAAGCAGAGAAAGAGGAGAGGAGAGCCTGATAGGTTAGGAGGTCGTCACGGTGTTTGGATTTCCACCATTTCCGCTCTGCTGCCCGAAGGACGGTTCTATTAGCACGCAGTGCGTCATTTAGCCAGGGAGCAGGAGGGGACTGACGAGCCTGCCGAGATGTGAGAGGACAGAGAGAGTAGAGAGGAGAGTTTCTGCAGCAGAGTTTGGAGGCAGGAGTTGGAACGAGTCAGAGGAAGGAGGGCTGAGAGCACCGATGAGGCAAAGGTAGAGGGGGAGAGGGAACGAAGGTTACGGCGGACAGGTGCAGGATGAGAAGAGATTAGTTTGTTATGTTTGGAAAGGGGTAGAGAGAATGAAATGAAGAAGTGATCAGATGTGTGGAGCGGGTTTACAGAGAGGTTAGCAGTAGAGCAGTTCCTTGAGAATATGAGATCAAGGACATTGCCAGCTTTATGAGTTGGTGGGGATGGAGACAGTGAGAAAGCAAAGGCGGTTAACAGAGATGTTAGTTCGTCTATCTTCCCCGTCTGGAGGTTGAAGTCTCCGAGAAGTACAGCAGGAGGGCCAGTTTCAGGGATGTGTGAGAGGAGATTATCTAATTCCTCCAAGAAGTCCCCCAAGGCGCCTGGTGGACGGTAGAGAACAACAATGGTTAATTGTATAGGATGGGTTACTGTGACGGCATGGAATTCAAAGGTGGAAGGAGTGAAGTTAGGTAGCTTGAAGAGGGAAAAGCTCAATTTGGGAGAGAGCAGGAGACCAGTGCCACCTCCTCTGCCAGTGGGTCTGGGTGTATGGGAGAAGGAATATGCTGTGGAGAGAGCTGCTGGGGTGGATGTGTTGGATGGAGTAATCCACGTCTCAGTGAGAGCAAGGAAATCCAGAGACTGCAGGGAAGCGTAGCCAGAGATGAAGTCAGCCTTAGGAACAGCTGACTGGCAGTTCCACAGGCCGCCTGAAACTAGATGTTGGATGTCAGTGGAGCACGTGGGATAGACGAGAGCAGGCCGGTTATATCGATTAGGAGATACACGGGGCCAGTGATAATTGCGAGAAGACACATAAACAGGAATGGAGAAAACACACATGATTATAGCATGAGGGGCTAAACAACCAAATAAAATAAAACACCAGCGACACTTATCTTGCCTCAAAACGATGCAGAGAAACTAGTCCATGCATTTGTTACTTCTAGGCTGGATTATTGTAACTCTTTATTATCAGGGAGTACCAAGAAGTCAGTCAAGTCGCTTCAGCTGGTTCAAAATGCTGCGGCTCGTGTACTAACCAGAGTTAGGAAAAGGGACCACATTACTCCTCTTCTGGCTGCCTTACACTGGCTCCCTATAGAACACAGGATAGAATTTAAAATTCTTATTCTCGCCTACAAAGCCCTTAATGGGCAGGCGCCATCTTACCTTAAAGAACTCAGCATACCCTACTGTACTACTAGGGCAACCCAGTCTCACGGCATTACGTGTTCACCAACACGATTTTTAATCTATTGATTCGTGTTCACCATCACGATTTGCCCCTTTTTTTCGTGTTGCACAGCACGATTTTAAAAGCAATGTATTTCTACTGGTAACGTGTTTCGTGCCTGCAGGCTGCAGCACGTCTTTTTCTCCGGTCGGGTCGTGGAAGACCGGAAGCTGTGTGGTTCATAAAAACATGTTCTTACTCAATATCAAGCCACAGTTATTGCTTTTATTTTAAATCGTATAATTTCGGACTTTTGTTGCCGTCTGTGAGGAAAATAAATGGGGCTCAGAGCCTCAGGATACTGAAATCTGTATTTCTTAAATCTTTTTTTCCTTCTAATTTGTTATTCTTCTCAAAATAACACACTGTTATTTACTCACCAATAACACACAATTATCCTTGCTTTTATTTATTGGTTTAATTCCATAATCTCGGGCTTTTTTGGCGTCCGTCAGGAACTGAATTTCAAAATAAATATAACCGGAAACAGACGTAGGCATTTCGAGCGATTACCCAAGATCCTCAGCTATGGTTTTAAGCTCGCTGATTGGATGTGTTAGCCGCAATGCATGCTGGGAGTTGGTGTTTATATTATATGAAATCCGGAAAACATTTTAAAAGTATAAAATAATACTTAATTCCGAGTGCTCTTGCTTTTCTCTTTGAAAGTCATCACATAACGGCATTGTAATACACGGTTCGGCTGCATTAGATATTACAGATCTGCCGTAGTTCTTTATTTAGAGAGCCCTGATGAGAAGACCTTTGGAAAAACTGGAAGAAATGCCGCCGAAACTGAATACTTGACGTGGATCATAAATATATCAACAATTAAACAACATCTTCAATTTCTCTTCACACAATACGTCTCCTTGCAGTATCAACACTAATTCGGCTGACTTTTACATTTGATCTAATTCATAGATAGGTTATATTTACACCATAACGGTGCACAGCTGATAGAAAAGGACTGTAGTTTTTAAAGATATTACTGATTTTCTTTGAATGTAAGAATGTAAATACTGAGTCTGAAATAGTATAGCAATATGCTGTAACATGATGTGAAAGCATGAATAAAACTATACATCTTCAGATGTTGTACATACACACTAATAATACAAAGTTATTATGGCTGTGTGTACCTTGTGTGCACCTCCTAGTGGTTAAAGCACGTTATTGAATTATTGTTTTATGTGTTATATTTGATTAAAAAAATATTAAGAGTACATACTTTCATAGGGGGAAAGTATAAATATAGAAATATAGAATATAAAAAATCAAGAAGATACTACAAGTGATCTCTACAATAAAACAGTTTAGTGCAGGATGTACAAAAATATTAATAGGAGGAGGTGCAAAACAGAAAAACGGATTAACCTTTATTTAAACATTAAATATTAAATATTAAGCCTGACAAAGTAATTAACGTCTAATATATTGCTTTCCTGCAATGTTAACTATGTTGAAGCACTTATTTTAACTTATATTATACACATTAATTATACTCTTATGGATGTAGATAGAATAAGAAATGTGCAGAATATGACAGTTTAATGGTGGAGGTACACACATATTGATAGATGTCTTGTAATGCACTGTTGAGGAACCTGTGACCCAAGTGTTTCATTCATTGCATAACTACACCGTAGTTGTGTATGATATGTCAATAAACCTTTGAAAATCTTGAAAGGGATGTGCAAAATAGCCATAATATACAGTCTTTAATTAACTATTAGTAGAGAATAACGAGTAATGAATATACTTTATTACTTGTTTCCATTCATGTCAATTGCAGATACATGTTTAGTCTTCTCAAGCACCAACTATCAAATATCTCTCCTGATTGTTGGCACTTGACAATCACCTTCCCTGAATTTTATTTTGTTTATATTTCACATAATTAATCAGAATCTGCAAAGTAACTCAAATAAATGCAGTGGAGTAAAAATACCAGGTTAACCTCTGAATTGTAGTGGAGTAGAATTACAAAGTAGCAATGAGCTGTCATGTGGGTATATATTAATGCTGCCCATTATGGACACAAGCGATTTTCACCCATTTATTAATTATATGTTTTACATTTGATAACACCAATGTGTTTAATAATGGCAACTTCTAATTGTGGGGAAAACGAAAACGTTCAGCAGAGACGTCCCATAGAACATTTTGCGAAACACAATAGCCAGCATGTGTAGTTCTGGGGGGGTGTTCGATTCCAGTTTTGGATAATCTGGCGTGGTTTCGTTCCATTTCACACAGCTGTTTGACGCTCTGCGTAACCTTACGGGGACTGTAGTCCTAAACGATAGCTGTGGATTATGGGTAGTGTAGTGTCTTCGGCCATCCTAAACTCAGAAATGTTGACAATCGCAATGATGTTCGAAATGTCCCTTATAGGCCTACGTCTGTTTCCGGTTATTTTTATTTTGAAATTCAGTTCCTGACGGACACCAAAAAAGCCCGAGATTATGGAATTAAACCAATAAATAAAAGCAAGGATAATTGTGTGTTATTGGTGAGTAAATAACAGTGCGTTATTTTGAAAAGAATAACAAATTAGAAGGAAAGAAATATTTAAAAATACAGATTTCAGTATCCTGAGGCTCTGAGCCCCATTTATTTTCCTCACAGACGGCAACAAAAGTCCGAAATTATACGATTTAAAATAAAAGCAATAATTGTGGCTTGATATTGAGTAAGAACATGTTTTTATGAACCACACAGCTTCCGGTCTTCCACGACCCGACCGGAGAAAAAGACGTGCTGCAGCCTGCAGGCACGAAACACGTTACCAGTAGAAATACATTGCTTTTAAAATCGTGCTGTACAACACGAAAAAAAGGGGCAAATCGTGATGGTGAACACGAATCAATAGATTAAAAATCGTGTTGGTGAGCACGAAATGCCGTGAGACTGGGTTGACTAGGGCATTGCGTTCCAAGAATGCAGGGTTGTTGGTTGTTCCTAGAGTCTCTAAAAGTACAATGGGAGCCAGAGCCTTTTCTTATCAAGCTCCACATTTGTGGAATCAGCTTCCAGTTTGTGTTCGGGCGGCAGATACCCTATCCGTTTTTAAGAGTGCGCTTAAGACCTTCCTTTTTGATAAAGCTTATAGTTAGGGCTGATTAGATTCAGCCCCTAGTTTTGCTGATATAGGCTTAGTTTGTCGGGGGACATCTTACTTCTTCCTTCTCTCTGTCTATACCCGTACTCTCATGTTCCGATTAACCCAGCTTCCCCAAATGTCTTTCTTTTTGGTGTCTATATACGCCGGGATCCGGAGTCATGGATGATCCTGCGGTCCTGTGTCCTGGATCGCGAGCCCTGGATCGCGAGTCGTGGCTGTGGTCCTGGATCATCGGTCCTGGATGGATATCCTCGTGGATTCATCTTCCTATTATACACACATGCATTTCCAAACATCTGGACTACCTATGTTGCAAATGTATTATCTTTTCAATTTACACACGGCATCTATTGCACGTCTGTCCGTCCTGGGAGAGGGATCCCTCCTCTGTTGCTCTCCCTGAGGTTTCTCCCATTTTTCCCTTCAAACTGTGGGTTTTCTTCGGAGGTTTTTCCTTGTACGATGTGAGGGTCTAAGGACAGAGGGTGTCGTATTGTCATACTGATATTCTGTACACACTGTGAAGACCACTGAGACAAATAAACATTGATTGATTGATTGATTAGCTCAATCGAAGTAGGATTTGCCTCCTCTTTGACTCCCTCGTGACTCCCGCAGGACTTTAATGTCTTTGCCTATTCTAAAGTGAAGTCTTGTTCATAACCAATACGAGTTTGACTCTAATTGACCTGAACAAGTTCCCTATTCTAAAGTTGCCTCCTCTTCACACTTTGTAAATGGGGCATTCTACCGAATTAGTACAAAGTGCGGTCCCACAACAAGAAAAACAAAACAATTAAGTATTCAGACATAGATATTTACAAAGAATATGTTATGGTCTATTTAACCCTGTAAAGCCCAAAAATAGAAAAACATTAGAATGTATTACATTTAGGGCTGTCAAGTTAACGCGTTAATAACGCGTTAACGCAAAAAACAATTAACGCCACTAATTATTTTAACGCGATTAACGCATGTGTATTTTTTTCCTCGGCCGCCCCGTAGTTTCAGAGCGCATCGAGTTTAAAATACCATCTACAAGCTGATGCTGCTGACAGCCCCGCTCCTGCCGCCCGCTTGTGGCAGACCACACTTCCACGCTCACCGGCAGGCACCGACTGGCCATCGGGAGGACCGGGAGGGTGTGTGTGGCCCGAGCGAGCGAGAGAGAGACCTTACGTGCATTACCGTACCGCAGTGTGAACGCGGCTATTGTTGTTGTTAGCATCTGGTGCTAGCTAGCTGCGCTAACGGATATAAGGAGCTGTTTAAATGAAAACAGAGGAGCGCTCTATCCACACAACTGCGCCGAGCACTTAACTTTAAGCAGGAAGCCAGACAGCGGGACATTGGAGGAGAAGTCAGCACACTCATGATTGCAGCAACATGATTGCAGCGTCCAGGCAGCTCCCGTTCGAGCATATGCCTTGAGTTGCACATAGCTCCAACGATCACACACACACACACACACACACACACACACACACACACACACACACACACACACACACACACACACACACACACACACACACACACACACACACACACACACACACACACACACACACACACACACACCTCTGAATATTTGTAATATTCAGAGGTTGTTGTGTTTAATATGCATGAGAATATTAGCATAAAGCATATTTGTCCACTCATATGTTGATAAGAGTATTAAAAACTTGAAAAATATTCCTCTAAGGTACAATTTGCGATTAATCGCGATTAACTATGGACAATCATGCGATTAATCGCGATTAAATATTTTAATCGACTGACAGCCCTAATTACATTACATTATATAGTGATAAGCTTAATATATACAAAAACATAATTTATAGGGTACTTTCTATCGGAAAGTAGCTGTCCCAAACCCTGACATCTAAATGTCATGTTCTGGAAATAACACTTAAAACATTTTTAGTTTTTTTTCGTTCAATGGTGTATTTAGAAGATATTTATGATTACATTCAAACAGAAGTTGGAATATTTAGATTTATTGTGGGTTTAAGTTGTTTTTATAAAAAAACTATACTCAAAAAATTATGTCCCCAGTTTTCATGTCATCGATTTTGCTGATTGACATCTCTTTCCATCCGTCAGAGCCAATGGAATCGAGGGGAACTCCCACATACTCCTTATTTGGTAATGTGTGTGTGTGAGACTGATGCATAGCCAAAACCGGAAGCTGCGATAACTCTGGTGGCTACCATTAGCAGCTAACTTTTACTCTCCGATTTTTACATAAAAATGGAATTATGGATTATAAATGAAAACAAATTATTCCACAGAAACATTATCAACCTATGGATTAACCGATTCAGCCGCGTTTTTTCTCGTTTTAATGCCATTGAACACGTCTTTTGTGTTGTGATGTCTGTGTTTGCTTCCCCTGTCGCGAGTTCGGATCACTCAGTGATGATTAGGGTTGGGTATCGTTTGAATTTCCACGATTCCGATTCTACTTTTCGATTCCGGTTCTTAACGGTTCTCGATTCCGATTCTTTGAGGGGCGGGGTAAAAAAATGATACATGCTTCTTCCACCAAAAAAATTACATTTATTCGAGAAACTTTTACACAGGTTAGTTTAAAGTAATATTCACATTAATCAGTCTGTTTATATTCACTGCTATGTAACTTTAACCTGAGAACCCCTGAAGCTACAACAGTCCAACTTTTAAAAACAGTTCTTGTTGAGAAAAACAAGCATATCTGCCTCTCAGGCATACCGGGAAGAAATGTTTGAACATTTTGAAGTAAAATGCTTCAATCTGGTGCACACGCAGAATTACTAGAGACTAGATCTAGGGGGTACAACTCCAAACACCCATATGAAAAAGATCGGTTTACATTTGAATAATTAAATAACAAATAGCCTACATGTAATGCATTTTATTTTTGTTGTTCATTCATATCTTATTTTACTATTTTATTTATGCATATTTTGTTATCTCTCCAGTTTAAAACGATATGTCTGGTTTACTGTCCTATAGTTTACATTGGAATGATTTCAAACCTGTTTTATCCCAATAATTATAAAGGAGTGCCTTGGAAATATGTGTTTACATAAATTGTGATCAAAACGTTTGAGACCCACTGAGATGACTTAGACTAAAGTGAACTATCTAAACACTGAGAGTCCTTTACCTCACTGAGCTGAAGTTATCAGCCTCTCAGTCTGACTGGAGAGGACTCTCCCTCCACATCATTGTAGAAACATCTTCTTCTTCTTCCGTTAGAGCAGCTAGCACCAGATGCTAATAACAACAGCGCCGGTTCCAGTGCACCCTCGTGAGCTGCGGTTGCCAGATAAGCCAACATCCCCCATTTTCATCACTTGCAGCGCCCATCGTACAGGGCAAATGAAAAGTGTAACCGGGGTGTTACATTTACTTAATTATGAATGTTGTTACATCAAGGCCGAAAATTAGGATGAGCACCAACGGTCAAAACATTTATTTTTTCTCCCAGAGCTGTCAGCGCAGCGCCTCCACAGATCTGGCGCCCTAGGCGAACATTTATAATGCCAGTGCGACGGGCCGGCCCTGGTCTCAGGTTACACTGTAGGAAGTGTAGGTACAACGCTACATTTCCCGCCCCGCTGCAGTCATGCAGTAGGCTACGGAGAGCGGCGAGAAACATTTCCTCAGGAATCGAAAAGCGGAACCGAAATTCACATTTCTAAATGATACCGTTGGAATCGAAATGTTGGAACCGGTTCCGAACCGGAACCGGTTCTCGGTACCCAACCCTAGTGATGATATATATACATAAATAATCAGTGGAACCTCAGCTTTAATCGGATATCTTGTATGTGCAGCTACGATAAGTAATAAGGGTATCTTTTATCTTGAGTTCTGTGCCAAAGTGCGTTAGCATTTTTCGCTCAGGGGTCATTTAGATGCTACTTGTGTTTTGTTTTGGTAAAAATGGTTTGTATCGTCAGTTAGCTGAGATTATACCCGTTAATCTGGTATAACACATTAATAGGTTCTTAATATTAAGATTCCCTGAGACATAGTGTCGTGAAAAAAAAAAAGGACCCGCCGAGGCGTTCCTTGGGGCTTAACAGATTGTTAAGTAAACTTTTTCGGGGTTTTATGCAAAGTATTAGGTTTGTATGTGTGTAAACCTCTTCAAAGACGTGTATGCTAGCCATGTACTTGCTAGCATTCTTTAGTTATGCTCAATTTTAGCTAGAATCGTCACTACCGAAACAGTCACTCCGAAACATATGGTTACGTTTCGGTAACTAACATGATCGTTTCGGTAGTGACAAAATGGAATGGTAAGCAGGTACATTCCATGTGTTTTAAAGTCTGAAAATCAGTGTGTTACTTTAAAGGTCTCCTATTATACTATTGTTAGGCATATATTATAGGTCTCAGATATATAAAACACATGTCTATGAAGTGTTTGGTCAGTAGCGGGACCTTAGCATATATATAGGATATATATATACAATATATACAAATACACAATATTGGACACAGACTATAAAGGGCACAAACTTTCATTTACTAATGAAAGTCAAACACAGTTTGTTTCCACTGTTTTATTGTGTGCATAGGCCTGTCGCGATAAGCTATTCATTGACTTATCGTACGATAAATACAAATGACCTTGATAACTTTTCTGACCTCGATACATTTCCATTTCCATGAGGATGTGACTAGCAGTTTGAAAGGATGTACTTGAATTATTATTATATATTATCATTATGTCAGTGGTCTAAAATGGTCATACAAGGGTGCCGACAATATTATCGTTTATCGCAATAATTTCCGGGAAAATGTATCCAACTAAATTAATTATCATGAGAGGCCTATACATGAAACAGACACACACAAACAAATCTACAGACTTACTCCAAACTGCCAAATATATTAATTAACACACTCTCACTCTCATATACTCTTTGACTCTATTTTGGCCTTGTAGAACAGTAAGCAGCAGACTTTTACTTGTTATAATTTCTACTGGACCTTAGATCTGCGCATGCGCAATACGGGTCGGGGATTGACCAACCGGCTCCCACTGCTCTGCTGTCTGTTAACGTTGTTAAGAGTGGTGGGGGCGGGGAGGGAGCGGATCGACAGCTTGAGCAGCTGTCAACTCAACATTGTAAATAACCAACCAAAAACGATCGCAGGTTCATCTTGTTTTTGGCGTGAGAATAGTTTGGGCAGCGTGAGAGCGTGAGATTGAGAGTGAAAGCGTGTGTCACACGCCAGATGCGTGAGAGTTGGCAACCCTGATGTAGTCTAAGTAACAATGTTATGGATTTTTGGAAAGAAGTGAGGGCTATTAATAAATGCAAAATATCTCTACCATGCACGAACAGACAACATTGTGGAGTTATGGCGACAGCATTATCGTACCTTATTCAACTGTGTCCAAAGTGAACTGTATAGGGTAGATGATATTATAACAATGATTCAATGGTGATAAAGCCACATGAGGTGTGCCAAGCTACAAACAAGCTGTCGGACAACAAAGCCAGTGGTGAAGATCATATTTCTGCTGAACATCTTAAATATGCCAGTGTAAAGATAGCTCCTCTTCTTTCTATTTGCTTTACTGCCTTTATGAGTCATGGCTTGTTACCAGACTCAATGTTGTCTGTTCTGTTGGTGCCAGTTATTAAGGACAAAGCCGGTTAAATGGGAAGCCTAGATAACTATAGGCCCATAGCGTTAGCCAGCACACTGTCAAGAGTCCTAGAAAGAATTCTGCTGGTCAGATTAAATGACTTTATTAACTCAACAGATAACCTGCTTTAAGGCTAAACACGGCACTGACCTGTGGATATACGCCTTGAAGGAAATTGTCAACAAATATAGAGGTACTAATTCATCAGTTCTTATGTGTTTCATTGATGCTTCTAAAGCCTTTGATTGTGTTAATCATAGGAAGTTATTTGTTAAACTGAGTCAAAGAGGGGTGCCCAAATACACTGTGAGAGTTCTGGTCTACTGGTATGGCCACCAGACGATGCAAGTCAAATGGGGCAATAGGGTCTCAGCCCCATTTGGGGTTAGCAATGGTGTCAGACAAGGTGGAAGGATGTCCCCAGTTCTTTGTAACCTCTATGTTGATGATCTGTCCGAGCGACTGAGAGCCTGTAATACTGGATGCATGCTTGGTAGTTCTCTAGTGAACCATATTATGCATGCAGATGATCTTGTTGAGTCCATCTAGCGCTGGTCTCCAGCAGCTCCTTGCTGTGTGTTCTGTGTGTGGTCACGGTGTGGAGCATGACATCAAATACAACGCCAGTAAGAGGGCTGTCATGATCTTTAGAGCCAAAGAAGATAAATGTCTAAAATGTCCTGATTTTAAATTGTCTGATATTAATCTTAGTGTCTGTAATAAGTTAAAATATCTTGGACACTTTATTACAGAACAAATGACAGATGATGAAGATATGTATAGGCAATGCCGCATGATGTGCACAAGCAAACATTCTCCTACGTAAGTACATGTACGCGTGTACAGATGGAGTGAAGACGTCTCTGTTCAGAGCATGTTGCACACCGCTCTATACGGCACATCTGTGGTCAAACTACAGAAAAGCTAGTTTACGGAAACTTCAAGTAGCTTATAATGATGCCATGAGAATATTGCTGAAGAGACCTCGATGTTGAGTGCAAGTGAAATGTTTGTGGCTGCAGGAGTCAATACTCTACCAGCTGTTTTAAGAAATCTTATGTATAAATGTATTTGCCGGCTTAATGACTGATAATGAAATCCTCTTGGCCTTATCGAACATAAGGTTTAGTACTACACGCTACCAATCGCAGCTGTGGAGACATTGGTATAGTTGTCTCTTTGTAGGACACAGATTTAAATTATTCTTAAACTATGAATTCTTTTTATGCTATGTATGTAATTTATTATATCTAATGCCTTGTCTTTTATCTGGACCCTGAGTCTCTAATAAAGTTTTCATTCATTCATTCGACTGCCATGCTATTCAGTTCACTTCCTCCTACTTCCTGTACCCGGTTTCCTGTCTAACCTTCAGTGCACATTTTACAAATATATAAATGTGCAAATATGAAACATACAGGTCAATATCACCTTGCTATTGGTAGCTGAACTGTCAATACCCCAAAACATATTCTTAGATAGAAATACCATGTTTTTGTTATTTAGACACAATTAACACTTATAGTTTCATGTCTTGTTACATAAGAATAGTTCATATTCGTTAAGTGTTATTATGGGATAATTACTATTCTTGTGGTACTACTGCCTTATTAGGCCCATATTGAGCAGAGCATATTAAGACCCAAACTCATGAACAACAACTTCCTTACTTGCAATGAATCAGCACTAATTAGAGGGTTATTGAGGAAACACTCTCAACTAATGGCTTATTACTTAGTAGAATATGGTCATTTAGAATAAGGCATTAATAAGTGTTTTATAATGACTAATAAAGAGCCAATATACTGCTAATATACATGTTAATTAACAACTAGTTGATGGTGAATGTGTGTACCTTAATATAAAGTGTTACCACAAATATGGATAATTAAGATAATGGTTAGCATACACCTAAAACAAGTCTTTAAAGTGTAAGACTTTTATTACATATTGCATTTTCACTTTCCGCAGGAATATTTGCTTATCTGTGTCAGGATTATTATGTCATGTCAAGTTTCTATGTGTGGGTGTGGGTGTTTTTCCGTTCTCCTTGTCATGTTTTCCTCCCTGTATATTGTCTGGTCTCTTTTCCCTGTGTTTTCATGTCTGTCGTTAGTTTCCCTGGTGTGTCTAAGTTCCTGAGTGTTTTCACCTGTCACTCCTTGTGTGTCTCCTGTGCTCATCAGTGTCAGCCCCGCCCCTGATTGTTCCCACCTGTGTCTAGTTACCCTGTGTTTAAATTCCCCTGTCTCCCAGTGTTCAGTGTCAGTTCGTCTTGTCTATTGTCATGGTAAGGTCTATGCTCCTGGTACTCATGAAAAGTTTTTGATTCCTCATTCATTCATTTTTTGTTCTCTGTTTTTTGTCATCTCGACTAGAGTTTTGGTGGTTACCTTTTTTGTTCATTTTTGCCAGTCATGGAAAAATAAAGTATCTTACAATACTTTACCTCTGTCTCCCTGTCTGCAGTTGGGTCCAACATCCTAAGTGCCTGAGTTCTTAACAGAACGAACTGACCAGAAATGGACCCAGCGGATATGGAAGATTTTGAGTTAGATCTGTTCGATCTAGACTTTTCCCTTCAATGTTATCATGCCGAGTGGAAAGGAACTTCTTCCAGAAAGGACAAAGTGGCTATTCTCGAGAGGGCCGAAATGCCTTGGTTGAGGAGTTCGTTGCCGGAGTGGTTACAGCTTTTCACAAGTTGTCCTGAGGACTGGTCCGACGCATCTAACCCTTTCCTCGGATCCGACTACGGTCCTGTTGGAGGTCCACTGAGCCTTCAGGCGGCTGCTAAGAGAAGGAGTCGCAAAGCCAAGCTAGCAGCCATGCCTCCATGCTCCAGTACCGGCCCACGCAGCTTTGCGTCGATACTCCATTACCTGGCTTACACAGCCAGGGTCCAGGCTTCCGCTCCGCCCCCAACAGCCATGGTTCCGGCTCCAGTGCCGGACCCAGCAGCCATGGTTCCGTGCTCCAGTACCATCCCACATAGCCATGGTACTGTGCTCCAGTACCATCCCACACAGCCATGGATCCGTGTTCCGGTTCCTTGCCCAGCAGCAATGGTTCCGACTCCTGAACCGGTCCCCACAGCCATGGTTCCGGCTCCAGAACCGGCCCATGCAGCCATGGTCCCTGCTACAGAACCGGCCCACACAGCCATGGTCCCAGCCCCAGTCATGGCCCCAGCAGCCATGGCTCCGGCCCCAGCAGCCATAGTTCGGGCTTCAGTACCGGCCCCAGTAGCCATGGTCCCAACTCCAGTTTCGGCTCCAGGACTGGCTCTCCGGCCGACGCCAGCTCCCCGTGTCCTGTCGGCGTACCGGCCGACTCCAGCACCTCGTCTCCTGTTGGCTGTCCAGCCGACGCCAGCTCCCCGAGTCCTGTCGGCGTACCGGCCAACGCCAGCTCCCCGAGGCCTGTTGGCGTACCGGCCGACTCCAGCACCTCGTCTCCTGCTGGCTCTCCAGCCGACGCCAGCTCCCCGTGTCCTGTCGGCGTACCAACTGACACAAGTTCCTTCTCAAGACCCATGTCAAGTCCCCTCTCAAGTCTCCTCTCCAGTTCCCTCTCGAGTCTCCTCTCAAGCTAACTCTCGAGTCACCCCTCAAGTCCCTCCTCAAGTCCCCTCTCGAGTTCCCTCTCAAGTCCCCTCTTAAGTTCCTACCCAAGTCCCCTCTCAAGTTTCCTCTCAGGTCCCCTTTCGAGTCTCTACTCGAGTCTCCTCTCAAGTTCCCTCTCAAGTCTCCTCTCGAGTTCCCTCTCAGGTCTCTTCTCGAGTCCCCTCTCAAATCCCCTCACGAGTCCCCTCTCAAAACACTTCTCAAGTCCCCTCTCAAGACACTTCTCAGGTCCCATCTCGAGTCTCTTCTCAAGTCCCCTTACAGGTCCTCTCTCGAGGCTCCTCTCCAGTTCTCCTGTTCCCTCTCGAGTCTCCTCTCCAGTCCCCTCTCAAGTTCCTACCCGAGTCCCCTCTCAAGTTCCCTCTCGAGTCTCCTCTCGAGTTCCCTCTCGAGTCACCTCTCGAGCCCCCTCTCGAGTCTCCGATCAAGTTCCCTCTCAAGATTCCTCTCAAGTCACCTCTCAAGTCAACTCAAGTTTCCTCTCGAGTTCCCTCTCAAGCCCTCTATCGAGTTCCCACTCAAGTCCCTACTCACGTGTCGTTGGAGGTTCCGCTGGGGGTCCTGCCAACCCTATGTCCTGTGCCGTTGAAGGCCCCGCCGACTACTCTCCTGCCGGGGGTCCTGCCAACCCTAAGTCCTGTGCCGTTGGAGGCTCCGCCGACTACTCTCCTGCCGGGGGTCCTGCCAACCCTGTGTCCTGTGCCGTTGGGGGTCCCGCCGACTACTCTCCTGCCGGAGGTCCTGCCAACCCTAAGTCCTGTGCCGTTGGAGGCCCCGCCGACTACTCTCCTGCCGGAGGTCCTGCCAACCCTGTGTCCTGTGCCGTTGGAGGCCCCGCCGACTACTCTCCTGCCGGGGGTCCTGCCAACCCTGTGTCCTGTCCCGTTGGAGGCCCCGCCGACTACTCTTCTGTCGGGAGTCCTGCCAACCCTGTGTCCTGTGCCGTTGGAGGTCCCGCCGACTACTCTTCTGCCGGGGGTCCTGCCAACCCTATGTCCCGTGCCGTTGGGGGTCCCACCGACTACTCTTCTGCCGGGGGTCCTGCCGGCCCTGTGTCCTGTGCCGTTGGGGGTCCCACCGACTACTCTTCTGCCGGGGGCCCTGACAGCCCCGTGTCCTGTTTCGTTGGAGGCCTCAACATCACCTGTTTCGCTGGGGGTGCTGCCAACTCCTTGTCCTCTTCCGTGGGGGATCTTGCCGACACCTGTCCCACCGGCTCCGGTTCCTGTCCGGTCAACACCGGCTCCTGCCCGGTCCCCTGAGAGCTGTGGTCTTCGCCCATCCTCGAACTCTGCCTTGCCCCCGGGCCGTCCGCCCGAGACCCCCTTTTTGAACTCTGCCTTGCCCCCGGGCCGTCCGCCCGAGACCCACTCCTCGAACTCTGCCTTGCCCCCGGGCCGTCCGCCCGAGTTCCCCTTTTTGAACTCTGCGTTGCCCCCGGGCCGTCCGCCCGAGACCCCTTCCTGGTCCTCTGCCGTGCCCTGGGCTGTCAGTCAAGGCCCGTCCTCCGGACCCCCTCCACCCACCCTGCTGGACTTTTTGGATTTGCTTTTGTTTTGTTTAAGGACGTCTAGTATCCGTCCCTTGAGGAGGGGGTTCTGTCAGGATTATTATGTCATGTCAAGTTTCTATGTGTGGGTGTTTTTCCGTTCTCCTTGTCATGTTTTCCTCCCTGTATATTGTCTGGTCTCTTTTCCCTGTGTTTTCATGTCTGTCGTTAGTTTCCCTGGTGTGTCTAAGTTCCTGAGTGTTTTCACCTATCACTCCTTGTGTGTCTCCTGTGCTCATCAGTGTCAGCCCCGCCCCTGATTGTTCCCACCTGTGTCTAGTTACCCTGTGTTTAAATTCCCCTGTCTCCCAGTGTTCAGTGTCAGTTCGTCTTGTCTATTGTCATGGTAAGGTCTATGCTCCTGGTACTCATGAGTTTTTATTCCTCATTCATTCATTTTTTGTTCTCTGTTTTTTGTCATCTCGACTAGAGTTTTGGTGGTTACCTTTTTTGTTCATTTTTGCCAGTCATGGAAAAATAAAGTATCTTACAATACTTTACCTCTGTCTCCCTGTCTGCAATTGGGTCCAACATCCTAAGTGCCTGAGTTCTTAACAATCTGAATATATCAGCTTAACAGCTTTTTATTGGTACAACTTCAAAAGAGGATGGAGGACATTCGTAAAGCTCTGTATGGAAAACAGGTTACAATTAGGTCAGTGTGAAGGAATTACAGAGATATGAAACACAAAAGAACCTGAGGGAGTGTTTCCCTTTGAGACTGCTGCAGCGCACCACTTCTGAAGCAGAGCCTCCTCGGCGAGGACAAATATAATAATACAGCATAATGATTTATAGTCGAATTCAAAGTGGAGGATTAGCTCTTCTAATAGCCCTTTTTGGTTTGTGAACAAAGTTTGTATCATTACAAATAACTGAACATGCCATAAAAGATTCACTATAATTCACTTTCAGTCACAATCTAATCAAGCAGAACAAAGAGGCTCTCTAACAAGTGTGCCTGTGGCTGTATTACATCCACATTACACACCGTTCATTCTGGGATGGTCAGCATGCTGCATATACATTACTGTCAGCCACCATCTGCCCGTCAGACCAAAACATGCAGTCCCTTCCTCAGAGGCGGATAAAAACACCTTGGAGCTGATCGACCTCTGGCTCTTTTACACGCTCCCTCCTCATACTATCTGCTCCCTCCTGCAGCAGGAAGCAGCTTCCACAAGAAGAACATTTTAATTTGGAGACACGTGCAGGCTGTCCCGAGAGAGTAGTAATCTGATTTAAATTCAGCCGGCGGGGTCATCATCACACGTAAAGCATCCTGGGACTCCGGAGGAACTCCCTGCACGCTTTTGTAAAGATATGATGGCATATATACATGAAGACACATTATACAATAACTGCAATTTAACCCAACTATTAAGTTTTACCCCAATGTGCTCCCGTATGCCAGTGCCGTTTGTTACCTGTGTGATCACGTAGCCAATGCCAATGAACCGACACTGAGGATTTATCCCCCGGTGTGTTTTAGCAGATGTTTCACTGTAACTGTTCCTTGTGAGGTTGTTTGCAATAAATGAAATGCATGCCATCAATTCAGAAATCCTAAAAACTAAGATGTAACAATGATGTGAACATCCTCAGGTTTTGTTCTACGTCATCATACCTGTAGTTGTTCCCCCCCGCCCCCCCCCAAGATACAAGACATAACTAGCATTTTATTAATCATGATTAACGACTGGTTATTTTTGTGTTTAATTGATTTACATTTTGAAACTAAGACAGACAAGTGATAAAGTATGTTTGAGTGCAGATCATACGATACAGTATGGCGCTGCAGAGGCACATCCTGCTGTGGGGCCTCTGGAGGCTGCAGTGTGTGTGTAGCAGTGCAGTGTGTGTGTAGCGCTGCAGTGTGTGTGTAGCAGTGCAGTGTGTGTGTAGCGCTGCAGTGTGTGCGTAGCGCTGCAGTGTGTGTGTGTAGCGGTGCAGTGTGTGTGTAGCGCTGCAGTGTGTGTGTAGCGGTGCAGTGTGTGTGTAGCGCTGCAGTGTGTGTGTAGCGCTGCAGTGTGTGTGTAGCGCTGCCGTAGACAAACTGCAGCTATACAGGCCTGACCTACTTTTAGAGCTGACTAGGAGTGAAGTGTTTGCTCCTCATCTGGGTGGGAAGGAGTGTCGGGTGCTGGAGGAAGAGTCAAACATATTCTGTTACTCACCAACATCACCTCAGTTCAGAACACACACACACACACACACACACACACACACACACACACACACACACACACACACACACACACACACACACACACACACACACACACACACACACACACACACACACACACACACACACACACACACACACACACACACACACACACACACCTCAGCTGGTCTGACATCACCAGGCTCTTTGAAGGGCTTCACTGTCACAACCCGTCTCGTTACTGAACTAATCATTAAGCCTGTCCATTACCCATCAGGCACCTGTGCTGTGCATCACATTAACACTTTTTCTTCTCCTTTCGTTCTTTTCTCTTCTCTCCAGCTGGCCGCTAAAGAGCTGTGTCCACTAAATAAGAATTGTGATAATTAATGGCACAACATGTTTCTCATTTCAAATCTAATCTAAAGGAGGTGGACACAAATTATTCAGCCTAATTGAAAAGCTAAAAGCAATAAAGCAGCTCTCGGCAACCTTAATGTGATTCTTGAATGGGTGGCGAACGAAGTAAGGGGCTCGGAGTTTAATAATAACAGTGCTGGTGATGGGGCTTCAGTTGCCTCCCTCTCTGTGCCGTCTGTACAGAGTTCCTAAATCACCGTCTGTGGACACACCGAGCAGCATTAGAGGGAGAACTGTGCTGCAGTGCCGGAACACTTATCAGTGTTTTTAATCACAATACTAAGAAAACAAGTGCAGGACATTGAAGTGATCACTGAAGGATTGCAGTTGAAGCATTTAAAATGAATTTAAATGTTGAAGTGGCCGTTGAAATACAAAGAAAGCAAAATGATTAAGCAGTAGTTAAAATAAAAGTGCTGACATGTGTTGAAGTCTCTGAAATCGTGTAATTACAGAAATGAGTGAAAAGTATCAGTTGACATTCAAGCACTGAGTAGAAATCGCCAGAGGTGTAACTGTCAGTTTCATCGTGAATGCTGACAGCAGCAGTAGTGGTTAAAATTGAAATACCATTTGAAAAGTAACTGCTGAAATGTGAGCCAGTAAGACATAACAGCAGTGGAACTGAGGCGACGTGTAATCACTAAAAGCTGCTCAAATATCTGATAAGAGGTGAAGATGATGAAGGACCCGAACGACTATTTCTTAATCCCAACACTATTCCCACCGTTCCATAGATCGACTTCCATACCTAACAGATCCATCGACCCATTAAACGATGGAGCGTTGGTTCCAAATGAACCCTTTGTATGCAGTGTGTGGACGCTGCGTTGGGATTGTTTCATTAATGATGTGACACGTTCCGTCTGTTCTTTAGGCCTGTTGAGAAAAAGCATGTGTGTAGCGACTGCTTTTCACGTTAAACATTTTTAAAATATGCTATTCTTCAATATAATGAGTCAACACTAACAGAACATAACTGAGCACTGATGGTGTTAAACTGAATTCCGCTTGAATAGATCTGCAGAGCTTCATATCATTGCCAAATCTCCAGGCAGACATTCTGATCTCCTGCAGAGACGTGGACGCAGCGGACCCTCACCATTCTGCACCTCCACAACTCCCCTTTGATCCAGAAAATGTGTTTCATACAGCCGGCCTTTCTCAGACAGTGCGAAGAAAGAGAAATCTAAGGACTAATTATCGCTGCCCTTGTCGGATTTGATGGACCTGCCAGACATCTCCTGATTGGTCCTCTCACCGGTAGACAAAACCGGGATTAGTGAGGACAGCGAGGGGGGGGAACCCCTGTGGTGAGCCAGTCAGACGTCCAGCCCTGCTGACAAGAGAACCAATAGGCCTCTTTATCAGGGTGCGGATGGAAATGCATGCTGAGGGCTCAGTTGTGGTATGTAGCTACCTATTATGCTCATCTTTTGTTGAAAGATGGCACTGCTGGGGAGAGTGAAGGGGGATTTCAACTTCTCCAAGGCAGCCTCAGAGAACAGCGTGATCTTACACTCACTCCAGCGAGAGAGTTTAATGCTCGAGGTCTTCACAGGTCTAAAATACTACCTGTGACTTAGGTAAGAGTGATCTGTCAGGCAGAAACTTGGGACAGGTCATTTGACTGAAAACCTTAAAACTGAACTAACTGACTGCTAGGGTTAACTTTGATTTAAACATTTGTAGAATACTAAGAGCTTTATTGAAAACAGTAGGTGTAACTGTATTGAGGGTTAAACTCATAACTTTATAACTTAGGGTTTAATGTAATTGTAAAACCATTGGGCCACTGAAAAGACAATAACAACTCAGGAGGGAGCCAGTCTAGATTTCCTTTTGAGGGCCACCAGCTGCAGAGAGTTAACTAATTAAAGGGACGTGGCCCCACAGCTGTGAGAACTCAGCAATCAGGTGTCCATTTAGGTAGCACTTTCCTGGAGCGTCAGCGTCAGACAAACGAAGACAAAGGAGTCCTGCTGGAGTAAGACTGACAAAGACAAAGGAGTCCTGCTGGAGTCACGAGGGAGGCAAAGAGGAGGCAAATCCTACTTTGATTGGACTCCCTGGAAGAAGAGATCTTGTATCTCAATGGGACATTCCTGGATAAATAAAGGATAAATAAATAAATAAAAAATTGAGCTAAGTGTCGCTGGTGTTTTATTTTATTTGGTTGTTTAGCCCCTCATGCTATAATCATGTGTATTTTCTCCATTCCTGTTTATGTGTCTTCTCGCAATTATCACTGGCCCCGTGTATCTCGTAATCGATATAACCGGCCTGCTCTCGTCTATCCCACGTGCTCCACTGACATCCAACATCTAGTTTCAGGCGGCCTGTGGAACTGCCAGTCAGCTGTTCCTAAGGCTGACTTCATCTCTGGCTACGCTTCCCTGCAGTCTCTGGATTTCCTTGCTCTCACTGAGACCTGGATTACTCCATCCAACACATCCACCCCAGCAGCTCTCTCCACAGCATATTCCTTCTCCCATACACCCAGACCCACTGGCAGAGGAGGTGGCACTGGTCTCCTGCTCTCTCCCAAATGGAGCTTTTCCCTCTTCGAGCTACCTAACTTCACTCCTTCCACCTTTGAATTCCATGCCGTCACAGTAACCCATCCTATACAATTAACCCTTGTTGTTCTCTACCGTCCACCAGGCGCCTTGGGGGACTTCTTGGAGGAATTAGATAATCTCCTCTCACACATCCCTGAAACTGGCCCTCCCGCTGTACTTCTCGGAGACTTCAACCTCCAGACGGGGAAGATAGACGAACTAACATCTCTGTTAACCGCCTTTGCTTTCTCACTGTCTCCATCCCCACCAACTCCTAACCTATCAGGCTCTCCTCTTTCTCTGCTTCGATCTCTCAGGCAAAAAGCACTTTCTTTCAAGATAAGATCCAATCTTCCTATTCCAATCCCAAAAACTATTTTCCATCTTCTCCTCCCTCCTGGACCCCCCCAAAGCCCCTTCCCCCTCCTCCCTTCTGTCAAGCGACTTTATTAACCCCTTTGAAAAAAAGGTTGATGATATTCGCTCTTCTTTTTCTGACTCACCTTTACTCACCACTGGGTCACCAGACCCTCCTTTCACCCACACACTGACCTCCTTTTCCCCTCTCTCGAGATACTTTCCAAGGTTTGACATCATGAATTGTGCTACTTTTAAAGCAAGCAGCGATGTTTTCAAATCTGTAATCAGAAAGCTCCTCAAAAACGCTATCGAAGCAGTTCCTGACGTTGCTACGTTAGTTCAAACAGTAACAACGGACTATTTTTCTTCGCGGATGCATGTCAATTTAAATCAATATAACTATTTTTTAAATCAATAAAATCATTTTCTAAATCCATAAAAGCATTTCAATTAATATTGGGAGTCATAACGTTACTTTGTTGAGAATGTGGCCATGTAATAAGCGGGATAATGTGCAGCGACTTGGTCATTATGGGGAAAAGAACACCTTCATGCCGATCTAGATCCCTCCGCTTCGCGTCGGGCTCCTGATCAGCCTGTCGGTGTTCTTTTCCCCATAATGACCGCGTCGCAGCACATTATCCCTTACCTAAATACTAGATCACCTACACATCAGTTAAGTTGAGGGTTTTTTCCATGCAAAAAGTTACATTTAGATATTTAGCAATATGACTTTGTCAGCTTTCTAATTTAATGTATTGAAGGCAAAGATATTTAACACATAGTGAGAACTGCTACTATTTATCTCTCAATATTGTTTGTAAAAAACGTGGTAAACGTTATTCTTTCAGTGAGACAACAGAGCAAGCTTCTACAGTTGCACTACGTTTTGTAACAGTTAAATATTATTTTGATAGTAAAATATATTTCAATGTTGATGAACTTCATACTGTTCATTCATAATCTGATTACAATTAAAAAATTATTATATCAACAGCCCCTAAACACACAAACACACCTCTTTCATAACACACTTGTTCAGCAATAATGTTTTATGTTTCCTGTCATTTTTGTTAGGAAAGGACATGAAACAAAAGACACAACTCAACATTTTCTCCTTCTGAGGGTCAAGAAGAACATCCAAGAGGAAAATTAAAGCTGATGTTATGAGATTTTAAGACCAGTACAGGACATTCACTAAGAAACTACTTTTATTGTGAAAACAAAGATCTGCACACCCGATTTGTTTGTGACGCTGCCTGCACCTCAGAGAAGGGGTGGTTATAGTCAGGCTTATAAAGTGTGGCGAAAAACATAGTGAGCTGATGGGATGCACCTATTTCCACATCTACACTCCATCAGCTGATTATTTCTATTTGCCTCACTTTATGAGCTTCACATCACTTGTGCCTTGTACAGCAGAGTTTGCAACGTCACAAATAAATGGGCCCATCTTCAGTCAGATGTGAATGTGTAATCTAACATTTTCAGTAAGAATAATGGACGAAAGGAGTGCAAATACAAATACAATTTATTGAAATGTGAACCAAAAGTTAATCAAACATGGGCAGAAGGTGTAAACCTATTAAATGTATAAGTAAACACATTTAGTCAAATAAAGTGACAGACTAGGCCTGTGCAGTTGGTATCGGCTATGCCCAGCATGGGCTCCTCCATCAGGCCTGGTCCTCCTCGCTGAGGAAAGACCCTCAGTCCTCTCCACACCAACAGACTGGACGTCCATCACACGGAGGTTTTTCCCTGAAGTCTCTGCAGCTCTCTGGACACCACGCTGTCTCAATCCGTCCACACTGAATATGAGAGGGGGAAAATGAAAATAATAAATGCTTATATAAAGTTAACCGTTACGTTGCTCAGTTAATACTATTAGGGTTACGTGAAAGGCGCTATATAAATTGAAATTATTATTATTATTACTGTATAACTAATATCTCAGGTTAAGAGGCACCTTCAAATAAAGATTGGTCTTTAAATACATTTAGTTGATTTTGTCTTTTGAATTGTTTGTCTAAAGTCAAGGATCTAGAACTGGTACTTAGTTTTAATGATACAGTCTGGTTATAATGCTGTTTGGAGGAGGCATCACAGGTAAGAGCACTAACTAGCTACCATCACATGTACCTTAGCTTGACTTAAATGTATTAAACATATAATTAAGTGATAGCAAAATATAAATAACTAATGTCATGCAAACATATTAATATTTGCTTGATTCCAGTGTTGAATTTAGCACAGTTGCATACAAACGTCAAGGGGTTTTAAGATTCTGAAGTATTAGGCTAAAAACTCAATAACTTAGATTATTATTTATAGTTTTGCTAAATAGTTTCATGTCCGCTTACCTTAGAAACGTAAAATGCGACGGCAGTGTGCAGACGGGGAGCATGTTAGCTTAGCTTGGTAGCCTCAGCTAGCTCTGGAACTTCCAGCTCAGTGGCAGCAGGTCCCGCCTCGGCGCCCTTATTTGGATCAGGCGGGAATTGGAATCTGATGTCATTGTCGAGACCTTAGTGGCCGACACTGCCTACTTTAGGCTTCTCAGCAACTCTGCAGAATCCTATGAACAAAAGTTGAAAATAAATTAGAATTAAAAAGATTGATTACCGGCCTGTTAAAACTGAGGAGTTGTCTTCTGTCCTCTCAGGTTGAATTAAAACATGTTTTGTAATAATCACTAATAATCTGAACTTTTGGTCTCGTCAGGGGCTCACAAATGCAGACATTGCAGGTACACAGAGGTATTGCCCCCCCCCCCCTCCCCCTCCCTCCCTCCCCCTCCCTCCCTCCCTCCCTCCCTCCATTAGTAGCAGTCCGTCCCAGTGTGCAGAGCTCCTCAGAGCCCCAGCAGGATAATGACCGATCTGCTCAGAGGAGCAGGTTAATGTGTTTTTGTTGCTGGGTGAAGCTAATAGAGTTGTGATGACTCCATACCTGCCACAGGCAGACGTGAGGGAAGGAACATAAAAGTCCCTGTGAAGTCTCCCAAAGGCCCAGGGCTGTCTGTGGGCCGGAGTGCAGCTGACAGATAAAGCATTTGACAGTGACACATAGCTGTGGGATGGCAACAAATATGACTAGAATTTTAAAACACACATTGTCCCTTCGCACTAGCCTCCCCCTCCCTCCTCCATGCTAGCCTCTTCTAGCTGGTTCTGCTCCTGCTTACAACAAAATCAAGATGAGAAAAGAGGAAGACATGAGCACTGTCTGTGAACTTTCCTTATTTCCTCCAACAGACATCATGTGGCTGATTTTCTTTCACGGAGGACTGCTTTTCACTCATCCACCCTCCATAAATTCTCCAATTATTGATCATCACATTACCCTATAATGCTCTTCATCAAGGTAATATCCTGTTGTTAAAAACAATTATACCACCAACAAAGTAATACCACAAATTGAAGAGTCGTATTAGCTATATGGCTTCATTCTATTCCACACAGTTACATTGAGGTGAGGAACATTCTGTGTCTTCTGTTACACTACACTGAACACCTGCTGCAAATGATACTTAGTAATGGAAAGAATTTCTGAATTACAACTTCATTGTAATCTCATTACAATTTAATTGTAATGGCATTACTTTCTGTTGGATCACTTTTGTCCCAAATACAAGGACAGGGATATAAAGAAACATTTAATTCTATTTTACCGGTCTTATTATCGAGCATATTAACAAACTCTACAACCACTAACTATTAGCCTATTTGAAGATAGCACACTGGCAAACATTTATTTAAATTAGATTACTAACTGTGCTCATACTGCTAACAATGGCCATCAGGAAAATACTATTCACCCGAAAACCATACATCCCTCAGTTACAAGGAAATATTCATTCATACTCAACACTGCACATCTTTTTAAAGCTTGCACCTACGGGACCAGAATACAATATGTTTTGTTATTCCTTAACAATGACACTAAAGTTCTTAAATCTCAAACTTAAATTAATAACCATCACTGTCTGTGACAAGTTACAAAAAGTGCAGTTAAAAGAAACAAAACAGTACACATGCAGGCTTCCCTTACTGTAGCCGGTTAGCATGCTAGCTAAATAAGAACATGCCAGTGGTAGGCTTACATGCTAACAGAAGAATGTGACAACTGTTTGTTCAGCAGCAGTTTGTTGGCATGCTGCTAGTGCCAGTCTGCTCCCTCACTCACCTATTTTCTGCATTAGTATTTCTCAGTCACGTGGTAGTCACACCCTGCTTCTCTCTCACACTCTGTTACACCCATCAGCTCCACTAGTATATAGGCCCCCTTCACTCTCACCTCAGTGCCAGATCGTACTTCGCAGCATGCAAGTCTTTCCCGTAATACCTCCCAGATTGCTCTCACGGTTTTGAGCTTGCCTGTCCCTGACCAACCTGCTTCTCCTGTTTCCTGACCCTGCCTGTCCCTGACCAGCCTGCCTCGCCCGTTTCCTGACCCTGCCTGTACCTGCGTCTCCCGTCTCGCCTATCCCTTGAACCCTCGCCTGTCCCCGACCAGCCCTTTGCCTACTGTTTTCCGGTTTGTCTTGTACCAGAACTGTTCAGTTGAAACTATTTATAATAAAGCTGGTTACCGACTTTCCCTGGTCTCCCGTGTGTTGCACTTTGGTTCTCAGCTCGTTCGTTACAGCTATAAATGTTAGGATCACTGTAATGATCGCGGAAAAGGTAGGACCCAAATGCACACTACAAAAAACAGAAAAAGGTCTTGAAACAAAAGCGAGCTTTATTTAAAAGCTGATTAACAAAACATGGCATAACTTGAAACGGTAACAGAAAACAACTACACAAAAACTGACCGTGAGAAACATGGAGGAAGACCGGAGAGACAACCAAGAAGGGTGACGTGAAGGGAGGACAAACAAACAATGAACCGACAGGGGAACACAGGAAGAGACGAGACTAAATACAGGGAGGGGTAATCACGAGACGAGAAACAGCCGGGCAGGGAAGGCAGACACACAAGGGCAACAGGTGAACACAATTAGACAATCAAACACATTACATTACATTGCATTTGGCTGACGCTTTTATCCAAAGCGACTTACAATAAGTACATTCGACCAGGAAGACACAACCTTGAAGAAAACAGAATCATATAAGAACATCAGGTTTCATAGAGCCAAACATTTCAAGTGCTACTCAACTGGTATATAAGTGCTCTGTTAGCAGTTCTTTGTTAGTAATTCTATCGCTTGAGGTGGAGTCGAAAGAGATGAGTTTTCAGTCTGCGCCGGAAGGTGTGTAAGCTATCTGCTGTCCTGATGTCAATGGGAGCTCATTCCACCATTTTGGAGCCAGGATAACAAACCCACGTGTTTTTGCTGATGGGAAGTTGGGTCCCCCTCGCAGCGAGGGTGCAGCGAGTCGTTTGGTTGATGCAGAGCGTAGTGCACGTGCTGGGGTGTACAGTTTAACCATGTCCTGGATGTAGGAAGGGCCAGATCCATTGGCAGCATGGTACGCAAGTACCAGTGTCTTGAAGTGGATTCTAGCAGTTACCGGAAGCCAGTGAAGGGAGCGGAGGAGCGGAGTGGTGTGGGAAAATGTAGGAAGGTTGAAGACCAGACGAGCCGCTGCATTCTGGATGAGCTGCAGAGGTCGGATGGCACATGCAGGTAGACCAGCCAGGAGGGAGTTGCAGTAGTCTAGGCGTGAGATGACAAGAGCCTGGACCAGAAGCTGCGTCACTTTCTGGGTCAGCTGGGGACGTATCTTCCTGATGTTGTAAAGCGTGTATCTGCAGCAGCGGGTTGTAGCAGCGATGTTTGCAGTGAAGGACAGGTTGTTATCCAGGATCACACCCAGATTCCTTGCAGTCTGAGTCGGGGAAACAACAGAGGTGCCGATGTTGATAGTCAGGTCAAGAGTGGGACAATCTTTTCCCGGAAGGAAAAGCAGTTCAGTCTTGTCAAGGTTGAGCTTGAGGTGATGAGCGGACATCCACTGAGAGATGTCAGCTAGACAAGCAGAGATGCGTGCGACGACCTGGGTCTCTGAGCGGGGAAAGGACAGAAGTAATTGGGTGTCGTCAGCGTAGCAGTGGTATGAAAAACCATGCGGGCTAATGACAGATCCGAGCGAGTTTGTGTACAAGGAGAAGAGGAGGGGACCAAGAACAGAGCCCTGAGGGACCCCTGTAGTTAATTGACAAGGGTCGGACTCAGACCCTCTCCAAGTAACCCTGTAGGTGCGGTCTTTGAGGTATGAGGTGAGGAGGGAAAGTGCAGAGCCTGAAACTCCAAGTTCTTGGAGAGTGCGAAGGAGGATCGGATGGTTCACCGTGTCGAATGCAGCAGACAGGTCCAAAAGGATGATGACAGAGGAGAGGGAGGCTGCTTTGGCAGTGTGCAGTTCCTCAGAGACAGCAATGAGAGCAGTTTCTGTGGAGTGACCTGCCTTGAAACCAGACTGGTGCGGATCCAGAAGGTTGTTCTGATGGAGATAGCAGGAGAGTTGTCTAAAGACAGCGCGTTCAAGTGTTTTAGACAGGAACGGGAGGAGAGAGACAGGCCTGTAGTTTATAACATCAGACGGGTTGAGAGAGGGTTTCTTTAGGAGAGGGTTTACTCTTGCCTCCTTGAGACTAGTAGAGACGGTAGAATATCAGGAGTGATAGTCTGAAGGAGGTTTGAAGGGATAGGGTCCAGAGGACAGGTGGTAGGGCGGGCAGAGGTAATGAGGGTAAGAACCTCACTTGGTGAGAGAGGGGAAAAGGAGGTTAGTGTGCGGGTGGAAGGACACCCGCACACACAGGGAAACTAACGACAGGATGGAAAACACAGGGAGACGGACCAGACAAGAAACAAAGAGGAAAACATGAGACCGGGAGAACAGAACAGCAAAACAACACCCATAACAAGAAATACAAAACTAAAAACGTGACAAAACATTAGGATCGTGACAATAAAGATAACAGTTGTTTTATAATAAACTGTTGTCCTCCCCTAACCGTCTGTAAATCAGGACTCTTTACTGTTTACGGTCTGTTTTGGTCTCTATGGTTTTTAGGAACAATTCACTCACTAATTTAGCTATTGTGAATGCTCAAATGAGCGGCGAATAACAGCAAAAATGAGTCGAAAGCATACTACAAATGCATAACAGAAAACATTATATAACCATTGCTGATTACATTTATATATTTTTAAACTTTTAATTCCTTTGTTATTTAACAACATAAGAAATTATATACACAAACAGGTTAGTTGAAATAAATTATATTAAGTTTAAATAAAAACATATTACGTTCAACTTAATGTCATTGCTTTCAACTAATCTGATACAGTTATGTGAAATCTGTTGACATAAAACCTTGATTAAAGTCAATGTTCAAGTTTTTAAGTGCATTATTACAGTTGCTCTTATTCAGTATAATTCACTTTCTAAGTGTCAATAATAATGTATGTCATCAGATGAAAGACAGTATTTTTGACCTCTCCCTGTATTGTGTACTTTGATATCAGCTACTGAAGTTCCAGAATGACTTCCAACAGAACCAACAGGTGCACTCTTTGATCTCCTGCAGACAAAAGCAAAGTAAAATGAATTAGTATAACAAATCCAGGAAGAAAGGAACAATGCCTGGACGTGTTCTTGAACCTTTCATACAGCATTAGCTTTTTGTGGAGGTACAACAACGTTTTTGGTTGGAATTCCCCCTTTAACTCCAGCAGTGTGTGTGTCTGTGTAAAACAGAAGTTGGATGTCAGATAATCACTGTATGACAAATCACTCAACAGTTGCATGACAGGGTTAGTTTGACACGGCACAAAAGCAACAGGAGTTTTCAGTGAAAAGGTTTCTCTTGCCAAAATGTAATCACTTTGGAATGTATTTAATCCCCAATTAATAGGGAGAATAGTCATATGTATTTTCCTTAATCATTGTGTCTCCAGCAGAGTTCAATAGCACGCTACATTCCTCCTCCCGAAGTCTCGGCCTGTGTGCACAGAAAAGCCTTTCATTCCCCCTCACATCAATCTGACAGTGTAAAATGCAAGGAACATCTAAGCACAGCCCAGCAGTCCTACAGTGTTGGTTCAGCCCCAACAATAATCCACCTCAGATCCTCCTAATTCCGTTAAAACAACAGATCAAGGCAGCCACGTCTGACGGGAAGATTTCAACAGCTTATCTTCCACCTTTCCACTGATAAATTAAATATACTCATTCTATTCTGCATTGTTTCATTATTTGCTGTATGTTTGTGTGTATGTATGTTTTTTCTTCTTTTCTTGGAAATGTCTTTGAGCCGTCACTGGATCACTTTTTTAAGGGGCCCTCTTCTTTCTTTGTTTAGTCATAATGGCAATTGCTGCTTACAGATGCTTATTTTCAGAGGTCTAGTCTTGCATTTTGAGGAGCAAATCATGTTTGGTGTTGTTACATCAAGCTGATTGGATCAGGTACTTAATACATCCAGTATGGCAGGCCCGCCCCTCCCTACACGCAGGTCACGCAGACTGCGTGGGGCCTCACCTTGCGGAGGGAGCCTCATCTGATGCACAAATGCGGCACGCTTTAGTGCAAATGCGCCGCATTTAAGCGCGCCACAGTTTCGCTGCTGTGAGCCTCCGGCGCTCGCAGTTCACACGCGTGCTCCACTATCCATTGACCTCCAAAATTAAAATCCATTGACTCATTATATTATGACAGCAGATATCTCAGAGATAATCAAATTTCAAATATCTCACAACATTGACAAATGAATGAAAAACTGTTTACATGGATATAAATATGAATGTTGGGTAACTGACCATCTAGGTGGTTAGAACAGGAGAGCTGTTATGAACATACCATGGTTCTCAGAATGTAATCGATTCATACATGAATATATTATTTTTGCTGTCTTATGCTAAGCTACCCAATAAAACATACATTTCAACCTGTTTACAGGATCAGTCAAATGGTTTTGGTTGGGTCTGCAGCTTTCTTCAACTTCAAGACAGTGAATCTGACATTGCAGCAGACCACTTCCCTTCTGTTTAACTCCATTAAACACACTTTTCACACAAACACTCACAGCTGTCTGTGTTACAGTTATGAAATCAGCTCAGCTTAACCTGGATGTACCCTGTTGGTTTAACAGATTGCATTCATATTTTGATTCTACACTCCTGGCACGCTGACTCACCTCCCATAGTGGAAGCATTTTCATTGTCTGTATTCAGTCAGAGGATTCTCGGTCTTCTCGCTGCTGTTTCCATCATGCCACGCCTTCATAAGCCGGGTCGTGGTGCTAAATAGCATCCCGTCGAGGAATACTGTGGTCAGACTGAAAAGCCGGCCATGTATCTGTGTTTGCCCTCAAATCCATTGCTGTTCAGAACCTCTGAAAGTAGGATTATTTCTCCCAAGGGGCCACTAAATCTCTAAACCCCAATTACTGTGCTACCATTTGATTTATGGGTTTATTTTTAATGACACATTAAAATGCAATTAGCATCTGTATCCAGAACAAACTGTGTGCATCCAATGCAGGACTTTCAGAGAAAATAAATGACACAGATTCCCTTTCACTACATCCACAACAGACTCTTTGGCACGCTCACCTTGCAGTATTGTAGCACTTACTTTAGATGAACAGCTCTGCCGTGGTAGTCTTTTAAAGCCACATATATTGACTTATTTAAGATTATAGCAGAGTAGAGTAGTTCTTCAGATTAAAGTAACTCCACACTGCAAACTAATAAAGAAAGTCTCATTTGCTTGGCCAACATTTGTTTTTATCTTGCTTTACTTTGCTCAGTAACCAGTGGCGAGCCGTCAGGGCCCTCTAGGCCCTCTGTGAGGGCCTAAGATATTCTAACAAATAATATTTGAAAACATTAAAAAAAAAAAAATTAAATATTATTTTTTATATTGTTTTGTTGTTACATTTTTCATTAGTTTTACCAAAATAACTTGATTTAATTGTATCTAAAATAATATTTCGAAAATAAATAAATCCTTCGAATCTGCCTGTTCAGTTTCTGTTGGAATGTGAAGGGTTAAATGCCGTCTCTGCGAGTTACTGTGAAGACGGGAGAGCTTGTTGGTCCCTCTCTACATTCACAGAGGGCCAGCTATAGTAACTCAACGAGAGAGTAATGTCAAATGACAGTACAATTGACCAATCATATCTTCCCTCTAAATGGGCGGGCTTTATTTTCGCAGACTTTATGACAAGTTCCGCCCGCTGTGAGGTCTATGCAAGGGGTGCAGTGACGCGTCCTAAAACCCGGAAGTAAGCTGCGCTCGGATTCCCTCGACAGAAAGCAGTGGGATTTCTCCATAGGATTTTGGAAAATAGCTTGAAATAAGGTCTGTGGAAAACGAACCTGTTAGATAAATGCACGTTTTGTTCAGCCGGATAATATCCACATGTCTACCCTACTTTTATTATTTTCGAATCATAAATCTAATCGATAGATTTATGATTAGCATAAATTCGTTCATGATGGCTCATGTCAGTGATAGTGATGACATCGTTGCGAAATTATTAACCGAGTCATTTTCAAGATTGAGTTCCAATGATAAACTGGAGTGGCAAAGGATCAGCTGAATGACCCGCAAGTGCTTCATCCAAAAGGACAGGAGGATGGACTTTGTGTTTAAGTGATTTGATCATCAAAGGTAGGCCTAAGTCATTTTCAATGTGGGCCGCCGTGCCGACTTAATTCATTTGTAATTGTTACTTGGCTGTGGGTGCCCTGTCATGATAGGTGTGTATATAAATGGTGTTGTTTTGTGTGGTAGAGGGTCGCTGTCATTGATGCGTTTTGCACCCCGGGCCGCTGTTTTTGATATTCGCTGTGACGTAAGAGGGCCTAGGTATAAAAGTCACGGCTCGCCACTGTCAGTAACACACCCACACTCAAAAGCCTATAATGAGAAATCCCCATCCCCTCACACCACCAAGATCACACACTGTGTACACATTTAAGTTGTAGTAGTGGAACAAGTAAATACACAGTGATTCGTCCAATATATACGACCCAATCTGACAAGGATGCAGCAGCTTCCTCCAGCCCTGACCTCAGGAACTATCAGTGGCTTTAATATGCCTGAAAACACTCTCAGTCAATACAGGGACTGACCTACACAGCACAGCAGAAGACAGTGTGCTTTAGAAAGTCAGCTTTAGACACAGCCAAAGGCAGAAATAGCAGCGAGATCAGCAGCTTGCGTTCCTGCTAGTGTTAATTTCGTTGACTAAAACTATGACGAAATATGTTCGTCAACGAGACGGCACCGACGGCAGTAAACAATAACTGTAACGAAATCATCATGCAATATCGTTGACGAAAAGTGACGAGACGAAAATGTAGTTTACTAAATAAAAACTATGCCAAAATCTCTCTTTACTTTCATTGACGAAAAATGAGGAGACGAAATATTATCAAAGATAAAGTTACATCTCTGATAGTCAGTTTTTCTCCCAGCAGTTCCATTTCCGGTGCTGCGGCAGGGCAGCAGCTGTGTCTGTGCTGCGCGCGGCGGTACATTTGAATTACACCGGGCAGTGGCACACTTACCTCATTCACACCAACGGTGTTTCGGGGCCGGTTCGGAGCTGGAGCTTGAAAAGCACCGGGTTTTCCTCTTCACCCCGCAGCGGAGCAGCCTCTTAGCCTCTTAGCTCCGGAATCCGGTTCGTTTCAAGCACCAAAAAATTGTCCGGCCAGAGCAAAAGCACCACATACGTCACGCTTACGTCGAGGCGGGATCAACTCCTGAACAACAACAAGAAGCCCGCGTTTTATCCAGCTTGTACACAACGATGGAGAAACTTAACAAGCAGCAGTGGTCCACTGAAGAGACCAGCTACCTACTGGGAATCTGGTCTTCCGAAGAGGTACAGAGGAAGCTGGAGCACAATCGGCCATTGTTGTTGTTATTGTCGGTGTCAGCTGTGACGGGTTTCCGCGCGGTTTGGCTTTATGAAGCAGGCACGCAAACGGTTACGTCATGACGCAAACGATGACGCAATGACGCAGCACCAGTCGGACTCTGGGCGGTGTGAAAAGAGCCTCCGCTAAACCGGAAAAGCTCTAGCACGGAGCTTGAACCGGAGTTGCGTTGGTGTGAATGAGGTAACTGTAAACTCTCAGGAAGACTCGGGTCTAACTCGTGGTCTAACTCGTGGTCTAACTCGTGGTCTAACTAACCTTATTTAACAGAAAATAAAATGGCAACAACAGGGCTTGGGAGCAGTGGTCGCACTCGCGTTAACCGAATACCCCCCGTCAGCGCGAGTGAGTGATAAATTGTGCACTCGACAGATAATAATGGATTATGACGGAAATGTTACGATCCTGTCCGTCAAAATGACTGACAACGAAAAAGTCTAAAGCCACCACTGCTTGGGAGAAAGAAACGATGTGATATTTGGGCTCATTTTCGCTGCAATGAGGCGGAGAAAAAAAGAGAATGCATTGTTTCATCAGAAGGGAAGCAATGTGGCCATAACACAGAGGTACAAACACCACAAACCTGAGCAGATACTCTGCAAAGCTGCTTTCTTAATCATTCAACCTGTATTTTTCATCAAATAAGGACAAGATATAATCCTATTTATTTATATATACTAAAATGACAAATTATTAGTTTTGGCTATTATTATTGCTTTAAACTAACCTAATACACACTGTAAAAATCAACCTATAAGATCTACTCAATAAAATGGGGGTAACAATTTGCAAACACTTCTTTTGAGTAGATTTTACCCAATGTTTTTGGGTAAAGGTTACTAATATTTAATATATAAGACTTACTTTAAGAGATTAAGTAAAATCTAACTCAATTACTTAAAACATATTATTTATAAATGAGTAATATTTACTCTCAATCATAGGCAGCTGGGTAAAGATTACTAATATTTAATATATAAGACTTACTTTAAAGGAGACCTATCATGCTATATTTAAATGATATAGTGTATGACCATACCTATATAAGGTATATTTATACATTTTATTTTTCAAAATACAAAACAGATCATTTTTTAGACATGCCTCGTTTCGCTCATTTTCGCTCTATTCCAAGCCCGTCTTTGAAAATTCTGAGCAGCAGCTGACCACGCCCCCCAGCAGCTGACCACGCCCCCCCTGCAGAAGAGCAGGCATGAGCCGGCGAGAGTCACGTTACCATGCTTGCTGTGATTACGAGTGTCGAATAAACATGTCATCTCAGAGCAATGCATGTGTTCAAGCATACTATCAATTTGATCCAGAAACTGACCCTGAAGCAGCGGAGGTTTTGGTGGAGGTGCACAAATCTCGGTTGCAGCAGGACGTTTCTGAATGATTAGCTGACAAGCTGTTGTCCCTATTTATTTTACTCTGTTACGATGCTTGCTCCTTATTCCGTTCATATTTTGGCTAATTAGCAAGAATGCAATGTGTACAGTTTGTAACGCAAAAACAGAGATATATATATATATATATTTATAAAGGGAGACATTCATATTTTCAGCATATATACAATGGCCTCATTGCGTTTATTAATAGTTTACAGTCATTTTCTTCCAACATCGTGCAACAACCGTTGGAAAGTTGAATAACTTAGGATGATAAAAAGTATAACTCCAACAAGTTGTCAGCAATGTGTGTAGTTTCATGTGTTTTTAAAAGCTCAGTTATTGACTTCTTTGTGCAAATTGCGCCACGATGCCTTCTGAACGGAGAATGTGTGCTGCATGGAGATACCACAGGTAACATTTTTGACAGCTTTACTAAGTTGTCTGTTTAAATACATTTTTCACATGTCATTCAAAATATGTTTATCACAATGTGATGCAGTAACTTGAGGACTCTGTAACCTGTATGGTGGACCATCCTGGATTGGAGCCTGTGTGCCTGAATGTGTTCTCCCTGCAGAATGCATTGAATATTTACAGAGCTGAACATGGTGGACTACAGTTGAGGCAAATAGAGCAGTGAGTGGTTTGTTTGTTTTGACTGAAATTGTAAAACGAATGCTAATATTGTTCATGGAAATAAATACTGGTGTATATGGCTTTATGCAATCTTTCATTCTGTCATTGTACATGTACTATTATATTATATACTACACAGCAATGGCATAACACACCCATGTGTACGACAAAAAGGTCCACACACACAACCTTATGCTTTTGAAATCAGAATATTCTTTACCCATCCAAACATGAATAATCACGACACATTTTGATATCAACTCGGAACTTTATTGTCAAAATCAACGGTTAAAAAAACCCATAAAAAAAACTAAATGTAGCCTACTTGTATTTTGTATAAATGACACTAAATATTTTTACAGAAGCTTTGTGAGCTGGTGCTGGGGCTTCCTTGGACGCAGGATCAGAGTGGTGATTCCGGCCTGCGTTGTCCTCAGGATACGCAGGGAGTTTCCTGATCCGTGAAATGTCGATGTTGGGTTCAGACAGCAGCCAAATTGAACCGTGTAGCATACCCGGCGATGACCTCCTCCCTGTCAGGTCGCTCATAATGGTGCAGGGTCCACAAAGACTTGGTCGAAGATGAGGTCCATCAAGTTGGCCACGTAGGGCTGTGCAATGTTAAAAAAAGCACAACAAAAAATGTGGTTTAGATTAGTATATGCATGTAAAAAACTGAAACTTCTTTCTAATTTTTTTATTTTATATTTGTAAATAGTTGTATAATAAATATTTTAAACACTTACGGAATGTGGGGTCAGTCTTTACTGGTTTTGCTCTGCATTCTCCCTTCCTGGCCTTTGGGAACTGCAGTTTATACAGAGGGTTTCCAGTGGATGTAGTGGCTTGTGCACGCTCAGCGTTTTCATTGTAGTGCAGGGCTGCCAGGTACAGTCTTTCATTTCCGCCATGATAAAAAAAAATGTAAATAATAGCAAAGGATGTACAAATTGTCACTAATTAGTAAGTATGTGAGGTGCTGGCCTGTAAAGAAGAACACATAGTTAGAACAAAATCATCTCAACTTAGTATTCAGGATGAGAAAATACTATTTGGATAGATATAGTCTGAAATCCCAAAAGATGGGGCTAAAACTCTCTATTTAGCAAAGCTCTTTGCTTAGCCTTTTCCAATCTGAGTTAGTTTTGAACTGTAACGTGAATGCTGTGTTTCTGACTCAATACAGATGATGTGTTGGAGAGGGGCTGAGCTCAGTAGACTGACTGTAATGAGTGCTAGCCACTAATTAGCCTGTTGCTAGAGGTAAGGCCTTGTCAACAACAACAGACCAACGGGGCTTTAGCTCAGTTTTACTCGTGGTGTGTGTCCCCCCTCGCATACATACAGTGTTGTATCCTAACACACCCCCATTTATATTCATGTGCGCAAACAAGTAAACACACAAAAGCTTTTACATATAACGCTGCAAAAAACGGCATGTCTCATTAGCGTAGCTTACAGATCGATGATATCTGATCGTTCTTACAGACTACAATCACAAAAGCTTTTACATATAACGCTGGAAAAAATGGCACTTGCCTACAGAAGATTACCTTTGTTATTATAACTTACTCAATATGATTTTAGAGGATACAAAATACTAATAAATAGGAGAATAAATACTTGTGTTATCGCCTAGGGCGTGGCTTTACAGCCTTCACACAGATCGCCATTACGGCAGTATGTCTGAACATGTTAGCAAATGCCTGATAATTCAAATAAAAGACAAAGCAAAGACTGCGGAGCGTACAAAATAAAATGCTACAAAAATATATAAACACCTAACCGATTACTATTTGGGTTTGAGGCGACATTGATGCGGCGAAGCTACATGCTACATGCTACAAGCTAGAGATAGCTTTATCAGGAAAAACACCGCTAAATAAAAACTTACAGCTTCAAAATTGGATGTGTCCTCACTGGCCTGGTCCCGGATGGTTGGTATTGATCCCGGGTTTAGCATTACTTTGGAGGCATATCCGTGTTGGACTTGAGACAAGTTCATAAACATGTCCGTCGTAAAATGTTTGGAACACACAAACAGAAATCTGCCGTGGTCTTCTGGCACATGTCCCTTGTAAATGAAGTCTAGCCACAGATTCATTTCTTTTTCCACTGATGGCATTGCATGCAGTCCCGAGTCTTGCAGCCAACAACAGCACAACGTTTAACTATCTTAGACATCGTGGCAAGAGCAGGCAAAAACACAGATGTGGGTTGATTTAGCCTGCCGATAGCCTATATGCGAATGAGAGGTTTGGCAATGCACGTGGCCGTGGCTCATTCCCCTGATAGGTGGAGAGTTGACCAATAACCCGAGGACTTCTCTGTGACGTAGAAAAGTGTTGAAATCTGGATCCGTTTTTTTCAGATCCGTTGCAGCCCCTTTTTTTAGAGATTTGGCGAAGGAGGAAAATAGAGAGGGTTGTGTTTTCTGACACTTGGTGAGTTCCCTGGAACACCGGGGACACATATTCATGTATAAAAGACGTACAAAGGTGCATTTTGCATGATAGGTCCCCTTTAAGAAATTAAGTAAAATCTAACTCAATTACTTAATGAAACATATTACTTATAAATGAGTAATATTTACTCCTAATCATAGGCAGCTATTTACTTCATAATTGATCCATATTACACATTCATATTACTTTACCAGTAAACAATATATTGCCACACACAAGATTTTATTAATCATGTTTTTTTTTATTGACCAAATGTATAAGTGCAATATGGCCATACATTGAGATTATGTAAACAGTTAAGGGCATTTCAATTGTTAACACTAAGCAGCATCTTCAAAATAGTCATACAATCACATTGTTAACATTTTAACATAATCTTCCAAGTGCAATTTACTCAACTATTAAAACCTTTACGTGCCAGTAAACAGTCCACCTTTAACAGAAAAAGGTTTCTCCACATCCATTACATTCCACATCACATTATTTTGTGTTTGTGTCACTCGGCACTAAAACAAGTCAACATCAGACACTTCAGAACAAATTGTTTATTTGAGGCTCTGGACCTGTTTGAGCAGCTTGGCTCCATCAAGCTCCAAAAACAGTTTTTAGAATACCTCAAATGTGTATTTGAGCTTGTTGGGGTATTCCAGGTTGAGGGCGTAGAAGATGAATCCCATCAACAGTGCACATTCCTTTGTTTGGTTTCCGCACACAACTCTGTCTCCCTCTCTATGACAATGGACACATCTGCTGGTCCCCTGTCCCCTGTCCCCTGTCCCTGGCATCATGGATCACAAGCACCTTCACAGTTTGGTCCACGACGTTGTCATGCTCGTCCTCCATGTTGAAGAAAGAAAGAAAAGCATATTCACTTTAAATTAGGCATATTAACAAGAAGCTATTATACAATATAGGCGTTGTGGTCTAGCATTAAGCCTAATCAATAAAACCAGGGATTGACTTTTTTTAAATGATTTGTAAAAATGTGTGGCAGCGATTAAAAACAAAACAAGATTTCTAACTTATATAAAAAATGTCAGGCCCAGTCAAATTGCCCATCGATCATTAGATCGACATTAATGACATTAAATTGATTCTTTCCCATGAACATAACTTTTCAGTGCATGATTGTATTTATCTTATTTCACTTTAACACCAAAAGAAGGTTTTTGTTTAGGTAGTTTTATATGTTAAGTAGCTAAGCACATCAGTACATTATCCCTAAATCATTTTCCTGTGAATGCTAAACCATTTATACAAACAATAAGATGTTTACAGATTTACAGCAATAAATTGCATATTTATTTGTTAGGTGTAAGAGTGGTTAATCACAGAAACTAAACAATGGTATCCGAGCAACCTCCGAAATAACTCTGTTAAAGTCTTGAAGTGATCAGTCTTTAATGACATACCTGCTGGTAAGGTCTTCTTGGCGTTCCCCAAGGTCTTCAATCAGGCACCTGGCCACTGCATCCCTTTTTTCCAATACTCTGGGCTGTGACGAAATGCATTTTAGTGAGAAGACTTATTTCTGCATTTTCATATTCTTGAATGAAACATTTAAATAAATGTACCTCATCAATTGTGCTCAGAAGAGGGCGCATCCTGGAGCCGGCATCTCCTCCTTTGGCACATCAGCTGGAGCGAGTGGTGTTAGTGTACCCATCCAGTTTCAGCATCAAAGTCTCTTCCAGTGAAAGAGTTGTTATGTGTCGGAACTCCTCCTTGATCTAATAAAGAGCATCGGGGACAACACTCATTACTCACAGCTCGGACAACAGTGAGTTGGAATGGAAAAGAATAAACGTAACGTTCTCACCTGAGCTTCATTGAGTAAACCAGGCCATCTCTCTTGAAGACACGTGGGCTGAGGGTCACCACCTCCACTCCACTACACATTGTCTGCAGGATTTAAAACGTATAGGACTTAGGTGCTGTCTCTGAGGATGTTACACTTATATTCACATTTCTTACACTGAACATTACCAAACAAATAACACAATTAAACATTTATATGTAGAAAAATCCTAAAGGATATAACAATGAGCTTTGGCTCTGCTCCGTGGTAATCTATCCAGTCCTCACGATAACATACAGTAAGCTTAATGTAAACATAAGTCTATAGGCTATTGCTGCAGCTATACCTCAAAAAAGACAAATGAATCATACATCATTATTACTGTGGCTTGGCAGAATATACGACGGTTATTTTTCACTAAGAGATAGTCGCGAGATAGTTGTCTCAGTATTTATGGTTTCATGCACACTCATATAAATGCTCCTTGTTCACGCGCGCCGGGGCTGGAGTTTAACAACACCGTGTCCCATTCATCAAACGGGACACATTGTATTTCACTCTCACCATTGTTAAGCACAGAGCGACCGAACACAACAGTATATATAGTATATATTACCCGGACAGACCCACGAGGAAACTGACGGCCGACGTTAGATAGACTAAGAGAGATGCTACAAGCTAGCTTCAACTTAGTTAGCCTTGTGCATTATTTGAATGTGTCCCCCGCAAACCGTTACTGTACTCAATAGCCGCGTTCACACTGCGGTACTTTTCCCACAAAGGTTCATGCGAACTTAGTTCATGATCGCGTTCACACCAAAAAGAGCCGGTACTAAAAGTAGTTCATGCGAACCTTTTTACCCCCTCGAAAGTCCCTGCTAGAGAGCAGGGACTTTCGAGCGGCTCTTTTGTGAGAAAAGAGCTATATTTCTGATTGGCTGGGCGGATTGCAAACCACGCCCCGTAAAACTCCCAAAAAGTTTTGTGAAGCCGCCATTTTATTATCCTCGCATTAGCATTATTAGCATTAGCATTAGCCCAGCGCAGAAACAGAAAGAAGCTGCTGGGACTCCCAGCAGCTTCTACTGAAGCCAGTCCCCAACTCCGGGGACTTCCGGCCGGGGACTTTGGGCGGCAGTATACGCCGTGAAGTGGTTTGCGGCCTGCCAGTAAACCCAAAGCAGAAGAAGAAGAAGTGACGTCAGCGGCTTCATTTGCCTAATCCACCCCCAGGGACTTTTTCTGGTGTGAACGCGATCTGTACTTAGTTCATGCGAACTAAAGAGTTCCATGAACTAAGTTCGCATGAACCTTTGTGGGAAAAGTACCGCAGTGTGAACGCGGCTAATACTACTCAACCGGGTCAGAGTTCGTCATATTACTTGAACTGACATGCTATTTAATAAACGGCTACTGATTTGTGCATCACGTATGCATGTCCATTGGATACTGTGTGGAAAATAACATTGGACAAACACACCTTATATAGAGGACGACCAACTTCAGAGGTTGATTTAAACGAATGCCGCCTTCCGCACGCTGTTCTTGTTGGTACTTAGCTAGCAAACAATAGCCTTCTGTGCTAAGCACGCACGATGCTAACGTGAAACACAACTTGGCTGGTTAGCTTACATTAACATACAACTGTCGCCGTGACACTTAACTCATTGCAGACGGCATGCCGTCAACATGCACATTATTGGTGTTAATAAGAATTATGAACAATATGGAGTTAAACATCATAGTGCTTTACTCTTAGCTCCTATGTTAGCTACAGCTATCTAGCATCAGTGACTGACTTCCAGTGAGTAATAGTCGAGAACAAACTTAAATTCCTTGTCTAACAGTGAAGCAAGCAGACAACAAGTCTTGTGATGAACCTCAAAAAACGTGAACATTTATATGTAGGACATGATAGACAGTAATATCTTACCTTCCAACATTTCCACACACCAGGAGGAGAGAGGCGCGAAAGAGAACCGTTGCTCTGGCCTGCAGCCAAGAATCACCGCAGATGCATGCGCAAAGGGGCAGTGTGGGCCCAATGTCTTCAAGTAGATTTTACCCAGATTGTTTGTGTTTCAGTTGCTACTGTCAGAAATTAGGTAGTGTAGGTAGAATGTACCCATTCATATATTCTAACAATGCTCACGTATATACCTTGAGTACAATTTAAATGATTTGCTTGGATAACATATATACTACCCTCCAAGATGTAGGGATTTTAATTTAACTTAAATATGTTTGCATCAGCTGTCTTTTTGTTGTTTAATTGTGTTGCATTTTTATTTGTAACTGTTCTATTGCACTTTGAGCTGCATATCTCGTATTAAAGGCGATTTTTTTTTAAATGATATGCACGTTTGCAGCCCAAATAAAAGAAAATAGTTAGTCAGAATGCAAATCATGCAAATGATCCGTACATCCCAACTTGTTGGTAGCCATCAAGAGTAAAGGGCAAACTGCTCACTTTGTTTCACTTAAGTTAAAAGGAGACAGATAGTGGAGGCTACCTAAGCCTTTTTCCAAACTAAACTAAGGTAAGGTGAACAGATTTTCAAAATTAAAACCGGGGACATTTTGTGTTTTGCTGTCAATATATCATTTACATATCCAATTTTCTTCACTGTTAAAGAAAAAAGGCAGACAATTCTGGTTCAATGTAATTCGAACATTTGAACTGTTGGATACAAACAGAAGGACGATAGCTCATATATGAGACTTCAAAGGTCTTTTATTTTGAAACTGTACATCAGATTGTCCAGATTCTCTCTGAGTGATTAGATGGGGTGTCCTGCTATCACCCTGAAGTGAAATAAGTCCTTGATACTGGATAGTTTTTGTTTTATTCTTATTTAAAAACAGAGGGATGATAGCTCATATGAGACTTCAAAGGTCTTTTATTTTGAAACTCTACATCAGATTGTCCTGATTTTCTCTGATTGACTAGATGGGGTCTCCTGCTATCACCCTGAAGTGAAATAAGTATTTTATTGACTTCGAATGACTCTTTGATTATGGACAGTTTCCATTAAATAATAATCAAAATTTAGATGGACAATACATTTGAGATTTTAAACAGCATACATTTTAAAGTCACCTAGTGGAAATGTCAGATATGTCTTCATAACTGTATACTTACATTTTACATTCACTCAGTTATAATGTGGTAGTTATACGTAGTTTGTTTTAAATTATTATTGATCACATTATATATTACATATTTCTTAATTTAAGCTCCAGTATATATGAATATGTTTGGTGTGTTTTTTAGGTATATCTGTTATTGACCGAGTAAACGCTTTTATTTTGAAGGCAGTTTTTACAGGCCTCTACCGTAATGCATAGGATATTCGCGCACCACAATACAACGTGCAGGCTGGCTTGACTGTGTTTTCCGAAGTGGGGGCTGGTTGACCACAGTCTGTTTACCCAGTGTTTCCTGACATGAAACGTTTTATTTCACCTATGTGTTTTTAACGTATATTAAAAAATGGGGACATTTCCGGGGACAGTTTCAACCGGGGACAGGCCAATACAAACGGGGACTGTACCCGGAAAACGGGGACGTCTGGTCTAAGGGCTTGATCATATATTTTAATGTAAAGGTGAAAATTGCAGTGTATAGCGGACGATTATCCAAAATACAAAGTTCCAAGGTCACTTAGCCTACATGGTGATTTTGAACGTTGACTCACGTTTAAAACGTTTCAATACCCTTAATGCAGTGGTTCTCAAACTTTTTCTGTCAGTCCCCGCTTTGAACAGGTGGGCCTTTTCAAGCCCCACCTGTTCCCCATCGCTCCAATAAAATGGTAGGCCAAGCTTAACATTGTCAAATGTATCGTTCTATAACAGGGGTCTCCAACCTTTTTTAGGATGAGAGCTACTTTCAAAAAATTAAACAAGTCGTGAGCTACTTTTACTCATCTTTTTCTTTTTTTTTGCAGTGTATATATTTAGCACATTTTAGCATTATGATATGCTTACCTTTAACCTTTGTGTGCTGTTTGGGTCTGTGGGACCCGTTTGCAGTGTTTACTAAAACAACATGTATTCCATTTAATTATTTTAACCTGCTTTATTTGGGGGTGGATCTCACATCTTCGGGGGGGGGGGGCAACAGCATTGCGTGAAGACGCACACTTATCGCAAATACATACACAAATAAAGGGCAAAATAGAAACCACTTTGAAACATTGTGCGCGTGGCAACACAAACACTGGTAAATCGAGCAAGGCACACTGGTTAAGGATGGCAGCTTCCTCATCGCTGCACTCGGAGAGAAATAGTAGAGACGATGAACTGTTTAGCTCGCCTTGGGCATGGTTTATGTTCATATGCACTGCAGGTGCATCCTTTCGCTCAGCCGAGCTAACTTAGAACAATCTTTTGGCCAACTCTGCATCTTTGTGCTGCAGCGTATACTCAAACAGCGATAGGAAGAGCCCACTGCCTGCCTCGGACATGCTGTGGAGTGAATCGCGGTCACCTCTGAGAGGACACGTTCCGTGCCAGCTGATCTGTGTGCACCAAAGTACTAATTTCATTATTTGTTTCCTCGCGTATCTCTCTCTCTCCACAAACTCTCACATGAAATGTGTTCTTTTGATGCGGCATGTCTTAGCAGTCCTTTACCAGTCTGTAATGTGTGTTTCCATTCGCAAAAACCTTTGACAGTAAAAGCCGCATCAGATGAAGACGTATTTACTTTAAACTGTCTACAGGGGAAACAAAAGGCTGCGTCTGCTTTTAATATTCAAGCCGGTCTGTTGTTGTACCATGCAGCGGCAAAAGTGCGCTTCTTCCCTGAAAACAATCTCCCTGATAACGATCCAGTTTCACCTGGTTGGGTTTATTAACCCCAAGATCATCTGGAGCTGTTGGTCTTTGAGCGGTTGCTGGCCCAATAGTACCTGTTGATGTGCTGCAAGGTAGCGTCTGTAGTGGAGGCACCGGCACGGAGCAGGAGGAGGATGCTGGCGGGTGTGGTACAGGGTGTGGCAACGCAGGTGGTGATGATAGGGGCACAAGCAGCTGTTCCTCGGAGGACAGCGTTGGTGGCGGCTGCCTTGATGAGTCAAGGCTTGGGCTCGCTAACTCAGCCCCGGGGTTTACCGAGGTCAAGCTTGTGACATAAGGCGTGCTGCTGCAGCGGCAGGTGCAGAGTCGCCCGCAGCACCATCGGCTGCAGTTCTTTCATCGCTATTTCGTTTGAATAAATCCTTAGACCTTTTAAGCCAATTTCTGATGTCCATTTTGTAATTCAAACAGAAATGGGAGTCTACAGAATGCACAATAAACAAATCCAGAATAGGCGGCAGAGTGTGACGCTGTGATTGGTCTAAATGTGGACAAATCACAAATCACAACAGACACATGCATTTATTTGACATAGCCTGCGATTTTTGTTTTGTTACTATCTGACATCACATAAATCGTAGCATAAAAGTTCACAGTTTATTTATAATTAAAAACAAATATATATATTTTTTAAATGTTAAAAAAACGTGTTTATTGGGGGAGGGCAGGAATGTCAAATGGGAGGGCCTGGCGCCGGTCATGTCTCTCTCGCTCTGTCTCGCTCACAGAGGCTGTGTGCTCCTCCGTGGCGATGATGGCTTGCGTTAAAAAATTATAATAAACATAGGCCTATTTGTAAAGTGGGGGGACACAAACGGGATTTCGGAAATTGTCACTGTTAAACTCCTTATGAAGTGGTGAGGTGCCGCTCCACATTGCTTTTCTTCCCGACTGCAACGCTGGGTTGTGACAGTGAAGCCCTTCAAAGAGCCTGGTGATGTCAGACCAGCCGAGGTAGCAACCCAGTCTCACGGCATTTCGTGTTCACCAAAACGATTTTTAATCTATTGATTCGTGTTCACCATCACGATTTGCCCCTTTTTTTCGTGTTATACAGCACGATTTTAAAAGCAATGTATTTCTACTGGTAACGTGTTTCGTGCCTGCAGCACATCTTTTTCTCCGGTCGGGTCGTGGAAGACCGGAAGCTGTGTGGTTCATAAAAACATGTTCTTACTCAATATCAAGCCACAATTATTGCTTATATTTTAAATCGTATAATTTCGGACTTTTGTTGCCGTCTGTGAGGAAAATAAATGGGGCTCAGAGCCTCAGGATACTGAAATCTGTATTTTTAAATATTTCTTTCCTTCTAATTTGTTATTCTTTTCAAAATAACACACTGTTATTTACTCACCAACAACACACAATTATCCTTGCTTTTATTTATTGGTTTAATTCCATAATCTCGGGCTTTTTTGGTGTCCGTCAGGAACTGAATTTCAAAATAAAAATAACCGGAAACAGACGTAGGCCTATAAGGGACATTTCGAACATCATTGCGATTGTCAACATTTCTGAGTTTAGGATGGCCGAAGACACTACACTACCCATAATCCCCAGCTATCGTTTAGGACTACAGTTCCCGTAAGGTTGCAGAGCGTCAAACAGCTGTGTGAAATGGAACGAAACCACGCCAGACTATCCAAAACTGGAATCGAACGCCCCCCCAGAACTACACATGCTGGCTATTGTGTTTCACAACATGTTCTATGGGACGTCTCTACTGAACGTTTTCGTTTTTCCCACAATTAGAAGTTGCCATTATTAAACACATTGGTGTTATCAAATGTAAAACATATAATTAATAAATGGGTGAAAATCACTTGTGTCCATAATGCGCAGCATTAATATATACCCACATGACAGCTCATTGTTACTTTGTAATTCTACTCCACGACAGTTCAGAGGTTAACCTGGTAGTTTTACTCCACTGCATTTATTTGAGTTACTTTGCAGATTCTGATTAATGATGTGAAATATAAACAACCCTTAAATCAGACTTTAGTTACACCTGAGTAAAATGCAGGTAAGGTGATTGTCAAGTGCCAACAATCAGGAGAGATATTTGATAGTTGGTGCTTGAGAAGACTAAACATGTATCTGCAATTGACATGAATGGAAACGAGTAATAAAGTATATTCATGACTCGTTATTCTCTACTAATAGTTAATTAAAGTCTGTATATTATGGCTATTTTGCACATCCCTTTCAAGATTTTCAAAGGTTTATTGACATATCATACACAACTACGGTGTAGTTATGCAATGAATGAAAAACTTGGGTCACAGCTTCCTCAACAGCGCATTACAAGACATCTATCAATATGTGTGTACTGTATACCTCCACCATTAAACTGTCATATTCTGCACATTTCTTATTCTATCTACATACATAAGAGTATAATTAATGTGTATAATATCAGTTAAAATAAGTGCTTCAACATAGTTAACATTGCAGGAAAGCAATATATTAGACGTTAATTACTTTGTCAGGCTTAATATTTAATGTTTAAATAAAGGTTAATCCGTTTTTCTGTTTTGCACCTCTGCAACTGTTTTATTGTAGAGATCACTTATAGTATCTTCTTGATTTTTTATATTCTATATTTATACTTTCCCCCTATGAAAGTATGTACTCTTAATATTTTTTTAATCGAATATAACACATAAAAACAATAATTCAATAACGTGCTTTAACCACTAGGAGGTGCACACAAGGTACACACAGCCATAACAACTTTGTATTATTAGTGTGTATGTACAACATCTGAAGATGTATAGTTTTATGCATGCTTTCACATCATGTTACAGCATATTGCTATACTATTTCAGACTCAGTATTTACATTCTTACATTCAAAGAAAATCAGTAATATCTTTGAAAACTACAGTCCTTTTCTATCAGCTGTGCACCGTTATGGTGTAAATATAACCTATCTATGAATTAGATCAAATGTAAAAGTCAGCCGAATTAGTGTTGATACTGCAAGGAGACGTATTGTGTGAAGAGAAATTGAAGATGTTGTTTAATTGTTGATATATTTATGATCCACGTCAAGTATTCAATTTCGGCGCCATTTCTTCCAGTTTGTACAAAGGTCTTCTCATCAGGGCTCTATAAATAAAGAACTACGGCAGATCTGTAATATGTAATGCAGCCGAACCGTGTATTACAATGCCGTTATGTGATGACTTTCAAAGAGAAAAGCAAGAGCACTCGGAATTAAGTATTATTTTATACTTTTAAAATGTTTTCCGGATTTCATATAATATAAACACCAACTCCCAGCATGCATTGCGGCTAACACATCCAATCAGAGAGCTTAAAACCATAGCTGAGGATCTTGGGTAATCGCTCGAAATGCCTACGTCTGTTTCCGGTTATATTTATTTTGAAATTCAGTTCCTGACGGACGCCAAAAAAGACAGAGATTATGGAATCAAACCAATAAATAAAAGCAAGGATAATTGTGTGTTATTGGTGAGTAAATAACAGTGTGTTATTTTGAAAAGAATACCAAATTAGAAGGAAAAAAAGATTTAAAAAATACAGATTTCAGTATCCTGAGGCTCTGAGCCCCATTTATTTTCCTCACAGACGGCAACAAAAGTCCGAAATTATACGATTTAAAATAAAAGCAATAACTGTGGCTTGATATTGAGTAAGAACATGTTTTTATGAACCACACAGCTTCCGGTCTTCCACGACCCGACCGGAGAAAAAGACGTGCTGCAGCCTGCAGGCACGAAACACGTTACCAGTAGAAATACATTGCTTTTAAAATCGTGCTGTGCAACACGAAAAAAAGGGGCAGATCGTGTTGGTGAACACGAATCAATAGATTAAAAATCGTGTTGGTGAACACGAAATGCCGTGAGACTGGGTTGGAGGTAGGTAGGGGGGGTGTGTGTGTGTGTGTGTGTGTTGTGTGTGTGTGTGTGTGTGTGTGTGTGTGTGTGTGTGTGTGTGTGTGTGTGTGTGTGTGTGTGTGTGTGTGTGTGTGTGTGTGTGTGTGTGTGTGTGTGTGTGTGTGTGTGTGTGTGTGTGTGTGTGTGTGTGTGTGTGTGTGTGTGGTGTGTGTGTGTGTGTGTGTGTGTGTGTGTGTGTGTGTGTGTGTGTGGTGCTGGGGGGAAACGATTATTTCGAAAACGATTAATCGGGCGATTATTTGATCGATTAGTCGACTAATCTAACGATTATTTTTCTGTTGTTCAATTCATAAAAAACGTAATGTAAAACAAAAATTGTTCACGATACTGTGTCTCAGGGGATCTTAATATTTAACAAACTATTAATGTGTTATACCAGATTAACGGAAATAATCTCAGCTAACTGACGATACAAACCATGTTTACCAAAACAAAACACAAGTCTCATAAGAAGCATCTAAATGACCCATGAGCGAGAAATGCTAACGGACATTGGCACAGAACTCAAGATAAAAGTACTGTAGGAGCCAATTAACTGTGGGTATAAAGGTAGGAACCTATGTGTGTTGGTGAGAGGTTCCGCCGGAAGGCCCATACAGTTTTTGACCACACACACACGGAGAACACACACACGGAGAACACACAAACACGGAGAACACACAAACACGGGATTACAAGCAAAGGAACGGTATGGTGTAAACGGTAATATCGTGTGGTGAACATGAAAAGAAGCAAATAAATGGACTGTTTCAAACTGGAAACTTGGTTTCTAACATTTATTCAGCAGCAAACTTGTGTGCGTCAATTACACCCACCAAGCGGATCCTCAGAGGCTTAAAGCGTTGGCTTAGCCTCTACAAATAGTCAAAAACTTGCCTTTTTTGGAGTAACACAAGAGGACATTTTTTCGTTGCGTTTATGGAACGCTGAGAGCGGCTGCTCACCTTCTACCGGACGCCGAGAGGAGGAAAACAACACGCCGGCTGCACAGCTGTTAGCAGCCACCTGACGCCGAGAGGAGGACGGCTACAACTCGTTTGCTCATCTGCTGCACAGGAAGGCGACAGGAGCAACGCGCTGAATGGTGCCGGGAAGCTTTTCGCCGCTTGGCACAGAACTACGTTCATCTAAGGAGGTATGTGTAGCGCGCTACAACCGGTTTAAATGGCCATAGGAATTAAGTTGTGTGCACACATAAGGGGCGTAATTCCAATGCATTGGTTGTGAAAAGGATGAACAATAAGCGCTTGTATTGTACTGATTGATTTGTGACAATCCGTTTGACTTTAAGACATTCAAATATGGAGGAGCGCTCTGCGGACATACCAGCAGCTGACAGCGCGTCAGATTACGCGCTGCCAGCAGCTGGCAAGCTGGATAGCGTGGCCGGCTGTAGTGATGCGCAAAGCACTAAGCGGGTAGTTAAACTCTCTGCCAAAGCACTTGCGGAAAAACTTGAGAGGTTGCAAAATGGCAGAAAGGCTCAGCTAAATAAAGCTAGCAAATTAAGAACAAGTATAAAAGATTTGATGTTAAGTGCTGAACATGCTAAGGTTCAAAATGCTCTGGATGGTTATATTGAATTGTGTGTTGAAGCCAGGTCTATGCATGACACTTTAATGGGTTTATTGCCACATGATGAAAGAGAAAGACATGAAACATGGTTTAAAGCCAAAATGATGTTCAATGATGAATTTATTGTCCAAATCAAGGTGTGGGTTTGTGAAACCAAAGGTACTGGTGATAATAATGATGACATCAATCCTGATGACAGTGTTTCTAATGTTGGTAAATGTTCAAACAAAAGTGACAGCAGTACAAAGTCAAGTACAACTTCATCTGCACAAATTATAGCAGCAGCAGAAAAGGCTGCAATTGTTGCTCGCATGGCAGGCTTAACTGAGAGGCATGCACTGGAGGAACAGGAGCTACAATTAAAGCGGAAAAAGGAAAAGCTTGATTTGGAAACTGAGCTAGCTGTATCTACTGCTAGGCTAGCAGTTTTACAGGGTTCACATTCACGACGTTCCTCGCTTGCACCAACAAATGGAATGAACTCATACCTGGAAAAGGAAAAAAGGAAACTGGCATCGTTAAACATACTTAACCCCCTGGCAAAGGAGTATGATTCCACATCATGGCAAATATCCTCCAGCAAACCAACAAAGGTGGACATTGGACCAAAGCCTGCTGAAAGGCAGTTTGCATTTAAGGAAGATGCGTATGTACAAAAGCAACATTATCTGGGAACATCACATGGGTTGATAACTGGTGAATCAACTGCATGGGAAAGGCAACAGGAAAATCACCATCAGCAAATCAATCTAATTCCACCTGAAGGTTTATTCACGATAATGCAAAAGCAAAATGAAATAACAGCTGCACTGGTTCACCAGCAACGTTTACTGTCTCTACCAGCAAGAGACATTCCTATCTTTGATGGAGACCTGTTTCAGTACAAGGCTTTCATTAAAGCATTTGAACAAGGAGTGGAAAACAAAGCCAGCAAAGCCGACTGCTTGTACTATTTAGAACAGTTCACAAAAGGACAGGAACTGGTTCGTAGCTGCCAGCATATGGCTCCAGAACGTGGCTACATTGTGGCAAAGGGTCTTTTGCAAGAACATTTTGGGAACGAGTACAAGATCGCTGCTGCTTACATAGGAAAGGCTCTAGCTTGGCCAACAATAACAAAGGCAGAAGACATTAAAGCACTACAAGCCTATGCTTTATTTCTGCGTGGATGTGGTAATGTGATGGAAGAACTTCAGTACATGCAGGAGTTGGATATGCCCTCCAATATGAAAATGGTTGTCTTCAAGTTGCCATACAAACTAAGGGAACAATGGAGAAACAAAGCTCATAACATCATGGAAGCCTCAAACAACAGAGCTCATTTCATTGACTTGGTCAAATTCATTGAGAGGCATGTACGAGTCCTTTCTGATCCGATCTTTGGAGACATCGAGGATTCAGGACATAAATCAGTTGCTATCAAATCTTCCAACATGTTTCAGCCACAATCAAAGAACAGAATGAAAGGAAATAGTTTTGCCGCTACAGTATTCCCAATGAGTGAGGTCGGAATTAAAACGACAAATAACTCAAAACCACAGGAGAGCTTGGTGTGTCATTGTTGTGATCACAACACTCACGTTTTGGACAGATGTAAGCAGTTCAGCAAAAGGAAGCACAGAGACAAAATTCAATTTCTAAAGGAGAAAGGAATTTGCTTTGGATGCTTGTGTATTGGACACATAAGCCGGGACTGTAAACAACGCTTGATCTGTGAGGTTTGTGAAAAGCAACATCCTACTGCGCTCCACATAAATACATCTAATGTGGAATTGGGACAAACCGCTAAATCACAAGCACCCCCTCAGACATGTGGACGTACAGGGGCCGGAAATGATGGCTGCATTCTTTCAATTATTCCAGTGCAGGTCAAGTCCACAAAAGGAAGTGAGATTATACAGACCTATGCATTTTTAGATCCTGGAAGCACAGCCACATTCTGCTCAGAAGATCTCATGCACAGATTAAACATCACAGGAAAAAGAACTAATTTTCTTTTGAAGACTATGGGACAGAAAAAGGTCGTTCCAGCTTACTCCTTATTTGGGATGGAGGTATCTGGTCTTGAGGGAAATAACTTTTATTCTCTTCCAGAAGTCCTCACACAGAAGCAAATGCCAGTAACCAAAGAACACATTGCTACAGCCGCAGATGTTAAGAGGTGGAATCATTTGTCAAAAGTTCATATCCCCAGCATAAATGCCAATGTTGACATGTTGATTGGAACCAACGCTCCCAAGATATTGGAACCTTGGGAAATTGTCAACAGTTGTGGAAATGGCCCATACGCTATAAGAACAGTGTTGGGATGGGCCATCAATGGTCCTTTACATGGAAGCAGCAATGGCAGCGATGTTGACATGGAGCAAGCTTCTGTTGTGGTGAATAGGATTTCTGTTTCCAAATTGGAGCTCATGCTTAGCAGTCAGTATAATCATGACTTTAATGAAAAGCCCTCAGAGGAAAAAGAGATGTCAAGGGAAGACCAAACATTTATGAAAATCATGAATACATCTGCAACATTACAGGACAACAGGTACAGCCTGAAGTTGCCGCTTAAGACACCTGACGTCCTTCTTCCAAACAACTTTGCAGTTGCAAAGCAAAGGCTACTTGGATTGAGGAAAAGATTTGTGAGTAACCCAATATTGCATAAGGAATATGCCAGCTTTCTGAATGGAGTGATTGAAAAGGGTTATGCTGAACAGGTACCAACACAGCAGCACTGTGGCAGTGGAAAATTATGGTACATCCCACACCACAGTGTTTACCATCCACGAAAAGGTTCTCTCCGAGTGGTGTTTGATTGTGGTGCCACATTTAAAGGAACATCATTAAACAATGTACTTTATCAAGGTCCCAATCTCACCAGTTCACTGCTTGGAGTTCTCACTCGTTTCAGGCAGGAACCTGTGGCATTCATGGGCGACATACAGGCTATGTTTCACCAGGTCAAAGTCACAGAAGAAGACCGAGACTTCCTTCGTTTTCTCTGGTGGCCAGAGGGAGACTTCACCAGAGAGATCCAGGAATACAGAATGACGGTGCATCTGTTTGGGGCTGTCTCTTCTCCCAGTTGCGCTAGCTATGCGCTAAGGAAAACTGCTGACGACAACAAGTCTGACTTTTCTGCTGAGACTGTTGAAGCAGTTAAGCGAAATTTCTATGTGGACGACTGTTTGATGGGTTTGGGCTCAGAGAAGGCAGCAATACAAATGGTTGAAGATCTTAATGCTCTCTGTAAAAGAGGAGGTTTTGTGCTGGAAAAATGGATCAGCAATAGTCGGGCAGTTTTGGAGACAATCTCGGAAGAGCAGAAGGCTAAAGAGCTAAAGGACCTGGATCTGGATAGAAACAATCTTCCTCTTGAGAGAGCTTTGGGACTACTCTGGTGCGTCGAGTCAGATTCCTTTAAATTCAAGATGGAAGTGAAACAGCAGGCTCTAACCAGACGTGGCATGCTGTCCACAACAAGCTCGGTGTATGATCCTTTGGGTATTTTGGCACCAGTCACTTTGCCAGCCAAGATAATGCAACAAGAGCTTTGCAGGAGAAGCTGTGGATGGGATGATGCCATGCCACCAGATATCGTACACCAGTGGAGACGGTGGTTGGAGGACATTAAGCTGTTGGCATCACTCAAAGTGGACAGGTGTATGAAGCCAAAGGACTTCGGTGAACCCATACACTCTCAACTACATCACTTTGCTGATGCCAGTGAAAATGGCTACGGGACTGTAACTTACATCAGGCTAATGAACTGCAAAGGTGATGTTCATGTTGCTTTCCTATTAGGAAAGGCTAGAGTTACACCCATAAAAATGGTGACCATTCCACGACTGGAACTAACAGCTGCTGTTCTGGCTGCCAGAGTGGATATGATGTTAAAATCAGAGCTTCAACTTCATTTGGATGAGTCTGTGTTTTGGACAGACAGTACTTCAGTTCTGAAGTACATTAACAACGAGGTCAAGCGTTTCCACACATTTGTGGCAAATAGGATCACAACCATAAGAGAGGTTTCAAGACCATGTCAATGGAAGCATGTAGGAACCAAAGACAACCCAGCTGATGCTGCATCCAGAGGAATGAAGATCCCCGACTTTCTGAAGAGCCGCAGTTGGCTTGAGGGTCCCACGTTTCTTGTCAAATCTGAAGAAGAATGGCCTACATATTATGGCGGTGATGTCATATTGGATTTGGTTGACCCAGAAGTCAGAAAAGATACCTCGGTTAATATCATAGTCAATGGATCACTTGATGCAACAGACCAGCTCATGACTTACTTCTCAGACTGGAAAAAGCTCAGTGTCGGTGGCCTGGTTTATCAGGCTGAAGACAATTCTGTTGGAGTTGTGTCGTAAAAGAAAGGATTTGAATCCCTCTGCACAAGCTGGTCAAGTGAAAAGACTGAAACCCAAAGTCAACCCGGAGAGTCACATCTTGACACCTAATGATCTCTTGGAAGCTGAGTTGGCTATAATACGCTACGGTCAGCAGCATAGGTTTAAGGATGAAATCACTTCTTTAACATCTGAAACAGGAACAGTTAGCAGACACAGTTCCATCTACAAGCTGGATCCGATTCTGGAAGATGGACTACTAAGAGTTGGTGGCAGGCTAAGCAAAGGAGCAATGCCTTTGGAGGTGAAACATCCACTGATCCTCTCCAAAGAGCAGCATATTTCCACACTCATCCTCAAGGACATTCATCAACTACTAGGGCACAGCGGTAGAAACCATACACTGTCTGCTTTGAGAAGAAAATATTGGATAACAAGTGCTAACTCTGCCATAAGGAAGATCATATCGTCATGCCACTTTTGCAGACGTTACAATGGAAGAGCTATGGAGCAAAAAATGGCGGATCTTCCAAAGGAGAGAATTATTCCAGATCTACCTCCATTCACCAATGTTGGAGTGGATTATTTTGGACCTGTGGAAATCAGAAGGGGCAGATCTACTTGCAAGCGTTATGGAGTGATATTTACCTGCTTAACAAGTAGAGCAGTTCACTTGGAGGTTGCACCCTCTCTTGACACTGACGCATGCATAAATGCTATAAGACGTTTCATCAGTAGAAGAGGTCAAGTTGTTCATATGAGGTCAGACAATGGAACCAACTTCATTGGAGCAGAAAGAGAACTAAGAGAGGCCCTCGCTGCATTGAATAATGAGAAGATTCAAGGAGCTCTAATTTCAGCTGGAGTTGAATGGAGTTTTAATCCACCAGCAGGATCTCATCATGGTGGTGTTTGGGAGCGCTTGATACGCATGGTAAAGCGCGTCCTCAATTCAGTTGTGCAGCAACAGATGTTGAATGATGATGGACTCCATACAGTCATGTGTGAAATTGAAGCCATTCTTAACGATCGGCCAATCACCAAGCTGTCTGACGATCCAAATGATTTGGAGCCTCTAACACCAAATCATCTTCTTCTTTTGAAAGGGAAACCAGCTCTGCCACCTGGATTGTTTGAACCATCTGACATGTATGTGAAACGTCGCTGGAGACAAGTTCAGTACATTTCTGATCTATTTTGGAAGCGTTGGGTGCGAGAATACCTGCCGTTGCTACAAGAGAGGCAAAAGTGGATCCAAAGGAAAAGGAATATAGTCGCTGGTGATATTGTAGTCATCATGGATTCCTCAGCTCCCCGCGGTTCCTGGCCTCTTGGCAAAGTATTGGAGGTTTTTCCTGACAAAGGAGGACTGGTGCGCTCTGTCAAGCTACAGACCAAGACCAACATTATTGTGCGACCTATTACTAAACTATGTTTAGTACAGGAAGTGTAGGATGTGCATTTCTATGTATTGAAATATGATTTTTACATTTGGCTCCATAATTGTTTTCAATTGATACCTGTACTATCAATTAGGGGCTGGTGTGTAGGAGCCAATTAACTGTGGGTATAAAGGTAGGAACCTATGTGTGTTGGTGAGAGGTTCCGCCGGAAGGCCCATACAGTTTTTGACCACACACACGGAGAACACACACACGGAGAGCACACACACGGAGAACACACAAACACGGAGAACACACAAACACGGGATTACAAGCAAAGGAACGGTATGGTGTAAACGGTAATATCGTGTGGTGAACATGAAAAGAAGCAAATAAATGGACTGTTTCAAACTGGAAACTTGGTTTCTAACATTTATTCAGCAGCAAACTTGTGTGCGTCAATTACACCCACCAAGCGGATCCTCAGAGGCTTAAAGCGTTGGCTTAGCCTCTACAAGTACCCTTATTACTTATCGTAGCTGCACATACAAGCAGTGTTGGGAAAGTTCACTTTCTACATGAACTAGTTCAGTTCACAGTTCACACATTTTAAAATGAACTAGTTCAGTTCATAGTTCATAATTCAAAATGTTGAACTAAAGTTCATGGTTTCAAAAATGAACTAATTTATAGTTCATAGTTATTTTTTCAATAAGTTGCTGCGAGCTATTATTTGTCTCCTGTACGATGTTAATGGGCCATTTCAATGTTTACAATATCCTCAGAGGGCCGTACAAGTTATTGACCTCTGCTTAAAAAAACTAAAATCACATTCATTTCATTCTGTGCAAAGAAAAAGCAACCTCTTAATCCAGATATCTCACCATGACTCGCGTATGCATGCACGTGCAGGGTGTGGCGTGACCACCAAAACAGAAAGATATGGACACAAGATGTGTGCAAATGTATTTAGTTTCCTATCCATGTGAACATGATTTAAGTGGGGGGGGATCTAACCTCCTCTAGGGGTGTCCGGAGGGCATGCTCCCCTGGGAAGATTTTTTTTTTAAATGTTGAAGTTAAAAGCATCAATCTGGTGCACTTTGAGAGCAACATTAGGAGATCTATGGACACATCTCTCAACACCCAAACACAACTGTAAACAGATTTTCTTTTAATTTATGGATATTTGACAAATCACTCCCCTTTCAAACTGTATTCTTCTTTATTAATAACTGTCATATAGTATTTTATACCTGTTTACTTTATTCTCTTATTTTTTTTATAACTATAATGATCATATAAAGATGTGCCTTTACCTCACTGGTTGTAGACAAAGCTTCTTATATTCGTTAGCATAGCTAGCTAACCAGATGCTAATGATAACAACACAGTTATTGACTGTCTGATCAGTATGACAGATGAGCAGATCGCCACTGGGCTTTCAACTAAAGACACAGACACGCAGAAACTGCGGCATGTGTATGGACTTATCGGTACTGCAATTTCTGAAGTGCTGGAGTGGCATTCTGGTGCTCTCCGTCAGAACTGCACCCCTGTCAGTCGAGACATATACCACGTGATGACACGTTAGGTTCGTGTTGTGTTCAAGGACCCTAACCTTGGCCAGGAAAAACAGGCACTCGCTTGTTTAATTTTTTTGCGGTCTAGATTTCTTTAATTTTTAATTTTTTGCGTGTGTTTATAAATTACCTCGAGAGCCGTACCAAATTGTCTCGCGGGCTGTATACGGCCCGGAGGCCGGAGGTTCCCCACCCCTGCCGTAGAGTCTCACTCTGAGCGAGTGCTGCTGCAGCTGCTCTCGGCTTCGTCCATACTTCATTCAATGCTCGCCGGTTCCGCGGTTCCACATTGTTTGTTGTGAGGAGTCTGATATATTTAGTATATTTATATTTTAGTGCGACAGCCAGGGGTGACAGGCGCGTACGCGTCACAGGCAGCTTGCTGTTGCCAGATTGGGTGGTTTTCCGCATTATTTTGAAGCCTGTTTACGGTGTGTTTTAACTGGGTTTTCGGCTGAAAGGCATATGAAATCTGGCACACTTTTGAACGCCGTTATAATACAGTGCTGAGAATGAACGCACTTTTGAACGCCGTTATACAGCGCTGAGAATGAACGCGTTCTCAATTACGTTCATCTAGCGGAAATACAGTACGTTCAGTTCACGTTCGCCCAAAATATGAACGCGTTCATGAACGATCGTTCATTGAACGAGTTCAGGTACATCACTGCATACAAGATATCCGATTAAAGCTGAGACTCCACAGATTATGTAGGTATATAGTATCATCACTGAGTTATCCGGACTCGCGACAGGGGAAGCAAATACAGTCATCACAACACGTACCTTTACAGAGCTTCTAGGGAGATCGTCTCACCACCGTAGCTGTCAATCTGATCAAAAGACGTGTTCAATGGCATTAAAATGAGAAAAAACGCGGCTGAATCGGTTAATCCATAGGTTTTTAACGTCTATGTATAAAAAAATGATTGAATTTATAATCCATAATTCCTTTTTTATGTAAGAATCGGAGAACAAATGCTAGCTGCTAATGGTAGCCACCACAGCTAGCTGCCGCTTTAAATCTTGTGTGATATGCCAACTCCATTTGGCAAAGACTGCAAATGACAATATCTTTGCGTTTTGGACTAACTTTAAAATATTCCCATGCTTTTGAAGACCTAGGGCGAGATGTTTTCGTTTGAGGGCTTCGTGCGCAATCCTGTGAGGAGGAGGTGGTAGCCGTTTCAGTCTCCATTGTGTTTGAAGTGCGATTGCGAACTGCTTGTTGCTTTGTTTTCCTGCTTATCTTTCTTACAGTGCAGACGCTTTTCTGCTTGCTCCTGCCTCTGCTTACTTTGTATGCTGATTTTCCTATTCTTATTCTCTGAAAACTTCGAGCAGCGGCTCCTGGACATTAACCTATCACTGGGACAGTTCATCTTCGTAAATAGGTTTTCAACATTTTTACGGCGACCCCAGTCTTACAGTAGCGTGGCCTAGCAACAGCTAAAGCCTGGTAGGCTACTGCATGCTATTCAGCTTAAGCTAGTTGGTAGAAAAATGCCTCCGTTCTCTACAGATGACTTCCACAAACTTCTACAGAAGATGGCCGTGCTGGAAATGAAAATGCAACGGCTGGAAGTTAACTTGGAAGTGAATGGACTATGTTGTGGGAATGACACCACTTTACCAGTGTTGCAAAATAATGGAAAAGGGTATGCTAACTCACAGCTAGTTAGCAGCTACAAGGATTCCAAGGAACAGGAGGGCTGTGTACCGGGTCAGAAATCTACAAGTGGTGGTCCTCCCTGGAACTCTCTGGGTGCAAAGCCTAAGAGTAAATCATTTTCATGGGATTTGGGAGGAAGGATAACGGGCAGAGCCCAACACTCTGAAATATGTGATGCGACCGGCTGGCCTGCATTGTTATCACCCAAGAGGAGCGCCTCTTCAACCCCTAAACAGCAGTGGACAGCTGCTAAAGGGAGAATTACAAAAAATCCTCCTAAACCACCAAGTGTGCCAATCCAGAACAGATACGCTCCGCTGACCGAGAACCGGAGATCTCTTTCTGATGACCTGGATAACCCGTCCTCTTCACACAGCAGGGTAAGGACCAATAGCTACTCCAAAAGTAAAAGGCTAGAGGGAAAGCTAACGACTGGGCCTGAAACTCTGATTGTGGGTGACTCTGCTTTAAGAGATGTAAAAGGTCTGTCTAGTAAGAACAACACCAAAGTACTCTGTTTTCCCAAGGATATGGTCTCTGACTTGGCTGAGAAGATCCTGCATATTGGGGCTGAACATCCGACTGTGAAGAATGTGGTACTACATATTGAAACAAATGATGTTGTGAAACAAGAGTCAGAAGTGCTGAAAAAAGACTTTAAATGTCTGTTGGAAACTGCCAGTTCTCTAAATGCAGAGGTGTTCATCAGTGGCCCTCTACCGCCCGTCAGAAGAGGAGTGGAGAGATTCAGCAGATTGTTTGCACTGAACACCTGGCTTTCAACTGCCTGTACTGACCATTCTGTTCATTTTATTGACAATTTTAACTTTTTCTGGGACCGCAGACATCTTTTCAAGGCAAATGGAGTTTGCCTGAACAAGTCAGGAGTGAAATTGTTTATCTCTAACATATTCAACTGCCTGCGTCATCAATCTGTTCCCTCTGCCAAGGACAAGCGGCAAGAGGAATCAAAACAGGAGAAAGACATCACATCGCGCAGAAAACCCTGAAGAAGTATCACTGCACCTGCCTGAGGAATGTTCTGATTATGGGAGACCTATGAAACACACGGAGGAGTCCCCACCGCCCTAACCCCCCCCCCCCCCCCCTGTCAATGCCTTTGAGGATACTCCGTTCACCCTTTCGCCCTCGCCCACCCTCCTGGAGATCGTGGAACACAAGAAGGAGATACAGAGGGCTGGCACCGATTCCTTCCTGGATTTCAAAGACCAGACTAAGGCGATACGCAGGGCTGGCAGCATGTCCTTTACCCCCGCTCCTCAACAACGCCCACCAAAATCACCGAAGCAGAGATGCGCACCATCTCCCCCGGCTTCATCACCATGCCTACCACAATCATCCAAACCAAAACAATCTGCAAACTGATATCTGCTGGGTCCAGGCTCAAGGGCGTATGGCACTCTCAACTCTTTCCAGGACATGCCGGGGCCCTGCCTGCCAGTAGCTTTGCCGATATCTGTGTTGATAGGTAATAGATTAAGAGCGGTGAATGATCTTAGATACAGGAAGCACTCAAACGTTTGTGTGAGTCTATCTAATTTAGCAGTGATTCCATGTCAGCCACAGCTTGTTACAAAAAACATGACTGATAGTGTGTTTAACGAACTTAAACTAGCTTTATTAAATGTCAGGTCTTTGGCAGGAAAAACATTTTTAATCAATGATTTTATCACTGAGCACAATCTTGATTTTATGTTTTTAACAGAAACTTGGATTGAACAAAATAACAGTGCAGCTGTTCTTATCGAATCAACCCCTCCCAACTGTAGTTTTATGAGTCAGGAAAGAATTCATAAGAAAGGGGGTGGAGTTGCTATTCTGTTCAATGATTCCCTTCAATGCAGGAAGACATCGTATGGAAACTTTGATTCTTTTGAATATGTGGCCCTTCAGCTGAAATGCTCCTCTCGAGCTCTGTTCCTAAATATCTATAGGCCACCCAAATACTGTGCAAGCTTTTTTGATGACCTTACTGAACTGCTGTCTATAGTGTGTATTGACTTTGACCGTCTAGTCATTGTTGGTGATTTTAACATCCATGTTGACAACCCCCAGGACAGAGGGGCTAAAGAACTGTTTTGTGTTCTTGATAGCTATGGACTGACTCAGCATGTGACGGAGCCCACGCACAATAAGGGGCACACTCTGGACTTAATTATCTCAAAGGGTCTGAATATCTCTAAGGTTGTGGTGACTGATGTTGCACTGTCTGACCATTCCTGTGTTTTCTTTGAGAGCTCTATTTCTGTTCACACAAGTGTTCAAAAAGAGGTAACCACAAAGCGATGTTTAACTGAAAATACTAGGGAAATGTTTACTCAGAATTTTTCTTCCACACTTGCCCCTGCTAACACCTCAGTAAATGAGCTAGTAGATCATTTTAATTCAAAAATTAAAAATGTTATAGATGCCATTGCTCCAATTAAGGTAAAGGAAGTGACTGGGAAGAAAATATCTCCATGGAGAAAGGCCATGACCGTTAAAACAGAAAAAAGAGAATGTCGAAAAGCTGAACGCAGGTGGCGAAAAACAAATCTCCAGGTTCACTTTGAAATTTATAAAGAGAGACTTGGCCTTTATAATTTGGAATTGAAAAACGCACGACAATCATTCTTCTCTGACATCATTACCAAAAACAAAAACAACGCACGTGCCTCGTTTGCTACCGTCGACAGACTAACTAACCCCCCAGTGTCAGTCGCCTCTGAATTTCTATCCACCAGGGCGTGCAATGATTTTGCCTCCTTTTTCACTGACAAAATTCAGAAAATCAGACAAGCAGTCAGTGCCTCTGCATCAGGAACAGCAAATGTGTTGTCTCTGTGTCCACTTAACATCAATTCAGACATCATGACACAATTCCATCAGATTAATGATAAAAACCTGGAGGACATTATACAACTTCTGAAATCCTCCTCCTGCTGCCTTGATATTATTCCAACAGGATTTTTCAAAGATGTTTTGCCTTGCATGGCCTCAGAACTACTTCATATAGTAAACAAATCTCTTCACTCAGGTATTTTTCCACAGGCCCTGAAAACTGCAGTCATTAAACCGCTCTTAAAAAAGAATAATCTAGATGCTTCAGTAATGAACAATTACAGGCCCATATCAAACCTGCCATTTCTAGGTAAGATCATTGAAAAAGTTGTTTTTCAACAGTTGAGTAATTTCTTGCATTTAAATGGTTGTTTCGATGTGTTCCAGTCAGGCTTTCGTCCAAACCACAGCACTGAGACTGCTCTTGTAAAGGTCTTTAACGACATCCACTTAAACACAGACAGTGGCAGAACTTCAGTGTTAGTATTATTAGATCTCAGTGCTGCGTTTGACACTGTTGACCACAGCATATTACTGGACCGACTGGAAAACTGGGTGGGACTTTCGGAAACAGTTCTAAATTGGTTTAAATCCTACTTAAAGGACAGAAACAACTTTGTTTCTATCGGTAAATACACATCTGAGTTGACAAATATGACATGTGGGGTTCCTCAAGGCTCCATCTTGGGGCCTCTTCTCTTTAACATCTACATGCTACCACTGGCTCAGATAATGAAGAACAACAAAATAAGTTACCATAGCTATGCGGATGACACACAAATGTACGTAACCATTTCACCAGGAGACTATGCTCCAATTCAAACACTGAGTAAGTGCATTGAACAAATCAATGACTGGATGTGTCAGAACTTTCTCCAATTAAACAAAGATAAAACTGAGGTAATGGTTTTTGGAGCCAAGGCAGAACGTTTAAAAGTTAGCGCTGAGCTTCAGTGTGCAATGTTCAAACCAACAGATAAAGCCAGAAATCTAGGTGTAGTCATGGACTCTGACCTGAGTTTCAACAGTCACATTAAAACAGTTACTAAATCAGCCTACTATCACCTAAAGAACATATCTAGGATTAAAAGACTAATGTCACAGCAGGATTTGGAAAAACTTGTCCATGCCTTTATCTTCAGTAGACTCGACTACTGCAATGGTGTCTTCACAGGTCTCACTAAAAAATCTATTAGAAAGCTGCAGCTGATTCAGAACGCCGCTGCTCGAGTCCTCACTAAGAAAGTGGATCACATCACTCCTGTTCTGAAGTCTTTACACTGGCTTCCTGTGTGTCAAAGAATAGATTTCAAAATACTGCTGCTGGTTTATAAAGCACTGAATGCTTTAGGCCCAAAATACATTACTGACCTCCTGCTAAACTATGAACCATCCAGATCTCTCAGGTCTTCAGGGACTGGTCAGCTTTCTGTCCCCAGAGTCAGAACTAAACATGGTAAAGCAGCGTTCAGTTATTATGCTCCAAATATCTGGAACAAACTCCCAGAAACCTGCAGGTCCGCTGCAACTCTGATTACTTTTAAATCCAGGCTGAAGACTTTTCTTTTTGTCGCTGCTTTTATTTGAACTATTCATATCTTAAACTGCACTGTAACTTTTATCCATGTACTTTTTCTTGTAATGTTTAATTGAACTATTTATATTTTAGACTGCACTGTAGCTTTTATCCATGTATTTTTTTCTTAATGTTTATTTGATTAGCTTTTCTTTTTTAATGCTTAATGTCTTTCATTTTTTTTTTTTTTGTAAAGCACTTTGAATTGCCTTGCGTTGAAAAGTGCTCTATAAATAAACTTGCCTTGCCTTGCCTTTGTTTACACACCCACGTGTGTGTAGCGACGCGTCGACGCGGAAATATGTCGCCGACGATATTTTGAGGTCGTCGACGCGTCGCTACAGCACTATGTGAGAGAGAGAGCGTTTCACATGTGTGTATGAGAGATTTTTACGACAGATGTGTAATATATTTAATGCAGCCGAACCATTTATTACAATGCATTCATGTGATGACTTTCAAAGAGTACAGCAAGCACTGCTGAATAAAGTATGATTTTATCTGGTGTTTTTGAGTTGATGAGTAGTGCAGATATCACTGTCAAATCAATTGACAGTAAGGAGAATACTTACTTCCGGGTGTACAATTATCCGTTATCCAATGGGAATGGACGCTCACATTGCCTTTAAGAGCCGCCGACATGGACCGATGCGGTGCTTCCATGAGCGTCAAATACCGCCGCAGATGGGAATACATTGCAATCAGTTGAAAGCTCTTTGCGTCCGTTTATGAAGCTGAAGGAGACTCAGGGGCGGGGCAGGCGCTGACGATGGTGGGAAAGAGAACCAAGGCAGGAAGTAAATGGACCTGGAATGAGACATGGTGAGTACAAAATAAAACAGGAAGTGGAACATAAACTAAACTAACATGAACATGACAATCACAAACATGACAAAACTAACATATTTTACGGGACACAACACTGAAGCTGGGTGAGAGTGGTGACAGCTCAAGTGAGTGGACTAACCTGCTCCAGAACAGAAGCGTCAGCAGAAATGACAAGAATAAAATTGATCTTAGCTCTGCGGGACCTTGTGTGTAAAGTGTGACAAAGGGTCAACAGCCCCTTCCAGAGGGTGTTGTTTCTGCTCTGAGCTCCGAACGTTAGAGAAAAGGAAATGTTAGATCGAGGACGAGACAGCCATCACAGCAGGCATCTTTATGAAGAAGCTCTTCATGCAAGTTCCAAATCCCCCTGTGATACCATTATCCAATTAACGCAGGTGAAACATATGGGTACAGCACACTAACGCAATCACTTATGCAAATGTAAAAAACTAAATTATGAGGATTAATTGCAGCAGGATCACACACTGTGAGAAGTGTTATGATTACCTTATGTACAGATGGAGATCAAGAGGATGTTTTAATCTAGCGTCTCACAGTGCAATGCCCTGGTTTAGATATGGGATAACAGTTCAGATATTTGTGAGTAAAAGTGAGATTAATATGGTAATAGTAATTATAATAATACTATTTAACGTATTGTGATAAAGGTGACAGTACATTTTTTTAATAATAGTCAATATAGCATTATAGTATATTAAAGGGATAGTGGAAATTGAACCCCAAATAGTTTTGTTTTAACTTATATACAAGCATAATTACGTACCAAAACAATCACACCTGATTAAAAAATATAATAATTGCCTTACGCATGTTAGAAGCACTTTATTGCAGCTTCCCCGAACTTTTTTAGAAACGAAATGATCGATTCAGCCAAACCGGAAGTGAGGAAAACTCAGGAAGACGAAACGATAACAAACCATGGCGTCTATGCAGAATGAACGTGGAAGGGAACATATACCAGACAAAGAAGAAGGATTTTACGAGGTATCCAGTGATGATAGCGAGTCAGAAACATCCTCTCGGCTTTCCTGCGAAAATGTAGTTTTAGGAACTGAATCTGAATCCGGTTCAGTAAGCGACGATGGTGAGAATATTGAGCCAGACGATGGACCATTACGTCCTTATTTGTTCGAGCCCGAGGTGATGGAGTTAGTTCACGGCATGGGCAATGGCGAGGATGACCAGGACCAGGCGCCAGATGATCCACCCCTACGCACAAATAATCTTGACTGGTAGGTCCCTAAGCATAGCTCACGCTAGGCGCTATATTATATATTGCAAAAGTTGGCATGCATGCACTGTAGGCCTATGGCTATGCCCGAGGATGACTGCATGTAGGGTACATTTCATAACATACCAGGGTCAGGTTCACATAAATTATCTTGTCACATTTATTATTGTATATGTAACAGCCTTATGGGCATTAATTACATGAATAAATTGAAATGAATTGTATACTAGCATGATATACAGCTAGAGCCAATCGGTCTTTTGACGTAGTATGGTCCTAATCCTAGGCTAGCCAGGCTGCCTGTCAAGTGTAGGCTGTACTCACAGTACTGTTAGTCTATCATGTCTATATGATGACTGTAGTGTACACATTCGACACTGTGTACCGGATTATCGGATGACGAGGCCTCCGGTCGCCTAATCGACAGGCAATAAATGGCGTTGTACACAATGGTACAGGCTAATGATGCATTAAATCAGCCAGAAAACATAATAAAATACTCGTGCCTCGTCTAATGTTTGTGCCCGTCTTCCTTTGTTTTCGTCATCACCCGAAGATTCCCGAAGTATTTTGTTTCATTGAGAGGGCGTGGTCGGGAGCAGTAAAATTGAAAATAAAATGAAACTAGGCGCATGAAATTTAAAAAAATGGTTTATTATGCTTATATTTAATAAAAATACACAAGTTAAACCCAAAATTCACGGATTTCCACTATCCCTTTTAATATACAGTTTCCTATATACTAACGGCTGCAGTTCCCTCTTAAGATATACAATATCAGGATTGGGGTCTAAATTAAACATTTATATCATGTGTCAATAAATGTGCAAAAAATTAAGTCTCCCGGTTGAAATAGATAACCAGGTAAGCTTACTGTAACACTGGAAAAAGATAACACTGAGTGTAAGATCTTACGAAGCAAGTTTTTAAAGGACATGAAAATAAATGTACAGTTCAAATGATTGATTATCATTTTACTTATAATGATGTATTCCTGATGAAAGCAACCCAGGCAAAAATAACTGCACCTTTTCCACCAAACCGGTTCCGGTTCAAGATCCGTTATTGTGCTTTTCTGGAGCTGAACCGGTTCTTCTCTGTAGCACCACTTGTGTTTCCACCGCTCAGAGCCCCGACTGGTGCTGTCGCTGCTGCGTCATGACGTCACCGTTTACGTTTCTCCCAAACGCAGCTCACAACAATGAAGGACTGCGTCGGGTCGATGATCGTGTTTCTGTTAATCATACGAAGTGTTAACAGTGTTCGTTATTCTCGTGTCCAGGAGAGAAGCTTTAAAAAAAGGAGACTAAATGGAGTCTCTGAGATGGTTCCAAATGGGTACTTTAATTAAAAATAAAGGCGCGGGTATGTTTACAAGCAGAATATTGTTCAGTCAGAAAAACAGCTGTGTTCTGGCTCTCGTGAGCGAAGGGAAGAGATCGCTCCACCTTTCCAGCTGTTATATATCCTCTGCTGGCTCCTCCCTGTGGGCCGGTTGGCGCTGCTGGGGGCCGGCCCTCCACATATTTAATGTCCGTTGTTACGCATATCAGAGGATACAGACATTGTACATCCGTAGGTTTCGGTGTGCAACACTCCGTGTCATATCGCTACTAAATTCACCTCTATAGTAAATGGTATATTAGCCACATGCTAAATGCTAACCGGAGATGAAGGATTTTCAGAATAAAAGCTTAACAACTGGTTGTACACAAGAACTTCTGGTTTTTCAGTATAAAACAGCATTTAAACTGACGGTATGTTTAAGGTACTTTATGCCATCAAAACATTGATTTTAATTTCTAACAGAAGCCAGATTAAATTAAATAACTACTTCAAAACCGTTGTACTTTCCTCCAGAGTGCTGTGGTTCATTGTTTATTAATGTGGTTCAGCAGCATTTATCGACTGCAGTGCTGCTCGTCCACCGGAGTTTATTCTCCCGTTAACTCACGGCAGAGTTTGGTCTCCCGTTAACTCACGGCAGAGTTTGGTCTCCCGTTAACTCACGGCAGAGTTTGGTCTCCCGTTAACTCACGGCAGATTTTAGTCTACGGTTAACTCACGGCAACGGCCGCTGGAAAGTATTCACTGTCATAGCCAGCTAATATTACTAATAGAGATGTCCCGATTCGATCACGTGATCGGCCATCACATGATTTTTAAAAGATCGGAATCGGGAGAAAAAGATCGGGGGTCGGGAATCCTTTTTTTTTTTTATTTAATGTTACAAAACAAAAATGACCATGTTCACGTCTTAAAGTCATCCTGAGGCCTTAGCTTTGGTTTAAAATTACACAACATCATGTATGTGTTGCTTTCTTTGGGCTTGTTTTCATAGACCTGGTTGCTTATTTCTCTAAAATCTGGCAACCGAGTGGGCGCAGTGTCTAATAGTAGCAGTAAGCTAACGAGAGGCTACGTTCAGCTGGTGACTCGGGAGTCGGGACAGAGAAAATGTCAGCAGTTTGGAAGTATTATAAAATTGAAAGCGAAGGCAGTGTAACAGCCAGATGCAATGTTTGCAAGGCGGAGGTTCCGCGTGGTGGAAAGAACAGAGCTACGTTCAACACGACCAATCTAATACGCCACCTGAGAAACAAACACCACCACCAACAACAACACGGCGAGTACACTAGGGCTGTACCCGAATATCCGAATATTCTTTGGATTACTATTCGGGTTTCAATTTCGTTATACGGAAATTCGTTTTGTTTGTTTTTTCATTTTCCCCCCCGTTTTTTCCAAATTGAATTTATTGAAATCTCCAATATCAACGTAAGAGCTTGTGCCTCTTCGGGGGGTGCTAACACTTAATCATAAACGTTATCGTTTACTTTCTCCGTCTTTATATGTAGATATTACTTTTCTTCGTTAATCTCCGTCACGTTGTTTCCAAAGCAACAACAACTTCCTGTCAACAGCGCTACCTCTCCTTCAAAATAAAAGCATGTCCATAAATAGGAAGCCAAGCCAAATTACACTTAAGACGGCTTCCTTTATTTATTTATTTGGTTTGCCCGTTGATTGTCTGTTTGTTTTGTTTGTCCATGTTACAGCCGCTGCTACCTTGTGCCCTTAACTCTGTTTGTGTGTGGGTGTATGCAAATGAGCTGTGCAGTTCCTATGCTGTCAGTGGCCGTCTCGACCTCGCAACATCCGCGGGGATTAGACAGACGTCACCCAAGCCCTGCCCGCTTCTGCCACGTCATCCGGGGGAGGAGTATAAAGGCTGGGCACGGATACCATTCGGGAGGCTCTGTATTGTGTGACAGATGCCTCAACCCTCTCATTGTGACAAAGCCTTCGTTCTGTGATTCTGTAGACTGACTAGCAGTGTGTATTTTGTGCTTCTGTAGACTGCCTAGCAGTGTATTCTGTAGGGTTCTGTGCGAGCACACTGGTTAGCAGTGTGTCGTGGTATTCTGTGTTTAGTGTAGGGTTTGTGTGTGTGTGTTGCGTAGATCCAGGTTGCTAATAGCTCCTGTAGAACCGCACTTAGGATAGTTACATTGTGAAACAGCTTAGACCAGGGGTGCCCAACCAGTCGATCGCGATCGACCGGTCGATCGCGGGGAGATTCCCAGTCGATCGCGAGATGTGTCTAAAAATAGAACAACAATATTCAGTTGTATCGTTAATGTCCTATAACATAATCTTCCTGTGCCAGAATAATGCACTTGAACGCATCAAAGCTTTGTGATTGGCCGGCGTGACCCCATGTGTCGGGGCGTGGCTTGTGGGCAGTGGGCACTAGTTCGCTGACGTTGTCCGTGTCAACAGGAGTGACAGTCCGCACACACACAAGACCGCAATGGCAGAAGCAAAAAAGCCCCAAATATATAATTTTCACTCCGAGTGGGAGGATGATTATTTTTGTATCTATTCCAATTCAAAGTCCATCTGTCTCTCATCTGCAATGCGAGCGTGGCTTTATCGAAGAAGGGTCTTTTAGGAGCGGCATTTCAAAACAGTGCACAAACGCTAGGGAGGGGCCTGAAAGAACAGCTAAATGCACAGCAGTCCACCAGGCCCAACAACAAGAGCAAGGCTGCTACCTAGCATCTTATCGTGTCAGTCACGTTCTTGCGAAACACATGAAGTCTTTCAAAGATGGCGAAGTTGTGAAAGAAGCATTCCTGGAGGCTGCCGATGCGCTTTTGGGGGACAGTAAAAATAACAGTAGTATTTCAACAGGTTTTTGAATACAAACTCAAGTTAGATACCGTTATTAATCAGCTGTAAGTTTTAGTTTGTTTGAACTTATTCATTATAATTATTGTACAAAATGGTATAAGAATGCAAACATTAAGATCTGTTCTGTTTAAATTGATTATAGTCTATTATCAATTCAGGTTAAGAAACTAGTGTTGCTTGCATTCTATTTTAAAGGCATTTATTTGTATACTCTACTAAAATGCAACAAAAAAAGGGTTTGATTCTATTAATTTTGTCTTTTTTATTGCACGTTAGCAGCAGATTCCTGAGTAGCTTCAGATCTGAGTTGTCTTATTAGTAAGCCTAATTTATACTTTTGTAGCAACACTATTTTTATATAATGGCAAAGAAAAGGTTCAGAGTCTTTCCTTTTTCCCTGTGTCATGTGGCAGCACTGTTCAATGTTTCTTGAAGACATTACCACGTGACGTGTGAATAAACTCCAACTCTGTATCAACAACACTGTTGTGTAACTTCAGTTAAATACTTGTATGTGTGTAGATTAGAAAGAGGTAAGATAAAGGATCTGCAGTATTTTATGAAGTATTCATCGTGCAAAGGTCAGTTTTAAACAAGTAGAAGTGTGTATTTACCTGGTAGTAGGCTGTCAGTAATGGCCTCTCTATTTGGACTGGTAGATCTCGGCAGACTGGCAACTTTAAAAGTAGCTCTCGGTTCAAAAAAGGTTGGGCACCCCTGGCTTAGACCCAGGTGATTAGCACCTGTAGACCAGCATTCCTGTGTGTATATTGGGTAGATCCAGGTGATTAGCACCTGTAGACCCGCACCAGCTGTGTTTGCCCACAGTCCCGTTTTGTTCTTGTTTGTTTCCACTTTAGAAGTGAGGTATTTTCTTTCCTTCTCTCTTTTGGAGACCCTTTTTGTGAAATAGTGACAGCTTGACCCGTTGTTGAGCCAAGCTGTTTATGTACATCATTTTACTCAGTTGCCGTTACAAATAAAACCCTACCGGTAACATATACCAAATCCAATCTGGTCGTGTTGTTTCCCTTTTGTATCCCTAGCCAAGAGGGAACGTAACAGTCCACCATTTACAGCGACCTTGGGTCCCTTGAAAGGCGCTATGTAAATATCATTTATTATTATTATTATTATTATTATATACCACTGCAACAAAAGTAACAAACACAATGCGATATCCTTTTCAATTTCAAAGAACACAAATTGGGTTACATTAACAAATAACTATAAAACAACAATACTGTAGATTAGAATAACAAAATGAATGCCGTGAATACACCAAAATACACGTGTTGAAGTGGTTCGCTGCTGATTACTATTGAATTGTGTCACTCCAGTAAGATGGAAATATAATACTTTGTTTATTCATGTTATGTTAAGCTGCTGTTGTTCATTGCATTAATACTAGACTAGTTAGTCTTAAGACTAGAATTCTGCACTAAGCCACATTTTTTTTATTTTATTATTTGTGACTGAATGTGAACTTGTGAAGATAGACAAGCTACCTCTTTCCAGTAGAGTTATTTTTGTTTTGTTACTGCACTATCTGCACTCAATTTGTTTACATGGTTATTTTGTGGTGGACCACTGATAAGCTTTATTTTGTTTTGATCCAATGCTGCTGTGAAAAAAAGAAGCTATATCCATGTTGGATAGAATGGATAGTTGAGTACTGTCATTTAAATAAAAAAATAACTTGCTTTTATCCTTTTTTTTCTCTTAATGCATTGCATAAAGATCGGATCGGGAAAAATCGGTATCGGCAGATTGTCAAAATCAAATGATCGGAATCGGATCGGGAGCAAAAAAAGGTGATCGGGACATCCCTAATTATTAACACTGCTCCGTTTCCGCTCATCCAGCCATTAATCCCCCCCATGGCCTAAAAAACCTCTTCCTCCCAGCCATTAAGATTCCCTGTTGCTAGTGGTGTAAACACAAACAGTGCTCCAAACATCCAGTCCTCACAGCACATCTAACTAAGCTAATAGCAAACTAGCCAGCAGCTAATTGTAGCACCACTGAGCAGTTAGTGTTACCTTAGCAAAAGTAAATCTTTCTGTCCTTTTGCAAACTTCTTTAATCATAATTGGTCGAGACAGAGCAGCCAGAGAGAAACCAGCAAATATGTTCTGTATTTTCACCAAAACCAGCTTAGTTCCATTAGACTTACACACTTTTCCCGGGAGATTGCACTGAAATGGTCAGTTCAGATGTTACATTAAAATTAATGATTGGGGTTACATACGATTTATTTGTCAATATTTGACAAAGATCATTTTTTAGATGGATAATCTGATTAGTTTGTTGTTGCCTCCCATTGGCTCTGCACTTCAAAGCCTAAGGGGAGGTATTATTTGGAATCTTTAGCCACAGACTCCTATCAATCATACAAATTACCCCTCACCTTGCAATATTTATGATAATGCTTCCAATGACACCGTGTTAATTGCATCCATTTCTCACCTTTTCTGATGGCCTGACACAGATCAGGAAGAATGCAGTTCCATCTTGCTGCTGCTCACACTCAATCCATCAGGCTTCATCCCTTGTGTGAATGCTACGTTTGTGGGGCATTATTTCACTTTCATATGAAATTAAATGTTGGTTGGTAAACTGATACAAATAGCAACTGTTGTTTTCTGATGCTACTATTTTGCAACATTAACATCTGTTTTGGGGAGATTCAGTCCTGCCTGGATTCCTTTTTTTGAAGAATCCCTTGTGTGTTTCTGTAAGCCTCTAGGTATTTGAATGTTACAACCAGTGAACGGCCGCATGAACATGAGCAAAGGCAAACACTCTGCTGCTGTTAAGAGAGCTCCATCAGAGATGATATACTGTCATGTGTAGACATACCTGGAAATAGGTTGCAAAAATAAACGCAACAGAAGTCTAACATTTGATCCTGTCTGAAAGATCAGCTAATAAAAAAGCAGAGAGATGTCAAAGGGGTTCATTTACGAGAAAAGTCTCTCAGGGACATGTACGTCCCCGGGCCCTTGGCTTTGGAAAATGTGGCCCCCTGAACAACCTGAACAGCCCTGATCCATGAAGTGGCACGAGCACATCCTGAACTATTGAGACTCATTTCTGCATTGTTACTGCTCTGCACAGGATTAGGATACACATGAAAGAGATCCCAGAGCAATTAGATATCAAGGTTACTACAAATGAACAGAACAAAGTTTGCTTGTTACAGCATATTTCCCATTAAGAAGTTTCCCCTTTTCAACGTGTAGAAGCCCAACAATGTATACTCATAAGGTTTTTACAGGCATTAAAGCCTTTTTCTCAGAGACTGTTTAACACTGAGGTCACCAACATGTTTGGAGATACCGCAGGTGGAAACGAATCGCTGGTCAGCCTGTGGTGAAACCTGCTGCCACTAATCCAGTTATTTCATGCTTTAAAATCACTCCTCGTGCATAGTCCAAGTATAAAACTGAATAATGTATTTGACATAAAAAGACACATTTTGCTTCCTGAGCTGACCTTACCTTTTACCCTCAGTCTGAGTGATCCCATAAAACTGTGCATGATGTGGAAAAGTTTGCGGTACAATGCAGAGTGTGCTTCTTGTGTTTGAAAGCATGTATTTGCTGGCTTCTGTGTGTTCTTTACTCAATTTCCCTGCAGATGTGCTCTGCAGCTGACAGCTGTGTCAGTGGCTGAAATAGAATCAGCAATTGCGGGCAAACATTTCTTGTGAACAATTAGAGTGTAGCAGTGATCTGAAGGTTAATTTGGTAATCAGTGCATCTGCAGTAATGGTAGTAGCAATATATTATAACAGGAGACGTTTAGCATTGAATGAGAAGACAAGGATGTCTCCCAGCTGAGAGGTTGGAAAAGTGAAATCTTTTAAACTAAGCACGAGAACAGATAAGTGTTAACATATATGCAAACTTTATTCACTTTATTTTATTTGTCTATGTTATGAATTTGATCTTTCTTTTATTGTGAAGCACTTTGGGAGTCCTTGCCTCACCGATAATAATTAGGTATAATAATAATAATAAAGGTATTATGTTGAACCATAGACTGTCTGTGTATATATAAATGGACGTAGGGTCCGTGATATAGATAGAGCGTAGAGTTGCTGAGATGTCTAAAGTAGGAGATGTCAGCCACGAACGTCTCGACAATGATGTCAGAGTCCAACTCCCGCCTGATCCAAATAAGGGCAAAGAGGCGGAGCCGAGGCATGACCTGCTGCCACCGAGCTGGAAGCTCCAGAGCTAGCTGAGGCTACCAAGCTAAGCTAACATGTCTGCACACTGCCGTCGCATTTTACGTTTTCTAAGGTAAGCGGAGACACACAGATCAGGAATAATCCAGTTCCATCTTCTTCCTGATATGTGTGTAAACAGACATGAAACTTATCAGAAAAACTATAAATAATAATCGAAGTTATTGAGTTTTTAGCCTAATACTTCAGAATCTTAAAATCCCTTGACGTTTGTATGCAATTGTGCTAAATTCAACACTGGAGCAAATATTAATATGTTTGCATGAAATTAATTATTTATATTTAGCTATCACTTAATTATACGTTTACTACATTTACGTCAAGATAAGGTACATGTGATGGTAGCTAGTTAGTGCTCTTACCTGATGCCTCCTCCAAACAGTATTATAACCAGACTGTATCATTACAACTATAAGTAGAATACCAGTTCTAGATCCTTGACTTTAGACAAACAATTCAAAAGACAAAAATCAACTAAATGTATTTAAAGAACAATCTTTATTTGAAGGTGCCTCTTAACATGATATATTAGTTATACAGTAATATTAACTGAGCAACTCAACGGTTAACTTTATATTTCTTTATAGAAACATTTATTATTTTCATTTCCCCCCTCTCATATTCAGTGTGGGCGGATTGAGACAGCGTGGTGTCCAGAGAGCTGCAGAGACTTCAGGGAGAAAGCTCCGTGTGATGGACGTCCTGTCTGTTGGTTTGGAGAGGACTGAGGGTCTTTCCTCTGCGAAGAGCAGTGTTGTAGTGGGGATTTTTTTACTGGGGGGGGACGCTATTATAATTAGGTCCAAACAATGCCACACAAGTGCGCACGCGCGCAGTGTGCGCACAAAACGGGCAGACAGGTCCACAGAAACTACCGGTATGCTTAGTCCTACTTTAGTTACTGTACTGCAAAAAGCAGACGTCGCTGAGCTCAACACACACACAGACTCAAAACCATGGACACACTGGCACATAAGTTACATAAACAATGTATAGGCCTAAGTTGCATAAGCTACAATATTGCAACTAAGCAGACAGTGCTGCTCTCTCTCTCTCTCTCTCTCTCTCTCTCTCTCCACTTTAAAACTCATAACAAACAAACAAAATTCCCAAAGTTGTCCTGAAACTAACTTATTAAATAAACGAAACAAAAAATATAGCCTACTTATGTAAAGAACATTGAATCTGGATTTGAAATGATTCTGATTAAGCCTACATTGCAAATAAGCAGACAGCGCTGCCACACACACACACACACACACACACACACACACACACACACACACACACACACACACACACACACACACACACACACACACCACACACACACACACACACACACACACACACACACACACACACACACACACACACACACACACCTACCTCTTGTTTCCTCCGTCCATACCTCTGGGAAAGGTGAGCTTGAGCTAGTTGCTAGCACAGCTAACGTTAACGTTAGTGCTAGCATTATCCACATCTCTTCTGATGATGTTGTACTAGTAGCAGCTTCACTTGTAGCTTCGGTGCTGCTAGCTGTATATCAGAAAGGTAGGAATGTTGTGCAGTTTCTGGATCATCAGGTGCCTTTGGATGGTGTTAAACGCAGAGCTGAACACAGAGGATCCTGGTGAGGGTGCCCGGGGAGTCCAGGTGCTGGAGGAGGGGGTGCAGCAGTCAGGCCACTGCGTCCTCTGTGCCCCTCCTGGCTTTGTAGGCAAATTGAAGGGAGTCCAGTTGAGGGGTGACAATGGAGGAAGGATGGCGAGCAACAGTTTCTCCATGCACTTCATGATAATGGAAGTGAGGGCAACAGGACGGTATTGGTGTCTCAAAGCGAGTGTAGAAAGTGTTCAATTATGCCGCAAAGGATTCTGGGTTGTTTATTGCACTGGAGTTGGATTTGGGTTGGTATCCGGTTAGAGTTTGTGCTTTCTGGAATGCCTGCTCTATGTTGTCCTTAAACTCAAATTGTGCATTGAATACCTCATTTGTTCTGATCCAATTGCTGCTATGGAACTTCAACCAACCGGAATGTGTTTGTATTATCTTATTCTATTTTAAATCATCAATGTTACACTTATTTTATTAGGCATGACCAAAACAAATCTCCTCAGTATATTAAAAAACACACACACACACACACACACACACACACACACACACACACACACACACACACACACACACACACACACACACACACACACACACACACACACACACACACACACACACACACCTCTTGTTTCCTCCGTCCATACCTCTGGGAAAGGTGAGCTTGAGCTAGTTGCTAGCACAGCTAGTTAGTGCTAGCATTATCCACGTCTCTTCTGATGATGTTGTACTAGTAGCAGCTTCACTTGTAGCTTCGGTGCTGCTAGCCTCTTTCTTCTTGTGAATGATATTCTTTTTAGAAAAGAAATCAAGTAAAAAATGTTTGCCTGCCATTATAGAGCTTTTTCGTTCTTGAGGGAAAGAGCTGCCGCAAAATTGGCGGGCGGCGAGCTGGCTCGCCGTGGTTATGTCACTGACACACCCCCAGCTCGCCGCGCGGTCATGAGCGTGATGACGAATCATAATTTTTTAAGGAAATCGTTTTTTATTTTTTATTATAATTACTTACTGTGAAATGTATTATGTTTTTGTCATTATTACAACAAATTGTTGTGTGATTGGTCTAAATATGAAGGTTACAAGATCACAAAAAATGAAGATCATGCTCCAAATAAGTGGGGGTACGGCGTACCCCTGCGTCCAACACCACTGGCGAAGAGGACCAGGCCTGATGGAGGAGGACCAGGCCTGATGGAGGAGCCCATGCTGGGCATAGCTGATACCAACTGCACAGGCCTAGTCTGTCACTTTATTTGACTAAATGTGTTTACTTATACATTTAATAGGTTTACACCTTCTGTCCATATGTGCTTTTTATTTAAAACATTTGATTAACTTTTGGTTCACATTTCAATAAATTGTATTTGTATTTGCATTCCTTTTGTCCATTATTCTTACTGAACATGTTAGATTACACATTCACATCTGACTGAAGATTGGCCCCATTTATTTGTGATGTTGCAAACTCTGCGGTACAAGGCACAAGTGATGTGAAGCTCATAAAGCGAGGCAAATAGAAATAATCAGCTGATGGAGTGTAGATGTGGAAATAGGTGCATTCGATCTGCTGACTATGTTTTTCGCCACACTTTATAAGCCTGACACCTTCTCCGAGGTGCAGCGTCACAAACAAATTATGGTCCTGGTAGACTACAAAAATATTCAGTGTGCAGATCTTTGTTTTCACAATAAAAGTAGTTTCTTAGTGAACGTGCTGTACTGGTCTTAAAATCTCATATCAGCTTTTAATGTTCGTGTCTTTCAGACATGTCCTTTCCTAACAACATTTACAGGAAACATAAAACATATTATTGCAGAGCAAGTGTGTGTGTAGATATAATTATTTTGTAATTGTAATGTTTTTTTTTATTTCAACAGTGAGCTACAAAGACAATCAGATTATGAATGAACAGTATGAAGTTCATCAACATTGAAATATATGTTATCAAAACGTAGTGCAACTGTAGAAGCTTGCTCTGTTGTCTCACTGAAAGAATAACTTTTACCACGTTTTTTACAGACAATATTGAGAGATAAATAGTAGCAGTTCTCACTATGTGTTAAATATATTTGCCTTCAATACATTAAATTAGATATCTGTCATATAGAGAGGCGAAGTCCCTCCGTTTCCGGGGGACCTCCATGGGACCTTATTTCATATAAAATTATGTATTAAAGTCAATGGGAGAGAAAGATTATCTTTCGATCCCGTTTGAATTGTGCCACGAATTACACATATGATGTTTGTCAATTTAAAAGATAATTTTGCAATGAATAAGCTTAATTTGAACTGAAACACAGATAACGTCTGATATAATATTTTTAACAAATCATCCCTAAAGCATTGTCTCAGCTATTCATCGTCCTTAAATGCAGGCATTAAGCTACAGCCACAATTAGTCAGTTTCACAAGTGTAATGAAAATCAAATAAATAGTAAGCATTGGTATCACCAATGCTTACTATTGCTTACTATTATTACTAATGCTTACCATGCAGACAGGAGAGGTTCTGATCTGGACTAAAGAACAAGATTTGGGGCGGAGGACCGGTGAACAAAACAATGCCAGCACCCTCGGTGACCCGGGAAACCCGACCTTATGGCTCCGTTCATTTCTGAGAGCCGTTCAGAAGAGCCGTTTTCTTTTTTAGTGGCGGTGGAGTTTATTTGTTGACCCTGCTTTAAGTTATATTTTGGCTTTAAAAATGTTGCACTCATTGCCTATGTTTTTGTTGAAGTGCACCCAAATACTACTGCGTTTTCTCGTTTGGCTAATTTTTTCAACACGTCGTCTACCTGTACCACTGAAGAACGTTCGTACCAAAAGAGCCGTTCAAAAGAATCGGTTCGTTCGCGAAACTAGTTTATTCTGCAATACACTAATACCTTCATTGTCTGTGGAGACGTTGCAGAATTGTCCATGAATGTGATTCCCCGACAAATTGGATTGACATATTTACACGGAAAAACAGAAACGTTTTATTTCACATACCGTAACTGTATTAGGATGGTTGAAAGCAATAACATTAAGTTGAACCTAATATTGTGTATTTATTTAAACTTAGTAGTATTGCTTCCAACTAAGCTAATACAGTTATGTGAAACCTGTGAACACCATTTTAGTTTTTGGAGTGTAGCAGCAGAACCACATGACTAACCTGCACCTTCCCCACAGAAGCGTCTGATGCAGTCAGAGCAGGGGCCTGTTTATCTGAGACTGATGAGGACCCTAACACCATGTACCAGTGCCGCACTTTATGTGCAAACATACCCTGAAACCTAGTTTACATTCAATATGCCACATCAAGGTCATTAGGGGATATGTAGGCTATTTATCATAGCAAGTGTCTGTGTCTTGCTCTAAGGGGAGCAGAGCTCTAAAGGCCAGCCTGTTTCTCCAGCTTCAGCCTCCTCAGCTGCTCTTTTACTCTCTGGGCTCACCTCAGAGTGACAACTCTGTTTTCAACTGCTCAATTGAACAGACCAGTTGTGTGTTTCTGAAGGGCAAAGTGAACGCTTCTGCCCCAGTGTGTGATCCAAACTCTGAGTGGAGAGCACATTTTCCCTTTTCTTTCTGCAGTCTTTTTCCATTAGACCCTTGGGGTGAGCACTATGCTAGGATCAATACCGGCCCCATTAGGGACCCCTATAGGGTCTGGCTTCTGAGCATCGACCTGCCCCCCCTGCTCAGCAAAGAGACCCTACAGGACCCACTCTTCCTCAAGCTGCAGCTCCTAAAGGTGCTCCACGTGCGTTACTATACCCTCTCATGCATTCTGAGTGCTATTATTACTGTTATAAATGGATACTGTGCGACGCGTTTATCAGCTGTGTTTATCCAAATCGAGCTTCCTGTGAGGACAGCTGTTTGCCCAGTAGAGCCGGACTATTAGACACAGTGTAAGAGTTTCAATGAATTGTGGCTGATTTTAGAGGCTTCCAAATCTTATCCGCTTTTGCTAAATAAATCAGGGAAGGGACAGATGTTAACAATTGGTGTTTGTTTTATGAAAATGTGCAGATCTGCACAGTGTAATCATTCCTAAAGGGATGGCATATCACGCACACTATACTGTCTATCAGTTTGTAAGTAATCTCCTGGCAGTGCTCCACTACAGAGACTGCATAAATACTCATCTATTATTTTGTTTGCCCATCTCCACTCACCCAAGCCTTTGGGATCCTCAATCTATTCATTCACCATGAATAATGTGGCACATCTCATGTCAGATGGAAAGATAATAGTGTCACAATGCTATCCCCGCATCTCCCACTCAGCACCATTTACAACAGGCCCTTCTGTGGGGTCCCTGTCTCTATACGCCTAACCAGCTGGTGGAAATAATTTTAGGTGGGGCTATTGTAATGGTGAATAAACCACACTGGGAACATTTTGAGAAATGACCCCTTAAATTATGACTTCTGGTGATATTAGAGATATGAGAAGACTGATCATAGTCTTCAGTGTGGTTAGCTATGAATCTTCCAAAACTTCCAAACACCTTGTCCTGGACATAGTTTATACAGTAATCTGTGCAACAGTACAGTAGGCCCACACAAACTGCAGGACACCGGTTCTTTGGGAACACTCAAATGATTTAATTCCTATTTAAAATCAGGAGACTAAATACGAACATTATATGCAGACACAGACGTGGTTCAGAAACACAGACATATTAGAAAACAGACCATTAAGGCAACACATCTAGTTTGATGGATGCTGTCAAAACTCAACTATATACAATAATGTGTGTGTGTGTGTATGTTTATTTATCACGGGCACATAGTATCTGTCCCCGGCTGTTTGAAGAGCGAGCATGGGAAACAAAAGACAGCGTTTACCTGTTTGCATCCAGCTAGTCACACACAGTTACAATCACACTCCCTAATTGACACAATTAATAGATAGTTAGCTTCTCAGCATCATTTGCTGCGGCCCACTGATGTTAACGATCGTAACTGAAAGGCTGCCTGTCAAACGTAAACATTCAGCCACGTGACTCGCAAACTCTCGCGAGAGTTTTTACACAAGACGGATCCTTTCTAGCCATAACCAACTCACAGACTGCATCGGGCGCTGAAATTGCCGCCCTTTGAGCATCAGATTTGACAACGCTGATTGGCTGAAATTATGTTTCGGCGGAATAGTTTACAGATAGCAACAGTCAGCAATGTGTTGGATGCTGCTGGGGCTGAGTGAGGGCTCCTTTCTTAGCGCCCAGACGAGAGAGGGTAATGATACACGCTGCGGTCAGGCAGGAAACATTTGACTTATCAGTAACTTTAGACATCGTAACATATTTTACTGATACCAACTATATAATATTTACCTTGTTCATTAAAAATATCTTCTTTTTAAATATATTTAAAAAAAATATTTATTTTTAATGACAATCAAACATGTGGGAAGAGGGGGGGCGGCCCCTAGCGCCCATATGAGCCGGCCGCCACTGCCGCCTAACATAGCTGTCCAGCTGAAGGGGGTTTCAGAGAATAACACCATGACCTTACACAGGCATAAGTTACGATTGACGAGGCCTCATCACCCAAACGCACCACAACAGAAACAGGTACAAATGAATGAATGAAAAGAGGGATACAAATTCTTGAAAAAAACACAGCGGGAATCCCATAAAGGGAGGAAGTTTAGTGATCTGAAACTAGAGGGAGAGGTTACTACAAAATAAAATAATTGAAATGAATAAATGAACATAAATGTCTGGACACTACAGCATACACACACTCACATCACTGTAGTCAACCCTCTGACTGTTGGGTGCTACTGATCAGTTCTGATTGGCCTTGATCATTCACATTAATCAGGATACAAACAATGTATTTGTATTACCTTACAGTTACATACAAATATTTCATATGACTGTTACATTTCTAAAAAAGTGTGGACTACCAGGATTACAATGTTGGTAAAAACGTATAAGAGCATATAGTGTTGTAAAGGATCAGATGTTGTCTCTTCTCTTAGAGCTGTACTGTTCTGTAGGCTAATACTTTAAGTGTGAATCTATAAGCCTACTGCCTGAATCTGCTTTATGGTTTTCACTTTCTTTGCTTCATTTGTTCTGGTTTTAAATCAGCAGGTGACCATATATTCATAAAATAGTGTGTGGTAGCTTAACTGTGTGTATTAAACTAAAACGGAGCATTTTCTGTCAGCTCAGATTTTATTTCTGCTTTTTTAACTGTAGTATGTGCTCATGTATTTCAGTGTTGGTGTATTACTGCCTGAATATGGTTCATGAAAGGCAGGTTTTCATATCAATTAAATCCTTTAATATCTTGGTTTCTTCTTTCCTAATTTCACATTGTTATGTTGTCTTACATTGTTTTAGTTCACTAGGAATACATTTTTAAATCAACCTTCCCAACCCTGCTGTTCTGACTACATGATACATAGAGCAGGAATCACACATACAGTGCAAGGGCAATGGATTTGGCTTCTGATGAACTGGCTATTAGAATGACTGTGCTATGACAATAACAATACAGAGACAAGTTTAAATGGGCAGGACATACATTACAACATCTAAAATCAAAACTGCAAGGAACATCTTAGACTTGGCATTTGGCCATGGCTATTTAGAGTCCTGCATTTTATAAATATTTAAAGCAACCTCAGGTCAAAGAGCAAAGGTGATCTTCAGGTCCCGAGCCCTGAGCTTAGAAGTTCATTCTTGACCTTCAGATTAATATGTGTGGCATTTTGTATTTCATAAAGGCCAACTTACAAGCATTTAAGAGCTAAAGAAAAGTGTGGAAATCAGAGGTGGGGAGGATAGAGCAGAATTCAGTGGGAAATATTCCTATTGCTTCAACACATAAAATCAGTCAGAAATGTAATGTCCTGTTGACATAATATGATTGGTCTGCACATTGTATGTTAACACATTCAGAGGTTAAGCTCAAGTGTATTGTCTTGGTGGTGAAAATGTGATTTGACCTGTCCCAGTTTGTCTGTTTCAGAGAGCCAGCAGCCTGTTTGCAGATGAAGAGGTTATTGTTTGCCAAACTCATTCACTCCACTTTAGATTGAAACCAAACACGCAGCGCTTGTAATTAGACTGAAAATCAACACAAAACGATTCAGCTTTTCCAAATGTCACCGCATTATTGCCACCCAAGTGGATCTGTTGAACTTTTTGTACAATCACTGCGCGGTATTACAAAAGTAATTCAGTCCGATCCACAGAGGCTCCTCTGCAGGCTGTAAAGGTGTGAAGATGGCAGGAGTCGCTGAAGATGGACATTTGTTGGTAGATATTAATGAAAACAACACCGTCACCATTTAGAAATACATACATTACATCTGTCGTGTACTTTTGCTGCTACTGTAGAGGTACAAATAATGCTTAATTTCCATTTTTAACTTGGCTTTTGTTTTTTTCCATTAGCAAACGTTTTGGATAGAACTGAATTAATGAAGGTCTTAAAACCCCCGTTTGTCAGAGGGCGGTCGACAGGCATCAGGAGTAGGTAAAGACAAATTAGATTTATTGTCCCCAGGGGGAAATTCATTTTCACAGCACTGTATATGAACACAATATTCATTTCATTTCAAACCTTTATTTATACAGATAAATCCCATTGAGATCATTGATCTCTTTTTCAAGGCAGACCTGCTCAAGTAGTTCCACATGAAAAACAGAACAACAAAAGGACATCATACAGCATCATTTACATAATTATCCACATAAACAGGTACCAATAGCTTCCGATTGACTAGCATCCAACCGAGCTTTAAAAACATTTAGTGGCACCAGATTGTTCAGTTTCCATTTAATTTGCAGACTATTCCAAGACAGAGGAGCTGCACATCTAAAAGATGTCTTCCCTAAGACAGTCCTAGCAGTTGGGACATTTAATAAAACCACAGCATTCGATCTCAGGCAGTAGCCACTTACAATTCTCCGTGAGATCAGGGAGCAGATATAAGATGGAAGTTTCCCTAACATGGCTTTGTATATAAAAATGTACCAGTGACTGAGCCTCCGTACAGTTAGTGAAAGCAAACCAGCCCTTGCATACAGGGTACAGTGATGGGTTAATGCTTTACAGTTTGTCACACATCTCAGTGCGCTGTGATACGCAGCATCTAACTTGACCAGGCAATTGGCAGGTGCATTCATATAGACCAGATCCCCATAGTCCAGCACAGGTCAAAGGTCACAGAGCCTTTTCCTGGCCTCAAGCGAGAAACAGGACTTGTTCCTGTAGAAGAAACCTAGCCTCACCCTCAGTTTTTTAAGCAGGTTATTGACATGAAGTTTAAAAGAGAGACAATCATCAAGCCAGATACCAAGGTATTTGTAACAGGTAACCACTTAAGTTTTATTCCTTGCGTAGTTACAATATCTAAAACAGGCTCTGGTGTCTTTTTAGCTTTAGAAAAGAGCATTACCTTGGTTTTCTCAACATTTAAAAGAAGCACACATACATACGATATATAAACAACAACAACAATACAACCCAGTCTCACGGCATTTCGTGTTCACCAACACGATTTTTAATCTATTGATTCGTGTTCACCAACACGATTTTCCCCTTTTTTTCGTGTTGCACAGCACGATTTTAAAAGCAATGTATTTCTATTGGTAATGTGTTTCGTGCCTGCAGGCTGCAGCACGTCTTTTTCTCCGGTCGGGTCGTGGAAGACCGGAAGCTGTGTGGTTCATAAAAACATGTTCTTACTCAATATCAAGCCACAATAGAGAACCGCAGTGACGCGTTCTAAAACCCGGATGTAAACTTCTTCCGGTTCCTTCGTCAAAAACGCAATGCAATTTCTCCATAGGATTTTGGAAAATAGCTCGAAATAAGGTCTGTGGTTGACACACATTTAAGAGAAGGATCACGTTTTGTTCAGCCGGATAATCTCCACATGTCTCTCCTACTTTTATAATTTTGAATCATAAATCTAGTCGCCAAAAGCGAAATGCTAACGTTATGCTATAAACGAACTACAAGCCAGGACAGCAGCAGGGTCGCACGACTTCAACGTCATGCCAACTTAAGATGAAACTGCACTTTGAACACTTTAAATATATTAACATTTTAAACTGTATACCCCGTTTATCTAGGCCCTTTTTGTTTTATGTATAGGCTACATGTCACACTGTGGGAAACGATATTTCTGGATGTATAACACATGTAGAATTTGTTTACAATAAAGCTGACTTTGACTTCCGCGTGCTTGCATATTTTAACAAAGCTTTTCATTTTAGCCACACTGAATTTAACTAGAAGTCATGGCTGTGTCAATTACCAGTCTGATATCGTTTTACAAAGATGACAAGAAGAATGGAGATAGAGGAGAGAACCACTACAAGTCAGGACACGTGCAGCCTCGATGAAGGTGTGCTTACCGGTGTTGTCAGGGCTAGCATGAGGGACAAGGTTTATAGTGTCGGTGAGTAGTGATAGCAAGAGTACCGTTAACCTAGAGTTAATTTATTCACATTAATTCCCATCAACAAATCCATTTTATGTGTCACATGAAATCTTTATTAGGCAAGGCAAGTTTATTTATATAGCACCTTTCAACACATGGCAATTCAAAGTGCTTTACAAAAAATGAAAGACATTAAGAAATGGCATTTAAAACCAGTCATTAAAAAGAAAAGCTAATAAAATAAACATGGATAAAAGTTACAGTGCAGTTTAAGATATGAATAGTTCAATTAAAAGCAGCGACAAAAAGAAAGTCTTCAGCCTGGATTTAAAAGTAGTAAGAGTTGCAGCGGACCTGCAGGTTTCTGGGAGTTTGTTCCAGATGTTTGGAGCATAATAACTGAACGCTGCTTCTCCATGTTTAGTTCTGACTCTGGGGACAGAAAGCTGACCAGTCCCTGAAGACCTGAGAGATCTGGATGGTTCATAATTTAGCAGGAGGTCAGAAATGTATTTTGGGCCTAAACCATTCAGTGCTTTATAAACCAGCAGCAGTGTTTAGAAATCTATTCTTTGACACACAGGAAGCCAGTGTAAAGACTTCAGAACAGGAGTGATGTGATCCACTTTCTTAGTGTTAGTGAGGACTCGAGCAGCGGCGTTCTGAATCAGCTGCAGCTTCCTAACAGATTTCCCATAAAACTGTGCATGATGTGGAAAAGTTTGCGGTACAATGCAGAGTGTGCTTCTTGTGTTTGAAAGCATGTATTTGCTGGCTTCTGTGTGTTCTTTACTCAATTTCCCTGCAGATGTGCTCTGCAGCTGACAGCTGTGTCAGTGGCTGAAATAGAATCAGCAATTGCGGGCAAACATTTCTTGTGAACAATTAGAGTGTAGCAGTGATCTGAAGGTTAATTTGGTAATCAGTGCATCTGCAGTAATGGTAGTAGCAATATATTATAACAGGAGACGTTTAGCATTGAATGAGAAGACAAGGATGTCTCCCAGCTGAGAGGTTGGAAAAGTGAAATCTTTTAAACTAAGCACGAGAACAGATAAGTGTTAACATATATGCAAACTTTATTCACTTTATTTTATTTGTCTATGTTATGAATTTGATCTTTCTTTTATTGTGAAGCACTTTGGGAGTCCTTGCCTCACCGATAATAATTAGGTAATAATAATAATAAAGGTATTATGTTGAACCATAGACTGTCTGTGTATATAAATGGACGTAGGGTCCGTGATATAGATAGAGCGTAGAGTTGCTGAGATGTCTAAAGTAGGAGATGTCAGCCACGAACGTCTCGACAATGATGTCAGAGTCCAACTCCCGCCTGATCCAAATAAGGGCAAAGAGGCGGAGCCGAGGCATGACCTGCTGCCACCGAGCTGGAAGCTCCAGAGCTAGCTGAGGCTACCAAGCTAAGCTAACATGTCTGCACACTGCCGTCGCATTTTACGTTTTCTAAGGTAAGCGGAGACACACAGATCAGGAATAATCCAGTTCCATCTTCTTCCTGATATGTGTGTAAACAGACATGAAACTTATCAGAAAAACTATAAATAATAATCGAAGTTATTGAGTTTTTAGCCTAATACTTCAGAATCTTAAAATCCCTTGACGTTTGTATGCAATTGTGCTAAATTCAACACTGGAGCAAATATTAATATGTTTGCATGAAATTAATTATTTATATTTAGCTATCACTTAATTATACGTTTACTACATTTACGTCAAGATAAGGTACATGTGATGGTAGCTAGTTAGTGCTCTTACCTGATGCCTCCTCCAAACAGTATTATAACCAGACTGTATCATTACAACTATAAGTAGAATACCAGTTCTAGATCCTTGACTTTAGACAAACAATTCAAAAGACAAAAATCAACTAAATGTATTTAAAGAACAATCTTTATTTGAAGGTGCCTCTTAACATGATATATTAGTTATACAGTAATATTAACTGAGCAACTCAACGGTTAACTTTATATTTCTTTATAGAAACATTTATTATTTTCATTTCCCCCCTCTCATATTCAGTGTGGGCGGATTGAGACAGCGTGGTGTCCAGAGAGCTGCAGAGACTTCAGGAGAAAGCTCCGTGTGATGGACGTCCTGTCTGTTGGTTTGGAGAGGACTGAGGGTCTTTCCTCTGCGAAGAGCAGTGTTGTAGTGGGGATTTTTTTACTGGGGGGGGACGCTATTATAATTAGGTCCAAACAATGCCACACAAGTGCGCACGCGCGCAGTGTGCGCACAAAACGGGCAGACAGGTCCACAGAAACTACCGGTATGCTTAGTCCTACTTTAGTTACTGTACTGCAAAAAGCAGACGTCGCTGAGCTCAACACACACACAGACTCAAAACCATGGACACACTGGCACATAAGTTACATAAACAATGTATAGGCCTAAGTTGCATAAGCTACAATATTGCAACTAAGCAGACAGTGCTGCTCTCTCTCTCTCTCTCTCTCTCTCTCTCTCTCTCCACTTTAAAACTCATAACAAACAAACAAAATTCCCAAAGTTGTCCTGAAACTAACTTATTAAATAAACGAAACAAAAAATATAGCCTACTTATGTAAAGAACATTGAATCTGGATTTGAAATGATTCTGATTAAGCCTACATTGCAAATAAGCAGACAGCGCTGCCACACACACACACACACACACACACACACACACACCACACACACACACACACACACACACACACACACACACACACACACACACACACACACAACACACACACACACCACACACACACACACACACACACACACACACACACCTACCTCTTGTTTCCTCCGTCCATACCTCTGGGAAAGGTGAGCTTGAGCTAGTTGCTAGCACAGCTAACGTTAACGTTAGTGCTAGCATTATCCACATCTCTTCTGATGATGTTGTACTAGTAGCAGCTTCACTTGTAGCTTCGGTGCTGCTAGCTGTATATCAGAAAGGTAGGAATGTTGTGCAGTTTCTGGATCATCAGGTGCCTTTGGATGGTGTTAAACGCAGAGCTGAACACAGAGGATCCTGGTGAGGGTGCCCGGGGAGTCCAGGTGCTGGGAGGAGGGGGTGGCAGCAGTCAGGCCACTGCGTCCTCTGTGCCCCTCCTGGCTTTGTAGGCAAATTGAAGGGAGTCCAGTTGAGGGGTGACAATGGAGGAAGGATGGCGAGCAACAGTTTCTCCATGCACTTCATGATAATGGAAGTGAGGGCAACAGGACGGTATTGGTGTCTCAAAGCGAGTGTAGAAAGTGTTCAATTATGCCGCAAAGGATTCTGGGTTGTTTATTGCACTGGAGTTGGATTTGGGTTGGTATCCGGTTAGAGTTTGTGCTTTCTGGAATGCCTGCTCTATGTTGTCCTTAAACTCAAATTGTGCATTGAATACCTCATTTGTTCTGATCCAATTGCTGCTATGGAACTTCAACCAACCGGAATGTGTTTGTATTATCTTATTCTATTTAAATCATCAATGTTACACTTATTTTATTAGGCATGACCAAAACAAATCTCCTCAGTATATTAAAAACACACACACACACACACACACACACACACACACACACACACACACACACACACACACACACACACACACACCACACACACACACACACACACACACACACACACACACCCACACACCTCTTGTTTCCTCCGTCCATACCTCTGGGAAAGGTGAGCTTGAGCTAGTTGCTAGCACAGCTAGTTAGTGCTAGCATTATCCACGTCTCTTCTGATGATGTTGTACTAGTAGCAGCTTCACTTGTAGCTTCGGTGCTGCTAGCCTCTTTCTTCTTGTGAATGATATTCTTTTTAGAAAAGAAATCAAGTAAAAAATGTTTGCCTGCCATTATAGAGCTTTTTCGTTCTTGAGGGAAAGAGCTGCCGCAAAATTGGCGGGCGGCGAGCTGGCTCGCCGTGGTTATGTCACTGACACACCCCCAGCTCGCCGCGCGGTCATGAGCGTGATGACGAATCATAATTTTTTAAGGAAATCGTTTTTTATTTTTTATTATAATTACTTACTGTGAAATGTATTATGTTTTTGTCATTATTACAACAAATTGTTGTGTGATTGGTCTAAATATGAAGGTTACAAGATCACAAAAAATGAAGATCATGCTCCAATAAGTGGGGGTACGGCGTACCCCTGCGTCCAACACCACTGGCGAAGAGGACCAGGCCTGATGGAGGAGGACCAGGCCTGATGGAGGAGCCCATGCTGGGCATAGCTGATACCAACTGCACAGGCCTAGTCTGTCACTTTATTTGACTAAATGTGTTTACTTATACATTTAATAGGTTTACACCTTCTGTCCATATGTGCTTTTTATTTAAAACATTTGATTAACTTTTGGTTCACATTTCAATAAATTGTATTTGTATTTGCATTCCTTTTGTCCATTATTCTTACTGAACATGTTAGATTACACATTCACATCTGACTGAAGATTGGCCCCATTTATTTGTGATGTTGCAAACTCTGCGGTACAAGGCACAAGTGATGTGAAGCTCATAAAGCGAGGCAAATAGAAATAATCAGCTGATGGAGTGTAGATGTGGAAATAGGTGCATTCGATCTGCTGACTATGTTTTTCGCCACACTTTATAAGCCTGACACCTTCTCCGAGGTGCAGCGTCACAAACAAATTATGGTCCTGGTAGACTACAAAATATTCAGTGTGCAGATCTTTGTTTTCACAATAAAAGTAGTTTCTTAGTGAACGTGCTGTACTGGTCTTAAAATCTCATATCAGCTTTTAATGTTCGTGTCTTTCAGACATGTCCTTTCCTAACAACATTTACAGGAAACATAAAACATATTATTGCAGAGCAAGTGTGTGTGTAGATATAATTATTTTGTAATTGTAATGTTTTTTTTTATTTCAACAGTGAGCTACAAAGACAATCAGATTATGAATGAACAGTATGAAGTTCATCAACATTGAAATATATGTTATCAAAACGTAGTGCAACTGTAGAAGCTTGCTCTGTTGTCTCACTGAAAGAATAACTTTTACCACGTTTTTACAGACAATATTGAGAGATAAATAGTAGCAGTTCTCACTATGTGTTAATATATTTGCCTTCAATACATTAAATTAGATATCTGTCATATAGAGAGGCGAAGTCCCTCCGTTTCCGGGGGACCTCCATGGGACCTTATTTCATATAAAATTATGTATTAAAGTCAATGGGGAGAGAAAGATTATCTTTCGATCCCGTTTGAATTGTGCCACGAATTACACATATGATGTTTGTCAATTTAAAAGATAATTTTGCAATGAATAAGCTTAATTTGAACTGAAACACAGATAACGTCTGATATAATATTTTTAACAAATCATCCCTAAAGCATTGTCTCAGCTATTCATCGTCCTTAAATGCAGGCATTAAGCTACAGCCACAATTAGTCAGTTTCACAAGTGTAATGAAAATCAAATAAATAGTAAGCATTGGTATCACCAATGCTTACTATTGCTTACTATTATTACTAATGCTTACCATGCAGACAGGAGAGGTTCTGATCTGGACTAAAGAACAAGATTTGGGGCGGAGGACCGGTGAACAAACAATGCCAGCACCCTCGGTGACCCGGGAAAACCCGACCTTATGGCTCCGTTCATTTCTGAGAGCCGTTCAGAAGAGCCGTTTTCTTTTTTAGTGGCGGTGGAGTTTATTTGTTGACCCTGCTTTAAGTTATATTTTGGCTTTAAAAATGTTGCACTCATTGCCTATGTTTTTGTTGAAGTGCACCCAAATACTACTTGCGTTTTTCTCGTTTGGCTAATTTTTTCAACACGTCGTCTACCTGTACCACTGAAGAACGTTCGTACCAAAAGAGCCGTTCAAAAGAATCGGTTCGTTCGGCCGAAACTAGTTTATTCTGCAATACACTAATACCTTCATTGTCTGTGGAGACGTTGCAGAATTGTCCATGAATGTGATTCCCCGACAAATTGGATTGACATATTTACACGGAAAAACAGAAACGTTTTATTTCACATACCGTAACTGTATTAGGATGGTTGAAAGCAATAACATTAAGTTGAACCTAATATTGTGTATTTATTTAAACTTAGTAGTATTGCTTCCAACTAAGCTAATACAGTTATGTGAAACCTGTGAACACCATTTTAGTTTTTGGAGTGTAGCAGCAGAACCACATGACTAACCTGCACCTTCCCCACAGAAGCTGTCTGATGCAGTCAGAGCAGGGGCCTGTTTATCTGAGACTGATGAGGACCCTAACACCATGTACCAGTGCCGCACTTTATGTGCAAACATACCCTGAAACCTAGTTTACATTCAATATGCCACATCAAGGTCATTAGGGGATATGTAGGCTATTTATCATAGCAAGTGTCTGTGTCTTGCTCTAAGGGGAGCAGAGCTCTAAAGGCCAGCCTGTTCTTCCAGCTTCAGCCTCCTCAGCTGCTCTTTTACTCTCTGGGCTCACCTCAGAGTGACAACTCTGTTTTCAACTGCTCAATTGAACAGACCAGTTGTGTGTTTCTGAAGGGCAAAGTGAACGCTTCTGCCCCAGTGGTGATCCAAACTCTGAGTGGAGAGCACATTTTCCCTTTTCTTTCTGCAGTCTTTTTCCATTAGACCCTTGGGGTGAGCACTATGCTAGGATCAATACCGGCCCCATTAGGGACCCCTATAGGGTCTGGCTTCTGAGCATCGACCTGCCCCCCCTGCTCAGCAAAGAGACCCTACAGGACCCACTCTTCCTCAAGCTGCAGCTCCTAAAGGTGCTCCACGTGCGTTACTATACCCTCTCATGCATTCTGAGTGCTATTATTACTGTTATAAATGGATACTGTGCGACGCGTTATCAGCTGTGTTTATCCAAATCGAGCTTCCTGTGAGGACAGCTGTTTGCCCAGTAGAGCCGGACTATTAGACACAGTGTAAGAGTTTCAATGAATTGTGGCTGATTTTAGAGGCTTCCAAATCTTATCCGCTTTTGCTAAATAAATCAGGGAAGGGACAGATGTTAACAATTGTGTTTGTTTTATGAAAATGTGCAGATCTGCACAGTGTAATCATTCCTAAAGGGATGGCATATCACGCACACTATACTGTCTATCAGTTTGTAAGTAATCTCCTGGCAGTGCTCCACTACAGAGACTGCATAAATACTCATCTATTATTTTGTTTGCCCATCTCCACTCACCCAAGCCTTTGGGATCCTCAATCTATTCATTCACCATGACTAATGTGGCACATCTCATGTCAGATGGAAAGATAATAGTGTCACAATGCTATCCCCGCATCTCCCACTCAGCACCATTTACAACAGGCCCTTCTGTGGGGTCCCCTGTCTCTATACGCCTAACCAGGCTGGTGGAAATAATTTTAGGTGGGGCTATTGTAATGGTGAATAAACCACACTGGGGAACATTTTGAGAAATGACCCCTTAAATTATGACTTTCTCGGTGATATTAGAGATATGAGAAGACTGATTCATAGTCTTCAGTGTGGTTAGCTATGAATCTTCCAAAACTTCCAAACACCTTGTCCTGGACATAGTTTATACAGTAATCTGTGCAACAGTACAGTAGGCCCACACAAACTGCAGGACACCGGTTCTTTGGGAACACTCAAATGATTTAATTCCTATTTAAAATCAGGAGACTAAATACGAACATTATATGCAGACACAGACGTGGTTCAGAAACACAGACATATTAGAAAACAGACCATTAAGGCAACACATCTAGTTTGATGGATGCTGTCAAAACTCAACTATATACAATAATGTGTGTGTGTGTGTATGTTTATTTATCACGGGCACATAGTATCTGTCCCCGGCTGTTTGAAGAGCGAGCATGGGAAACAAAAGACAGCGTTTACCTGTTTGCATCCAGCTAGTCACACACAGTTACAATCACACTCCCTAATTGACACAATTAATAGATAGTTAGCTTCTCAGCATCATTTGCTGCGGCCCACTGATGTTAACGATCGTAACTGAAAGGCTGCCTGTCAAACGTAAACATTCAGCCACGTGACTCGCAAACTCTCGCGAGAGTTTTACACAAGACGGATCCTTTCTAGCCATAACCAACTCACAGACTGCATCGGGCGCTGAAATTGCCGCCCTTTGAGCATCAGATTTGACAACGCTGATTGGCTGAAATTATGTTTCGGCGGAATAGTTTACAGATAGCAACAGTCAGCAATGTGTTGGATGCTGCTGGGGCTGAGTGAGGGCTCCTTTCTTAGCGCCCAGACGAGAGAGGGTAATGATACACGCTGCGGTCAGGCAGGAAACATTTGACTTATCAGTAACTTTAGACATCGTAACATATTTTACTGATACCAACTATATAATATTTACCTTGTTCATTAAAAATATCTTCTTTTTTAAATATATTTAAAAAAAAATATTTTATTTTTAATGACAATCAAACATGTGGGAAGAGGGGGGGCGGCCCCTAGCGCCCATATGAGCCGGCCGCCACTGCGCCTAACATAGCTGTCCAGCTGAAGGGGGTTTCAGAGAATAACACCATGACCTTACACAGGCATAAGTTACGATTGACGAGGCTCATCACCCAAACGCACCACAACAGAAACAGGTACAAATGAATGAATGAAAAGAGGGATACAAATTCTGAAAAAACACAGCGGGAATCCCATAAAGGGAGGAAGTTTAGTGATCTGAAACTAGAGGGAGAGGTTACTACAAAATAAAATAATTGAAATGAATAAATGAACATAAATGTCTGGACACTACAGCATACACACACTCACATCACTGTAGTCAACCTCTGACTGTTGGGTGCTACTGATCAGTTCTGATTGGCCTTGATCATTCACATTAATCAGGATACAAACAATGTATTTGTATTACCTTACAGTTACATACAAATATTCATATGACTGTTACATTTCTAAAAAAGTGTGGACTACCAGGATTACAATGTTGGTAAAAAACGTATAAGAGCATATAGTGTTGTAAAGGATCAGATGTTGTCTCTTCTCTTAGAGCTGTACTGTTCTGTAGGCTAATACTTTAAGTGTGAATCTATAAGCCTACTGCCTGAATCTGCTTTATGGTTTTCACTTTCTTTGCTTCATTTGTTCTGGTTTTAAATCAGCAGGTGACCATATATTCATAAAATAGTGTGTGGTAGCTTAACTGTGTGTATTAAACTAAAACGGAGCATTTTCTGTCAGCTCAGATTTTATTTCTGCTTTTTTTAACTGTAGTATGTGCTCATGTATTTCAGTGTTGGTGTATTACTGCCTGAATATGGTTCATGAAAGGCAGGTTTTCATATCAATTAAATCCTTTAATATCTTGGTTTCTTCTTTCCTAATTTCACATTGTTATGTTGTCTTACATTGTTTTATAGTTCACTAGGAATACATTTTTAAATCAACCTTCCCAACCCTGCTGTTCTGACTACATGATACATAGAGCAGGAATCACACATACAGTGCAAGGGCAATGGATTTGGCTTCTGATGAACTGGCTATTAGAATGACTGTGCTATGACAATAACAATACAGAGACAAGTTTAAATGGGCAGGACATACATTACAACATCTAAAATCAAAACTGCAAGGAACATCTTAGACTTGGCATTTGGCCATGGCTATTTAGAGTCCTGCATTTTATAAATATTTAAAGCAACCTCAGGTCAAAGAGCAAAGGTGATCTTCAGGTCCCGAGCCCTGAGCTTAGAAGTTCATTCTTGACCTTCAGATTAATATGTGTGGCATTTTGTATTTCATAAAGGCCAACTTACAAGCATTTAAGAGCTAAAGAAAAGTGTGGAAATCAGAGGTGGGGAGGATAGAGCAGAATTCAGTGGGAAATATTCCTATTGCTTCAACACATAAATCAGTCAGAAATGTAATGTCCTGTTGACATAATATGATTGGTCTGCACATTGTATGTTAACACATTCAGAGGTTAAGCTCAAGTGTATTGTCTTGGTGGTGAAAATGTGATTTGACCTGTCCCAGTTTGTCTGTTTCAGAGAGCCAGCAGCCTGTTTGCAGATGAAGAGGTTATTGTTTGCCAAACTCATTCACTCCACTTTAGATTGAAACCAAACACGCAGCGCTTGTAATTAGACTGAAAATCAACACAAAACGATTCAGCTTTTCCAAATGTCACCGCATTATTGCCACCCAAGTGGATCTGTTGAACTTTTTGTACAATCACTGCGCGGTATTACAAAAGTAATTCAGTCCGATCCACAGAGGCTCCTCTGCAGGCTGTAAAGGTGTGAAGATGGCAGGAGTCGCTGAAGATGGACATTTGTTGGTAGATATTAATGAAAAAGCAACACCGTCACCATTTAGAAATACATACATTACATCTGTCGTGTACTTTTGCTGCTACTGTAGAGGTACAAATAATGCTTAATTTCCATTTTTAACTTGGCTTTTGTTTTTTTCCATTAGCAAACGTTTTGGATAGAACTGAATTAATGAAGGTCTTAAAACCCCCGTTTGTCAGAGGGCGGTCGACAGGCATCAGGAGTAGGTAAAGACAAATTAGATTTATTGTCCCCAGGGGGAAATTCATTTTCACAGCACTGTATATGAACACAATATTCATTTCATTTCAAACCTTTATTTATACAGATAAATCCCATTGAGATCATTGATCTCTTTTTCAAGGCAGACCTGCTCAAGTAGTTCCACATGAAACATAAACAGAACAACAAAAGGACATCATACAGCATCATTTACATAATTATCCACATAAACAGGTACCAATAGCTTCCGATTGACTAGCATCCAACCGAGCTTTAAAAACATTTAGTGGCACCAGATTGTTCAGTTTCCATTTAATTTGCAGACTATTCCAAGACAGAGGAGCTGCACATCTAAAAGATGTCTTCCCTAAGACAGTCCTAGCAGTTGGCACATTTAATAAAACCACAGCATTCGATCTCAGGCAGTAGCCACTTACAATTCTCCGTGAGATCAGGGAGCAGATATAAGATGGAAGTTTCCCTAACATGGCTTTGTATATAAAAATGTACCAGTGACTGAGCCTCCGTACAGTTAGTGAAAGCAAACCAGCCCTTGCATACAGGGTACAGTGATGGGTTAATGCTTTACAGTTTGTCACACATCTCAGTGCGCTGTGATACGCAGCATCTAACTTGACCAGGCAATTGGCAGGTGCATTCATATAGACCAGATCCCCATAGTCCAGCACAGGTCAAAGGTCACAGAGCCTTTTCCTGGCCTCAAGCGAGAAACAGGACTTGTTCCTGTAGAAGAACCCTAGCCTCACCCTCAGTTTTTTAAGCAGGTTATTGACATGAAGTTTAAAAGAGAGACAATCATCAAGCCAGATACCAAGGTATTTGTAACAGGTAACCACTTAAAGTTTTATTCCTTGCGTAGTTACAATATCTAAAACAGGCTCTGGTGTCTTTTTAGCTTTAGAAAAGAGCATTACCTTGGTTTTCTCAACATTTAAAAGAAGCACACATACATACGATATATAAACAACAACAACAATACAACCCAGTCTCACGGCATTTCGTGTTCACCAACACGATTTTTAATCTATTGATTCGTGTTCACCAACACGATTTTCCCCTTTTTTTCGTGTTGCACAGCACGATTTTAAAAGCAATGTATTTCTATTGGTAATGTGTTTCGTGCCTGCAGGCTGCAGCACGTCTTTTTCTCCGGTCGGGTCGTGGAAGACCGGAAGCTGTGTGGTTCATAAAAACATGTTCTTACTCAATATCAAGCCACAATAGAGAACCGCAGTGACGCGTTCTAAAACCCGGATGTAAACTTCTTCCGGTTCCTTCGTCAAAAACGCAATGCAATTTCTCCATAGGATTTTGGAAAATAGCTCGAAATAAGGTCTGTGGTTGACACACATTTAAGAGAAGGATCACGTTTTGTTCAGCCGGATAATCTCCACATGTCTCTCCTACTTTTATAATGTTTTAATCATAAATCTAGTCGCCAAAAGCGAAATGCTAACGTTATGCTATAAACGAACTACAAGCCAGGACAGCAGCAGGGTCGCACGACTTCAACGTCATGCCAACTTAAGATGAAACTGCACTTTGAACACTTTAAATATATTAACATTTTAAACTGTATACCCCGTTTATCTAGGCCCTTTTTGTTTTATGTATAGGCTACATGTCACACTGTGGGAAACGATATTTCTGGATGTATAACACATGTAGAATTTGTTTACAATAAAGCTGACTTTGACTTCCGCGTGCTTGCATATTTTAACAAAGCTTTTCATTTTAGCCACACTGAATTTAACTAGAAGTCATGGCTGTGTCAATTACCAGTCTGATATCGTTTTACAAAGATGACAAGAAGAATGGAGATAGAGGAGAGAACCACTACAAGTCAGGACACGTGCAGCCTCGATGAAGGTGTGCTTACCGGTGTTGTCAGGGCTAGCATGAGGGACAAGGTTTATAGTGTCGGTGAGTAGTGATAGCAAGAGTACCGTTAACCTAGAGTTAATTTATTCACATTAATTCCCATCAACAAATCCATTTTATGTGTCACATGAAATCTTTATTAGGCAAGGCAAGTTTATTTATGTAGCACTTTTCAACACATGGCAATTCAAAGTGCTTTACAAAAAATGAAAGACATTAAGAAATGGCATTTAAAACCAGTCATTAAAAAGAAAAGCTAATAAAATAAACATGGATAAAAGTTACAGTGCAGTTTAAGATATGAATAGTTCAATTAAAAGCAGCGACAAAAAGAAAAGTCTTCAGCCTGGATTTAAAAGTAGTAAGAGTTGCAGCGGACCTGCAGGTTTCTGGGAGTTTGTTCCAGATGTTTGGAGCATAATAACTGAACGCTGCTTCTCCATGTTTAGTTCTGACTCTGGGGACAGAAAGCTGACCAGTCCCTGAAGACCTGAGAGATCTGGATGGTTCATAATTTAGCAGGAGGTCAGAAATGTATTTTGGGCCTAAACCATTCAGTGCTTTATAAACCAGCAGCAGTGTTTAGAAATCTATTCTTTGACACACAGGAAGCCAGTGTAAAGACTTCAGAACAGGAGTGATGTGATCCACTTTCTTAGTGTTAGTGAGGACTCGAGCAGCGGCGTTCTGAATCAGCTGCAGCTTCCTAACAGATTTTTTAGTGAGACCTGTGAAGACACCATTGCAGTAGTCCAGTCTACTGAAGATAACGGGACAAGTTTTTCCAAATCCTGCTGTGACATTAGTCTTTTGGTCCTAGATATGTTCTTTAGGTGATAGTAGGCTGATTTAGTAACTGTTTTAATGTGACTGTTGAAACTCAGGTCAGAGTCCATGACTACACCTAGATTTCTGGCTTTATCTGTTGTTTTGAACATTGCAGACTGAAGCTCAGCGCTCACTTTTATACGTTCTGACTTGGCTCCAAAAACCATTACCTCAGTTTTATCTTTGTTTAATTGGATAAAGTTCTGACACATCCAGTCATTGATTTGTTCAATGCACTTACTCAGTGTTTGAATTGGAGCATAGTCTCCTGGTGAAATTGTTACGTAAATGTGTGTGTCATCTGCATAGCTATGGTAACTTATTTTGTTGTTCTTCATTATCTGAGCCAGTGGTAGCATGTAGATGTTAAAGAGAAGAGGCCCCAAGATTACAAATTTTACACACCAGAAAACACAGAAATATCCATGAAATAAACATACAGTAGGCTATAAACAATTAAAGGGATAATTGGGAAGGCATTACAAATGCAAATATATTTTAAATAATAAAACAATCCCCACCACCACAGGTATCACTATCTACAGGAGAAGAGGGAATTCTCTCCACAGAGAATGTGAATGCCCACATGGAGAATGGAAATGCAGTCATGCGGCTCATTAGCCATCTTTGCCATCCACACTTTCAGCTGCACTGACACCCCCTGTCAGTGAGAAGCCAACGGCAGCTAAACGTACGCATCCAGTGGAGGAGCTATTTCCTCCAACCAATAACTCATTCAACCCGCTGACAAGAGAGGCCACCTCCGAAGATCGTGACTGGCTGAGGGACAGACTTGGGGGCAGGTGGCTCCCCCGAGCCAGAAGAGGAACACTACAGCTTGGAAACACTTACTGTTCCTGAAATTCTCAAATCTGTTGGGCATCAGGGACCTGAGGCAATGGTGGCAAGCATGGCATTGTCTGAGGAGCAACAGAGGGCAATTCAGGTGGCTACCACTGGTCAGCGAACCAACCCAAACTGGCATTTGTTCAGGAAAGGAAGGTTGACTGGCAGCAACGTTGGAGCTGTCCTGAGGTCAAAGCGTGTGACTGCTGCCCTTAGTGCCAGGGTGCTAGGGCAACAACAGGCCCTTGATGGTGTTTTGTCTGTACAGTGAGGGACTATGAATGAATGTGAGGGCGTCAGGGCATTCACCACTGCAACCCAGATGCAGGTCCATGAGTCAGGTTTGTGGCTCTCCCAATCAGGAGTGTTGGGGGCATCTCCAGATGGTCTGGTAGGGTCTCCCGCTGTGCTGGAGGTAAAGTGTCCCTACGGAGCCAGGGAAATGACAATTAGTGAAGGATTGCAAATCAAGGGCTTCTGTGTCAGTAAGGAAGAGAAACATTCAGCCTGCGTGAGGAGCATCCTTACTGGCACCAACTGCAAGGTCAGCTTCACCTCACTGCAAGAGAGAAGAAGACATTAAGAAATTGTGAATCGTTTTTAATTTACATTTACTCGCCTTTGCAATGTTGTGGTTGTTAGAGTGTTAGGCTTCCTGTCAGCTCGTCTGTTGGGAAGATATCAAATATTAGTTTCATGGAAGTCACACCGTCACATATAAGAGCGTTAAGACATACAGTACATCGGCTAAAACAAAACATCTAAAGATATAACCTTGCACTTTGTCTCGTGAACATTTTCACTATTTTGACATTTTTATAGATCAAAATTGAACTAAAGAAATAAAGGTAGATTAATCCATATTGAAAATAGGTGTCAGCTGCTACACTGATTATAATAGTTATATTTCTTAATTAAGATAAGATATTACTGTATTGATCCCAATTTTGAAATGTTTGTGTTGCAGCAGCATAACAAGAAAAACAAAATATAAGTTATTATATATACAAAAGTATGTTAGGGATGGAATATTAAACTGAATATAAATGTAAACTGTTCATGTGATGTTACGTCCAAGAGAAGCGATGGAGCAGAGAGTTCTCTGCCAGCCAGAGGTGATTTGTTATTAGTTCAATATGTCAAACTGATTTCCCTGACTACAATCTTTAGTTACATGGTGAAACGTTATGCTGCTTGTACGAATTAGACTTATCATATAAGCCACACAGGTTTTAATAGGATGTATTCATTATCTTTACTTATGTTGCGGTCTTTTCAGCAGTGCCATCTCTAAAACGGCGATACACTACCCATCATTTACATTTCACCGTGACATGGACAACAATGTAACGTCAGCTTACCTCATGGCACGAATCCAGACTATCCTTTGGAAAACATTGGCCGGGAAACGATAGAACGAGCACGTTTCATGCGAAGACCTGTGGCTGCAACCCGGAGCAAAGCAACAAATCATTGCGTAGCTAACTAGTAGCGCTAGCTTTAGCTAACGTTAGCCAACGAAACGAACTGCCGAGTAAAATTGGAAAACACTGGTAATTAATTGTTCTATAATTTATAAAACTACGGTGTTAAAAATGACCATTTCAAAAATAGAGATTCTAATGGTAAGATATAGACATACAGATACTAAAGATAGGCAGGTACTTGCTTTCAAGCAGAACACAGGGGAAAATAAACTTAGCGGGAGTGTTTACGTGTGTAGGCATAATGACGTACAACGGACTCGACCATTTCTGTAGTCCTATTCAGCCACTCGGTAACAACCATCGTTTTTCAGACACGTAAACTCTTCAAAAATCACCAGTGGGGTCACTGCTGATGTATCTACTGTCGTAGAACAAAACGTGATTTATCTCTTAAATTTGTGTCAACCACAGACCTTATTTCGAGCTATTTTCCAAAACCCTATGGAGAAAATACATTGCTTTTTTGACGGAGGAACCGGAAGTGCTAAAAATGCTAACTTACTTCCGGGTTTTAGGACGCGTCACTGCGGTTCTCTGTTATTGCTTTTATTTTAAATCGTATAATTTCGGACTTTTGTTGCCGTCTGTGAGGAAAATAAATGGGGCTCAGAGCCTCAGGATACTGAAAGCCGGATAATATCCACATGTCTACCCTACTTTTATTATTTTCGAATCATAAATCTAATCGATAGATTTATGATGGATAGATTTATAATTAGCATAAATTCGTTCATGATTGCTCACTTCAGTGATAGTGATGACATCGTTGCGAAATTATTAACCGAGTCATTTTCAAGATTGAGTTACAATGATAAACTGGAGTGGCAAAGGATCAGCTGCATGAGCCGCAAGTGCTTCATCCAAAAGGACAGGAGGATGGACTTTGTGTTTCAGTGATTTATCATCAAAGGTAGGCCTAAGTCATTTTCAATGTGGGCCGCCGTGCCGACTTAATTCATTTGTAATTGTTACTTGGCTGTGGGTGCCCTGTCATGATAGGTGTTTATATAAATGGTGTTGTTCTGTGTGGTAGAAGGTCCCTGTCATTGATGCGTTTTGCACCACGGCCGCTGTTTTGATATTCCGCTGTGACATAATATCTCTTCTTTTTTTCCGAGGGAAGGGGGGTCAGAGGGCCTAGGTATAAAAGTCACGGCTCGCCACTGAGTTACAGTAAAATGCAGGTAAGGTGATTGTCAAGTGCCAACAATCAGAGATATTTGATAGTTAGTCCTTGAGAAGACTAAACATTTATCTTCAATTGACATGAATGGAAACGAGTAATAAAGTATATTCATTACTCGTTATTCTCTACTAATAGTTAATTAAAGACTGTATATAATTGCTATTTTGCACATCCCTTTCAAGATTTCAAGATTTTCTAAGGTTTATTGACATATATACACAACTACGGTGTAGTTATGCAATGAATGAAAAACTTGGGTCACAGGTTCCTCAACAGTGCATTACAAGACATCTATCAATATATGTATACCTCCACCATTAAACTGTCATATTCTGCACATTTCTTATTCTATCTACATACATAAGAGTATAATTAATGTATAATATCAGTTAAAATAAGTGCTTCAACATAGTTAACATTGCAGGAAAGCAATTATGTTAAGTACTTTGTCAGGCTTAATATTTATCTGTAGATAGATACCCCCAAAGCTTTTTTCTTATTTAAAAGAAGACCTTAATCTAAAGTATTATTTAATGTTTAAATAAAGGTTAATTCGTGTTTCTCTTTTGCACATCCTCCTATTAATATCTTTGTACATCCTGCACTAAACTGTTTTATTGTAGAGATCACTTATAGTATCTTCTTGATTTGTTATATTCTATATTTCTATCACAGACCTTCTACTTTCCCCCTATGAAAGTATGTACTCTTCATATTATTTTAATCAAATATAACACATAAAAAACATAATTCAATAACGTGCTTTAACCACTAGGTGGTGCACACAAGGTACACACAGCCATAATAACTTTGTATTATTAGTGTAGGACACTTATGTATGTACAACATCTGAAGATGTGTAGTTTTATTCATGCTTTCACATAATTGTACTATTTCAGACTCAGTATTTACATTCTTATATTCAAAGAAAATCAGTAATATCTAAAAGTCCTTTTATATCAGCCGTGCACCGTTATGGTGTAAATATAACCTATCTATGAATTAGATCAAATGTAAATGTCAGCCGAATTAGTGTTGATACTGCAAGGAGACGTATTGTGTGAAGAGAAATTGAAGATGTTGTTTAATTGTTGATATATTTATGACCCACGTCAAGTATTCAGTTTCGGCGGCATTTCTTCCAGTTTGTACAAAGGTCTTCTCATCAGGGCTCTATAAATAAAGAACTACGGCAGATCTGTAATATGTAATGCAGCCGAACCGTGTATTACAATGCCGTTATGTGATGACTTTCAAAGAGAAAAGCAAGAACACTCGGAATTAAGTATTATTTTATTCTTTTAAAATGTTTTCCGGATTTCATATCATATAAACACCAAATCCCAGCATGCATTGCGGCTAAAACATCCAATAAGCGAGCTTAAAACCATAGCTGAGGATCTTGGGTAATCGCTCGAAATGCCTACGTCTGTTTCCGGTTATTTTTATTTGGAAATTCAGTTCCTGCGAACTCCAAAAAATCCAGAGATTATGGAATTAAACAAATAAATAAATACAAGGATAATTGTGTGTTATTGGTGAGTAAATAACAGTGTGTTATTTAGAAAAGAATAACAAATTAGAAGGAAAAAAAGATTTAAAAAATACAGTTCTCATTCATAACACTCCGTTCGATGTCTCACTATGGGATGCGCCTCATCGCGGAGCAAACAGAAGCATCAATCTCATTACGCCAATCCTGATTGGCTGGTGATCTTGACGTCAACGTCAGGGGAAATCACCCCCTATAAGTAGCTTGCGCCACGACGCATGCGTCATTCAAACACCTCTTCTCGCTTGAGAGCACATCTCGAACGGTAGCCGGGCTAGCTTAACAGTCCACAGACTGAACCCAAAGCTAATTTTCGGTCAACGGGCGTTAGCCGGCTACCCTATTCTCTCACAGAAGAGTACTATAGTCAACCTCGCCGAATTCTTCCTCCGGAAGTAAGGTAAGATTTTGACTTGCAAGTTAGCAACACACCAGTTGCTAGCTTGTGCTTTTTTCCCTCACTGCCGACACCACGGTAGCGAGGACGTTTTTTATTCTTTTTTCTTCCCCGGAGGATAAAAGGATTTAAAGAATATTGCCACACCAGGTAATATTCTTTGAGAGGAAAGGACCCACACTACCTTTTTTCTCCAGATAAAGGACAGTTTGGGACACTTTTCTCGAGAGCGGGTCCTCTCCATGGACGCCTCTCTCCCTCACACCAGAGGAGTCAGGGACTCGAAGGCTCGGTTCTGCGGCTGCGGGTTGAAGATAGCAGGCACAGACTCACACCAGGTCTGCTCGTCCTGCCTCGGGCTGGAACACGCCCAGGAGGCTATCGACGACCCCGGCTCGTGCGGGCATTGTGCCCACCTCACCATAAAGAGCCTTCGCCGACGGTTAGCACGACAAGCTAGCCTGTCGGGACAGGATCCCCTCATGTCCACTGGTTGGCCGGCTGGCAACCAAGACACGGGGGCGTCCGCCGCAGAGACTGAGTCCCTCACCTTCACGGCCTGGGGCTCATCAACCGCGGCAGCCGCGGAGCCGGTTTCCCGCGCCATATCAGGCCGGGACCCGGTGGCGGCAAAGGACGCGGGAACGGGACTCCCGACTGGACCTCACCATGGTTTCACCCGCGGAGGATGTCCTAGAATTGAATTACATGGAGGACGAAGAGGATGCCTCTGAGTTCCTCCTGTCTGATTCGGACAAGCAAGAAGACGACGTCTTCGTGTCACCAGCTCAGGCTGCAAAGCCTGGAGCGATGGCTGCTCTCTCGGGCGATAGCACACCAGCTTCGCCCTGTCTCAGTATGGACCTACAAGCCGTGTGTCAACGTGCTGCGGCCAGACTAGACATCCCATGGCCCGAAGTGGCCAAGGAGACCTCCAGGTCCCGTTACGAGGGAAAACTTTTTTTCCAAACAACGAGGACAAAGAGGCAACTCCTCCCGGTCTTCCCGGAGATGTTGGATGAGGTGTCGGTCTCGTGGAGAGACCGGCCCTTTAGCAACAAGACCCCAATCCAGGGTGCCTCCTCCCTTGACTGTGACGGTATGGAGAGGCTCGGCCTGCTCCACATACCGCCTATGGAACCGCTGGTGACAGCCCACCTCCTACCAAGGATGGGCCCGTCACCAAGCAGGAACCCCACACTGCCAGCAAAAACGGACCGATTCCAGTCGACCATGACGGAACGGGCCTACAAAGCTGC